>NC_029780.3:86677912-86679142 GCF_000817695.3 Arachis duranensis
TGAAGCGAAAGCTAAGAGAAGCTAAGGCACAATTCTCTGTAGAGGACCTAACAGAAATCTTCAAAGAAGAAGAACCCATGGTAGCCGAAAACAACAACAATGCCAACAATGCAAGGAAGGTGCTGGGTGACTTTACTGCACCTACTCCCGGCTTCTATGGGAGAAGCATCTCTATCCCTGCCATTGGAGCAAACAACTTTGACCTTAAGCCTCAATTAGTTTCTCTAATGCAACAGAATTGCAAGTTCCATGGACTTCCATTGGAAGATCCTCATCAGTTTTTAGCTGAGTTATGCAAGGAAGGTGCCGGGTGACTTTACTGCACCTACTCCTGACTTCTATGTGAGAAGCATCTCTATCCCTACCATTGGAGCAAACAACTTTGAGCTTAAGCCTCAATTAGTTTCTCTAATGCAACAGAATTGCAAGTTCCATGGACTTCCATTGGAAGATCCTCATCAGTTTTTAGCTGAATTCTTACAAATCTTCAAAGTTCTTTCCACCTCAAAAATTGAGTAAGCTTAGAGTGGAAGTCCAAACCTTCAGACAGAAGGAAGGAGAATTCCTCTATGAAGCTTGGGAAAGATACAAACAATTGGTCAGAAAGTGTCCCTCTGATATGCTTTCTGAATGGAGCATCATAGGTATTTTCTATGATGGTTTGTCTGAACTTTCCAAGATGTCATTGGATAGCTCTGCTGGAGGATCTCTTCATTTGAAGAAGACACCTACAGAAGCTCAAGAACTAATTGAAATGGTTGCAAATAACCAATTCATGTACACTTCTGAAAGGAATCCTGTGAACAATGGGACTACTCAGAAGAAAGGAGTTCTTGAGATTGATACTCTGAATGCCATATTGGCTCAAAGTTCTTGAGATTGACACTCTGAATGCCATATTGGCTCAGAACAAAATATTGACTCAACAAGTCAATATGATTTCTCAAAGTCTGTCTGGAATGCAAAATGCACCAAGCAGTGCTAAGGAGGCTTCATCTGAGGAAGAAGCTTATGATCCTGAGAACCCTTCAATAGAAGAGGTGAATTACATAGGAGAACCCTATGGAAACACCTATAATCCTTCATGGAGAAATCATCCAAATCTCTCATGGAAGGATCAACAAAGACCTCAACAAGGTTTCAACAACAATAATGGTGGAAGAAATAGGTTTAGCAATGGCAAGCCTTTTCCATCAACTTCTCAGCAACAGACAGAGAATTCTAAGCAGA
>NC_029780.3:86680621-86681224 GCF_000817695.3 Arachis duranensis
CACCATTCAAATTCAAACCACTTTCCCACCCAAACCCACCCTCACTTGACCGAACCCTACCCCTCCCCCACTCCTATATAAACCCTTCTTCACTCCTTCATTTTCACACAACCTAAACACCACTTCTCCCCCTTTTGGCCGAACACAAAGCCATTCCCTTCTTTCTCATTTCTTCTTCTTCTACTCTCTTCTTTCTTCTTTTGCTCGAGGACGAGCAAACCTTTTAAGTTTGGTGTGGTAAAAGCATTGCTTTTTGTTTTTCCATAACCATTCATGGCATCCAAGGCTGAAGAAACCTCTAGAAAGAGGAAAGGGAAGGCAAAAGCTTCTACCTCCGAGTCATGGGAGTTGGAGAGATTCATCTCAAGGGTGCATCAAGACCACTTCTATGAAGTTGTGGCCTTGAAGAAGGTGATCCCCGAGATCCCTTTCAAACTCAAAAAGGGTCAACTTTGATCAAAGGTTGGACCAAGTCCTCATAGACATTTGTGAAGAGGGCGCCCAATGGAAGAGAGATTCAAGAGGAAAGCCGGTTCAACTGAGAAGGCATGACCTCAAGCCCATCACTAAGAAAAGGATGGAGCAAGCATGAGGAAATTCCTC
>NC_029780.3:86681403-86682123 GCF_000817695.3 Arachis duranensis
ATTAGAGAAGATCAAAGAATCATGAGAGAGGAGCAATAAAGACAAGGAAGAGACATTGAGGAGCTCAAGGACTCCATAGGATCTTCAAGAGGAAGAACAAGCCGCCATCACTAAGGTGGACCCGTTCTTTAATTTCCTTGTTCTTTATTTTTTCTGTTTTTCGAAAAATGGTGCTTATGTTTATCTATGTTTGTGTCTTGTCATCATTAGTGTCTTAGTGTCTATGCCTAAAAGTTATGAATGTCCTATGAATCCATCACCTTTCTTGAATGAAAAATGTTCTTAATTGAAAAAAAAAAAGAAAAGAATTGCATGAATTTTGAATTTTATAACAGTTTAATTATTTTGATGTGGTGGCAATACTTTTGTTTTCTGAATGTATGCTTAAACAGTGCATATGTATCTTGAATTTGTGGTTCATGAATGTTGGCTCTTGAAAGAATGATGAAAAAGGAGACATGTTACTGAGGATCTGAAAAATCATAAAAATGATTCTTGAAGTAAGAAAAAAAGCAATGAATACAAAAAAAAAATTTTTCGAAAAAAAAAGAGAGAAAGAGAAAAAGAAAGAAAAAGAAAGAAAAAAGAAGGAAATAAAGTTGTGATCCAAGGCAAAAAGAGTGTGCTTAAGAACCTTGGACACCTCTAATTGGGGACTCTAGCAAAGCTAAGTCACAATCTGAAAAGGTTCACCCAGTTATGTGTCTGTGGCATGTATGT
>NC_029780.3:86683750-86683987 GCF_000817695.3 Arachis duranensis
GTAAGAAGGATTGGATGAAGACAGTAGGAAAGCAGAGAGACGGAAGGGACCAAGCATTTTCATACGCTTATCTGAAATTCCTACCAATGAATTACATAAGTATCTCTATCCTTATCTTTATGTTTTATTCGTATATCACACATATCCATTTGAGTCTGCCTGACTGAGATTTACAAGGTGACCATAGCTTGCTTCATACCAACAGTCTCTGTGGGATCGACCCTTACTCGTGTAAGG
>NC_029780.3:86684381-86703343 GCF_000817695.3 Arachis duranensis
TCTGGCCTGATTGAGAACCGACAGATGGATAGCCGTGCCATGACAGGGTGCGTTGAACATTTCTACTGAGAGGATGGGAGGTAGCCACTGACAACGGTGAAACCCTTGCATACATCTTGCCATGGAAGGAGCCTTGCATGCTTGAAGAAGAAGACAGTAGGAAACCAGAGATTCAAAAGATGAAGCATCTCCAAAACCTCAACCTGTTCCCCATTACTGCAAAATAAGTACTTATTTCATGTTCTTTTACTTTTCACAATCAACCCTGATAATTATTGATATCCTGACTAAGATTTACAAGATAACCATAGCTTGCTTCAAGCCGACAATCTCCGTGGGATCGACCCTTACTCACGTAAGGTATTACTTGGACGACCCAGTGCACTTGCTGGTTAGTTGTGCGGAATTGCAAAAGTGTGATTGCAATTTCGTGCACCAGCACTCATCCTTAAAAGACTTAGGCATGCCACCATTTTCTTGTCCTGACCACTTTTCAAAGCTAATTGGAAAGATACGTGCATTAGTTGCTAATATACCACAATAGCCAGCAAGTAAACCTTGTGCTTCACCATATGCCGCACCCTCTTCGTCAACCTCTACAATTACATGGTCTCCCCTAGGTAAGTTGCAAACATCCTTGACTTTGATCTTAGCTTTCTTCTTCATATTTGTAGAGTCTTAAGAAAAATAAAAAACTTAATTATTGAAAACATTCATAAATAATGCACATATATTAACTATTTATCCATTTTTTTAAAAACTTCATTGGTACAATTATTCTCAAAAGTCAAATATAAAATATTAAGAGTTACAACCTTTTAAGCTAACAAATGATTATGGATCAGGACATGTTCAACCTAATAACATAAATGGTTTAAACTATGCTTTAATCACATTAATTAATTATGCAATATAAATTAATACCAATTATCTCCATATTCCAAGCAGATGAAGACTTTGAGTTAGAACAACGTGTGGCTCCATCAGATGAATGGAATTTGCAGCGGCTTGAGAAGGAGCTTGAGAAGGATCTTGAGAAGGAGCCTCACTAGCCTCTACACTAGTGGTATCTTCAAATGCTGCTGGTGCTAGAGGTTGAAGTGAACGAGAAGCATTGTTGTTTTCCCTCTCATCTACAAACTTTAATGGATTTTTTATGTGTTTGCCCTTTGGCATGACTGCACATCAACAAATACAAAAATGTTAAGCATTAGTTTATTCTCTTCTATCCTCCTTACCACCCTGTGGAATATTAATGAATTCAATAACATGCCTTTTTTAATCAGTCTTCAGTTGATAAGCACAGTAAACAAGACAAATAAGACAAAAATGCAGACAAATCATACCAGTGGCCAGAAATCTTTTCATGCGGTCAGCTATGAAGCTATAAGATTCAATTTAATTCAGTGGTTTACAATGTGTTACATCAGAATATATGGCAATTTTTGCATATTATTTATTAAAGTAAACAAATTTAACAGCGAGATCCGGTGACTGGAAAGGAGCCTCATTTGCAGAAATTGTGGCAGCTGACACACAAAAAGACAAATGGTGAATGGGTTGATGAGGCATCTAAGGAAGTAAATGAAATGGCAATGGTGAAAATGAAACGGCAATGGCATATCTAAAATTAAGAACATTAGTAAACTTGTTATTAATAAATTCAATCATCCACGGGAAGACAAAAACAATTAAAAGCTGGGAAAGTAAAATACAAACCTAGTCAATTTTGAAGTGTCATTTAGGATTTTGAAGTTTTTCAGTTTTCACCTCCTCATGCACTAGCTAGTACAAGTACAAGAGGCTGCAGTTTACATTGCTTGGGGCCTAATAGCTTGGGTGGACAAAACTAGGTGAGTAACTACATATGAAAATGCATGGTGATGGAGGGGTGAATAAAATAATGGTGCAAGGTACGTACGCAAGATGATGGATAGGATGGTCCACATACAACAGTATATATTACTTGAAATTGATCTTGTCCTCTTTAAACGGTTGATTGTTTTGTCAATTCATCACAGGACAAGATTGCCAAACAAATTGATAAGAATTTACGTGAACTAGAGGATTTTCAACAAAGGATTGAAACAGTTGAACCTGAATTTATTAATAATGCCTTCGAGTCAGTGGTCAGGAATAAAACATGTGTGCTAGGTTCTGGAGGAGGACCGCAGTCTTCAAAGTCTAATACAGTTCAGCAGCTGCTGGCTGAATTAGAGGCCCAGAAGAGGGAGACAGGGAATGCTAGGAAAGAATGCAATGAAACGAGAGCTAAGCTTGTTGAGGTTGAGTCCCAGCTAGATGAAGAGCGGAAAATAATCTTGTTCCTGAAAAGCATTACAGGTTTAGAACAATTACCAGCAATAGAATAACTAAATTTAAAGCAAGTGAATAAGAAGGAAGCTAAACAATGAAAATGGAAGCAAAGAAATACTTCAGACTTGTTTGGTTTTGTTTTCATTTTTAGTATATTCTTTTTTCTTTTCTTCATCATCATCACTATAATTCAGAGTTTTTCTGTACAGAACATGATTTAAGGAACTTTCAAGGGATCTAAGCAAATCTAAAGCTCTAGTCATCCTCTTCACATCACTGATCTGAATAAAAGATGTTGGCATGTGTGTGTACAAAGTCTGCATATAGAACTCGAGTTTTCCTTTCAATTCCCTGAATTTATTCTTCACAAATTGATCAAATGTCATTATACTTTCAATAAGAGAATGATACTTCTCTGCAATGTCACTGTATTTCATGTTCACAAATTCCTTCAATGTTTTAGAATCACCAAAGAGCAAGTTCCTTGTTTTGTATAGGCTATATTGGATTTCAACAGCGTTGTTTTCTTGCTGCACAAAATCTTCGAATGGCATTAGGCCCTCCTCTTTCTGATACAATTTATATAGCTTCTTAGGTTCCTTACACATGATTCTTCCCAAAATCAAACATGTGAAAATTTATCCATGATAAAAGAAGGAGACATATGGGACAGAACAATTGTTTTCCCTCAACAAAGCACAATTTAACTATAGCAAATTAGACAATTTCAATAATGGTTACTAAAAAAAACTTAAATCAAGTCAACTCTTCAATCAATGTAGAGAAGTACATATAACTAACCAAATTAAGACAGAATAAGCAAGGTACAAAAATCGTAGGACAATAGAAAAAGTAACACATTGTTCACTTTCTTTTACTCCACTAAGAACTAATACAAAAAATGAAAATAAGGCACTGAATGAGTGTAGTAGCTGCCTTTAAAGTCATATAAGTGCCACCATTATTTCAAATAGCAGCATACATTTTATATATCAAGCCACAGAAGAATTATGAATGGGATAAATTTTAAAGAACTTAAGTGATTGATTTTATAAATACAAAGGATGAAGATAAGTACAGAATACAATGATTAGGAAATAATTGATTTAACAAAATAGAAGGCATATAACTTCAAATTAATGCATAGATTAAAGCTCGAGACCAATATGGCTAAAGAACATTTGAAAATAGAAACTCATTTTTCAAGAAGCACAGGGGCCTAAACCGTAAACCCTGAGAATCAAATAAGAATATCTTGTTGACCAATCCAAAAAGCCATTAGACCTTGCACTACACTATACAGAAAATAGTGAATCAAATAATGACATTTTGTTCTGATAATGAGTTATTAGAAGGGAGAACAATTGTTCTGATAAAAAAAGCTACTGAGGAAAGCATCATAGAGGGAGAACAAGGCAGAAACCATTTTCATTAACTTCGAATTAAATTAATGAAAAGCTATATTCCACTTAGCATAAGTTGCAAGGACTTGATCCTATTAACTATTTTTTATGTTCATTTTTTCCAATTATAAGAAGCCTAAATGTAGACAAATATAGATCCTAAATGTTCATCTACACACAGAATTCGTAGTTCATGCTCTCTAGCACATTTTTAGCAAAATATCATGTCATTTTTCTTTGAACAAAGCAACACCAAAACAGATGTCTTCAGAAGTTACAAAAAAGGCAAGAGATAAGAACACATTAAATCAATAAAGAAAGTAAACAACAGATGAGAACCAACCTCATGCTTGGCATCCCAGAGAACTTCTGGTTTACAATATAATCTGAAATTTACTCTGAAAATGGGAAATTGATTTGTATCTTCAGAAACAGATCAAAATGTCAATTAATAGGACAAGAGAATAATTAATTAATCAAGTAATTATAATTCACAATTAGAAAGAGAGATAGAGAATCATAATCATAGCAAATAATCAAATCCAAAATAACAAAGACACAGAGAAACGTAAAGAGACAAATGAAATTCTTTAAAATAAAATGACATTTATTAATAGAGAAGAGATATCAACAAATTAATAGCGAAGAAGTACCAGCGGCAGAGGAGAAACATGGAGGGAGAGAAAGTTGCGTCGAAGAAAAAGCTTGAAGGGAACAGATCTGAAAACGCGTTGAGGAGGTGGCTCGATTAATAGTGAACAGATCTAGAAATTAATAGCGAGGAGGTGGCTCGATTAATAGCGAACAAATTAATAACGAACAGATTTGGAAACTTCACTGTGGCAGCAACAACAGTATAGGACGGACATGGCAGAAGCTCTCTACCGCAACGGACATGACAGTGGTGGCGGTGTCGACGGCGGAAATAGCAGCGGGAATGACGCAAGAATGGCGGTAGAACCCTAAAAACTACTCGGCAAGTTCTCTCTCAGCTAACTCAGTGTCACAGCTAACTCAGTCTCTCAATTTTGAAAAATTGAAAAAATTAGGTATTATTTTAAAATTTAATATTAATTAATTATTAATGGAGGTTTTTTAAATTGCCATAAATAAAATGTATTGTGGAGGTTTTTAAAAACCTTCACTAAAATACTCCCTCAAATAAATATTAATCTTGTAGTGCTTTTTTCTAAAAGTTCAAAATAATTTTTCCAACAATTAATATTATTGTACATAATATAAATATATTGAAATTAATTACTACAAAAAAATATTTCATTAAATTTAAAATATTAATACACAAATTCCTCTTGAAAAGTAATAAATCATATTACAAATCTAAACAACAAAAAATACTACGAGCCCATAACTATTTTTTGCATATTAATTCCATTCATCAATAATGTACTTAACAGCAGAGACAAAAACAAATAAATCACACACAAGTGGCAACAAAAAATATCATCCATCCTCTAGGTCCTTTTGTATCGGCCTTAATGGCATAAGCAGCTTTCAATCTATTATCTGTGATGGATGCTGTGGAATTAGCACCTAAGTATAGTATGAAAAAGTTAACAAACCGAAAATAATCATTGTAAAAATCCAACATTTTAGAATTAAAAACTACACTTTGACATAGGATTTAAAACCAAAGCCAGAAATAGAAGCGAAATATTTTATTTTCTATTTAGAATCATTTTCAGAGGAACTACCAAACAAAAATTTTACAAAATCAGAAAGAAGCACGCACTAAAAAGATACTAATAAAGAGTGACAATAGAAAGCATGGATTTACTAGGACCAGCAGGACTAAATTTGGTGTATACATCAATAACAAGAGGCTACAGATATATATTGAAAAATATACCAGGGAAGTACTTTGGAAGGAAAAGCCTTAGAACAACAGCAATAATGGTAATCCATTTTCCAACTTCTCCCATGCATTAGCCAAGAATAAAAAGGAATTTAATATTAGCAAAAAATGATAATAATACAAAACAAAAAGGAAAAAGAAGAAAGAACTGTAAAAGGATATTGACCTAAATACACCAAAAATAATTGAAGGCAAGCTAAAAACATATATGGAATGAGTAGTGCTATAAAATTGTTTGTCTTCCAATTTGTACGGTCCAAAATCAACAAGTAACTGTAGAAAACAAATAGAAGTAGGAAGTTAAATTTTATTTAAACAAATTTATATGAAAGTGATTACTATTTTAACCAATAACTGTCAACTTTTACATAATAGAACAATTAGAATCAATATTCAGTATAAGTTGCTTATTATTTTTGAAAGAAGGTGACAAAAACAAAACTCTTTGATGGCATTCAAACAATGTTTAAATTATTATTGAAAGAATATTTTCCAAGCCCCAAGAAAATATGAAGAAGTACAAAGTATGATGTTGATCATTGAGGCAATGATAAACCATTATTTTATGATTTATATTGTGTTTAATTGAGTGGTTTTATCAAGTCTTTACCCACTTATTCATATAATTTGCATGTATTTACAATTCCTTCCTGAAAATGTTCCATGATTGAAAACTTGCTTCCTAAAGACCTTTTAATTGTATATTTTTATTTTCCTTTGTACAATTCGATGCCGTGATCTGTGTGTTAAGTGTTTCAGGCTTCATAGGGCAGGAAAGGCATAAGGAATGGAGAGGAAGCTTGCAAAAATGGAAGAAACACAAGGAATTGAGGAGATGACCAGCGAGAAGTGACGCGGGCGGATGGCTCACATGACCGCGCAAAATGGAAGAAATCATAGTGACGCGTTCGCATACCTGACGCGGCCACGTGGATTGGAAGCTGCACGAGTGACACGAATGCGTGGACGATGCACACGCGTGGCACAGGAAATGCTGAGTGACGCGAATGCGTGGACGATGCAGTCGCGTGACGTGCGCGATCTGCAAAATTACAGAAGTCACTAGCATAGATTCTGGGCCGCATTTCAACCCAGTTTTCGGCCCAGAAACACAGATTAGAGCCAGGGAACATGCATAGACAAGGAGAACAATTCATTCGGCATAATTTCTAGTTTTTAGATCTGATTTTACTCCTCCTCTAGGTTTTCTCTTTTGACATTCATAATTTAGGATTTGAAGATTTTTGGCTTTGGCTTTTGAGAAGAGTCTACCTCCGGAACTGGTCATTATAGTTTGTTATTTACTTTTCATTTACTCTTCCATATTCTTAATTTGTCTAGAGTTGATATTGGATTATTTTCAGAGTTTATTATTACAAAACTATTTTTACTTTTAATTAATCTCTTTCATTATTGTTTATTATGTCTCTTTTTATTTTCCCCATTGATTTTGTGAAGTCTACATTTATGATGATGGAGTAATTCCCCAACTTGATTGGGAGTTGATTAAAAGGAGAACCTTGAGTTGGAATACTCAAGAGTTCAATTGTAATTGGTTCATTGTTGGTTGGCTTGTTAGTCACTAACTCTAATCCTTCCCAAGAGAGAGGATTAGGACTTGTGAATAGAAGTTGACTTTTAATTTGACTTTCCTTCATTCGTTGAGGGTTAACTAAATGAAAACAATGACTAATTATTAATTGATCTTGACAAAATTCCAACAAGGATAGAACTTCCAATTAATCTTCTCCTGGTCAAGATTTTATTTAAATCATATAAATTCTCTAATTTAATTTTCTGTTCATCAAACTCAAAAACCCATTTGGAAAACCTCTGATTGATAAAATAGCACATTTTCCTGCAACTCGTTGGGAGATGACCTAGGACTCATACTCCCAGTATTTTATTTCTAAAATTTGTGACAACTCTTTTCAAAATTGATGAGTGGATTTTCGCCGGTTAAGAACTGTACTCGCAATGCCATTTTTCTAAATAATTCTTAATCTGTCAATTTTTGCTCACGTCAATTTTTGGCGCCGTTGCTGGGGAGTTGCAATAGTGTGCTAATTTATTGATTGGAATTTATTTAATTATATTTTTCTTTTTATTTTGCTACTTTGAGCTGCATGTTTCTTTCATTGAATGATGCGTTCACTTCCTGATCCGAGCTTGCCAATATTTGACCCTGAGATTGAAAGAACTTTTTCACGTATAAGGCAAGCTCGGCGTCGATTAGTCCTCTCTGAGGACGAATCTGAAATGTCACTTAAGGAAGAAACAAGCTCCCTTTCTACTGATTTAGTTGATTTACGTGCAAGTGACATGGCAGCACCTAGGAGAGTCACTATCCAGAAGGCTGGAGCCCCTGATTTTACACTGCAGCCGTATCAGGCGCACCACTCAGTGGTGGCTGTGGATTTTGAAATAAAGACTGGACTACTCAACTTGATGCCCAAGTTTCATGGCTTATCTGCTCAAGAGCCTATCAAGCACCTTAGGAATTTTCAGACAGTTTGTTCTACTGTTAAGCGTGATGGTACTGATGAAACTTCTATTCTGTTAAAAGCCTTCCCATTCTCTCTTGAGGGAAAGGCAAGAGAGTGCTACTACACTCAACTCGGAGCAACTGTTTCTAACTGGGATACGCTTAGAAGAGAAATTTTTGGAGAAATTCTTTCCAGCTGAGGTTACTGATAAACTGAGGAAAGACATTTCCATGATCGTTCAGGACAAATCTGAGACTCTCTACAAATATTGGGAGCACTTCAATAATCTTCTAGAAGCATGATAGGCAAAATTGTGATTTACGCTTTTTATAACTCGAACAATTCTTAGTAATGGCTCCAAAGACTTGATGCACACTACTATGGTTCACTCACATTCTTCACAACTTTGCATAACTAACCAGCAAGTGCACTGGGTCGTCCAAGTAATAAACCTTACGTGAGTAAGGGTCGATCCCACGGAGATTGTTGGTATGAAGCAAGCTATGGTCATCTTGTAAATCTCAGTTAGGTGAATTCAAATGGTTGTAATGGTTTTCAAATATAAAGATAAATAAAGCAAAAAATAAAGATAGAGATACTTATGTAAATAATTAGTGGGAATTTCAGATAAGCGCATGAAGATACTGTGTTCCTTCTGAATCTCTGCTTCCCTACTGCTTTCATCCAATCATTCTTACTCCTTTCTATGGCAAGCTGTATGTAGGGCATCACCGTTGTCAATGGCTACTTCCCATCCTCTCAGTGAAAATGGTCCAAATGCTCTTGTCACAGCACGGCTAATCATCTGTCGGTTCTCGATCATGTCGGAATAGAATTATTGATTCTTTTGCGTCTGTCACTACGCCCAACAATCGCGAGTTTGAAGCTCGTCACAGTCATTCAATCCCTGAATCCTACTCGGAATACCACAGACAAGGTTTAGACTTTCTGGATTCTCAAGAATGGCCACCAATAATTCTAGCTTATACCACGAAGACTCTGATTAAGGAATCCAAGAGATACATGCTCGGTCTAAGGTAAAACGGAAGTGGTTGTCAAACACGCGTTCATACGGATGGATGATGATGAGTGTCGTGGATCATCACATCCATCAGGTTCAAGTGCAGCGAATATTTTAGAACAAGAATAAGCTGAATTGAATAGAAAATAGTAGTAATTGCATTAAAACTCGAGGTACAGCAGAGCGCCACACCCTTAATCTATGGTGTGTAGAAACTCCACCGTTGAAAATATATAAGTGATGGTCTAGGCATGGCCGAATGGCCAGCCCCCCTGAAGGTCTAAAATCGCATACACTGACTAAAGATCAATCAAAAGACCAGACGCTAGTACAATAGTTAAAAGTTCTATTTATACTAAACTAGCTACTAGGGTTTATAGAAATAAGTCTAAGTGCAGAAATCCATTTCCGGGGCCCACTTTGGTGTGTGCTTGGGCTGAGATTGAGCTTTACACGTGTAGAGGCTTCTCTTGGAGTTAAACGCCAAGTTGTAACGTGTTTTTGGCGTTTAACTCTGGTTTGTGACGTGTTTCTGGCGTTTTACTCCAGAATGCAGGATGGAACTGGCGTTGAACGCCAGTTTGCGTCATCTAAACTCAAATAAAGTATGGACTATTATATATTGCTGGAAAGCCCTGGATGTCTACTTTTCAAAGCAGTTGAGAGCGCGCCATTTTAAGTTCTGTAGCTCCAGAAAATCTATCTCAAGTGCAGGGAGGTCAGAATCCAACAGCATCAGCAGTCTTTTGTCAGCCTTCTACTTAAAAACAAGCCAAAAAACGTATAAATTATCTCTCATCACAACACCAAACTTAAATTGTTGCTTGTCCCCAAGCAACTGAAAATCAATTAGGATAAAAAGAAGAGAATATACTATAAATTCCAAAATATCAATGAATATTAATTCTAATTAGATGAGCGGGCCTTGTAGCTTTTTGCTTCTGAACAGTTTTGGCCATCTCACTTTATCCTTTGAAGTTTAGAATGATTGGCATCTATAGGAACTCAGAGTTCAGATAGTGTTATTAATTCTCCTAATTAAGTATGCTGATTCTTGAACACATCTACTTTTATGAGTCTTGGTCGTGGCCCTAAGCACTTTGTTTTCCAGTATTACCACCGGATACATAAATGCCACAAACACATAACTAGGTGAACCTTTTCAGATTGTGACTTAGCTTTGCTAAAGTCCCCAGTTAGAGGTATCCAGAGCTCTTAAGCACACTCTTTTTGCTTTGGATCACGACTTTAACCACTCAGTTTCAAGCTTTTCACTTGGACCTGCATGCCACAAGCACATGGTTAGGGACAGCTTGATTTTTAGCCGCTTAGGCCTGGATTTTATTTCCTTGGGCCCTCTTATCCACTGATGCTCAAAGCCTTGGATCCTTTTTACCCTTGCCTTTTGGTTTTAAGGGCTATTGGCTTTTTCTGCTTGCTTTTTCTTTTTTTTCTTTCTATATAAATTTTTTTTGCTACTTATTTTTTTGCAAGCTTTGTTCTTCACTGCTTTTTCTTGCTTCAAGAATCAATTTTATGATTTTTCAGATCATCAATACCATTTCTCTTGTTCATCATTCTTTCAAGAGCCAACAATTTTAACATTCATAAAATTCAATATCAAAAATATGCACTGTTCAAACATTCATTCAGAAGACAAAAAGTATTGCCACCACATATAAATAAGATGAATTCGAAACTCATGTACTTCTTGTTCTTTTGTATTAGAAACATTTTTCATTTAAGAAAGGTGAAGGATTCATGGAATTACTCATAGCCTTAAGACATAGTTACTAAATACTAATGATCGTGTAGGAAAGACACAAACATAGATAAACATATAGCATAAAAATTGAAAAACAGAGAGATAAGAACAAGAAAGTTAAGAAATGAGTCCACCTTAGTGATGGTGGCATCTTCTTCTTGAAGGACCAATGGTGTCCTTGAGCTCCTCTATGTCTCTTTCTTGCCTTTGTTGCTCCTCCCTCATAGCTCTTTGATCTTCTCTAATCTCATGGAGAATGATGGAATGCTCTTGGTGCTCTACCCTTAATTGGTCCATGTTATAACTCAAGTCTTCTAGAGAAGTGTTGAGTTGTTCCCAATAGTTGTTTGGAGGAAAGTGCATCCCTTGAGGCATCTCAGGGATTTCTTGATGATGAGCTTTTTCATGCGTCTCTTGAGATCCATGGATGGGCTCTCTTGTTTGCTCTATCCTCTTCTTAGTGATGGGCTTGTCCTCTTCAATGAGGATGTCTCCTTCTATGACAACTCCAGCTGAGTAGCATAAATGGCAAATAAGATGAGGAAAAGCTAGCCTTGCCAAGGTGGAGGGCTTTTCGGCTACTTTGTAGAGTTCTAGAGAGATGACTTCATGAACTTTTACTTCCTCTCCAATCATGATGCTATGGATCATGATGGCCTGATCCACAGTTACTTCGGATCGGTTGCTAGTGGGGATGATGGAGCGCTGGATGAATTCCAACCATCCTCTAGCCACAAGCTTAAGGTCCAGTCTTCTCAATTGAACCGGCTTGCCTTTTGAGTCTCTTTTCCACTGAGCTCCTTCCACACGTATGTCCATAAGGACTTGGTCCAACCTTTGATCAAAGTTGACCCTTCTAGTGTAGGGGCGTGCATCTTCTTGCATCATAGGCAAGTTGAACACCAACCTTACATTTTTCGGACTGATATCTAAGTATTTTCCCCGAACCATTGTAAGATAATTCTTTGGATTCGGGTTCATACTTTGATCATGGTTCCTAGTGATCCATGCATTGGCATAGAACTCTTGAACCATTAAGATTCTGACTTGTTGAATGGGGTTGGTCAGAACTTCCCATCCTCTTCTTTGGATCTCATGTCAGATCTCCAGATACTTATTTTTCTTGAGCATGAAAGGGACCTCAGGGATCACCTTTTTCTTGGCCACAACTTCATGGAAGTGGTCTTGATGGACCTTTGAGATGAATCTCTCCATCTCCCATGACTCGGGGGGGAAGCTTTTGTCTTCCCTTTCCTCTTTCTAGAGGTTTCTCCGGCCTTA
Organism: Arachis duranensis; assembly: GCF_000817695.3. Lineage (NCBI taxonomy): Eukaryota > Viridiplantae > Streptophyta > Magnoliopsida > Fabales > Fabaceae > Arachis > Arachis duranensis. The sequence continues at coordinate 86,696,527 of NC_029780.3, forward strand.
GGTGCCATAGATGGTTATGGAAAAATAAAAAAGCTATGCTTTTACCACACCAAACTTAGAATATTGCTCGCCCTCAATCAAAGAAAAGAAAGAATAGAAGAAGAAGAAGAAGATATGAATGAGAGGGAGATGGGTGTGTATTCGGCCAAGGGGGAGAAGATAGGGTTGTGAGGTGTAAAAATGAAGAAGGAAAGAGGGGTTTATATAGTGGAGGGAGAGGGTAGTAGGTTCGGTCATTAGGGAGGGGTTTGGGTAGGAAAGGGATTTTGAATTTGAAGGTAGGTGGGGTTTATAGAGAAGAGTGATGGATGTGAGTGGTGAAGAGGTGATGTGGAAGAGAGATTGAGGTGATTGGTGAAGGATTTTTGGGGAAGAGTGTTATTGAATTGTGTGAAGAAGAGAGAAGGTAAGTTGAGGTAGATGGGGATCTTGTGGGGTCCACAGATCCTGATATGATCCTGTGGGGTTCCCAAATCCTGAGGTGTCAAGGATTTATCATCCCTGCACCAATGAGGCCTGTAAAATGCCCTCTGCATGCAATCCTAGTGTTCAACGCCAGATTGATGCTTGTTTTTGGCATTGAACGCCAACTCTATGCTTGTTTTGGGCATTCAACGCCAATCTGCAACATGTTTCTGGCGTTAAACGCCAGTTCCATGCTTGTTTCTGGCGTTTAACGCCAGCTCTCCTCAGAGTGTAATCCTGGCATTTAAACGCCAGACTGCTGCTTGTTTCTAGCGTTCAACGCTAGATTCATGCTCTGTTCTGGCGTTGAATGCCAGCCAGATGCTCCTTACTGGCGTTTAAACGCCAGTAAGCTCTTCCTCCAGGGTGTGCCATTTTTTCTGCTATTTTTGATTTTGTTTTTAATTTTAGTAATTGTTTTGTGACTTCATATGATCATGAACCTAATAAAACATAAAAAAACAATAAAAATATAGATAAATAAAAAAAATTGGGTTGCTTCCCAATAAGCGCTTCTTTAATGTCAATAGCTTGACAGTGAACTCTCATGGAGCCTCACAAATCATCAGAGCATTATTAGGACCTCCCAACACCAAACTTAGAATTTGAATGTGGGGGTTCAACACCAAACTTGGAGTTTGGTTGTGGCCTCCCAACACTAAACTTTGAGTTTGATTGTGGGGGCTCTGTTTGACTCTGTATTGAGAGAAGCTTTTCATGCTTCCTCTCCATGGTTGCAGAGGAAGATCCTTGAGCTTTAAACACCGGGTAGTCTCCATTCAATTGAAGGATTAGCTCTCCTCTGTCAACATCAATCACAGCTCCTGCTGTGGCTAGGAAGGGTCTTCCAAGAATGATGGATTCATCCTTATCCTTCATAGTGTCTAAGATTATGAAATCAGCAGGGATGTAAAGGCCTTTAACCTTCACTAACATGTCCTCTACCATTCCATAAGCTTGTCTTATTGACTTGTCTTCCATCTCTAATGAGAATATGGCAGCCTGTACCTCAAAGATCCCTAGTTTCTCCATTACAGAGAGTGGGATAAGATTTATGCCTGACCCCAGGTCACACAGAGCCTTCTCAAAGGTCATGGTGCCTATGGTACATGGTATTAAGAATTTACTAGGATCTTATTTCTTTTGAGGTAAAGTTTGCTGAACTCATGTATCTAGTTCACTAATGAGCAAGGGAGGTGCATCTTCCAAGTCTCATTACCAAACAACTTGGCATTCAGCTTCATGATAGCTCCTAGATATTGAGCAATTTGCTCTCCAGTTACATCTTCATCCTCTTCAGAGGAAGAATAGTTTTCGGAGCTCATGAATGGCAGAAGGAGGTTTAAAGGAATCTCTATGGTCTCTATATGAGCCTCAGATTCCTTTAGGTTCTCAATAGGGAACTCCTTCTTGTCTGGGAGACGTCCCATGAGGTCTTCCTCATTGGGATTAACATCCTCCCCTTCCTCTCTAGGTTTGGCCATTTTGATTATGTCAATGGCTGATGAGCGGATATTTCATACGCTTTTTGGGGGTAATTTCATGTAGATTTTAGTATGTTTTAGTTAATTTTTAGTATAATTTTATTAGTTTTTAGCAAAATTCATATTTCTGGACTTTACTATGAGTTTGTGTGTTTTTCTATTATTTCAGGTATTTTCTGGCTAAAATTGAGGGAGCTGAGCAAAAATCTGATTTAGGCTGAAAAAGGACTGCTGATGCTGTTGGATTCTGACATCCTGCACTCGGAATGGATTTTTTGGAGCTACAGGAGTCCAATTGGTGCGCTCTCAATTAGGTTGGAAAGTAGACATCCAGGGCTTTCCAGAAATATATAATAGACTATACTTTGCATGAAGATAGATGACGTAAACTGGCGTTCAACGCCAGTTCCATGTTGCAGTTTGGCGTTCAGCGCCAGAAACAGGTTGCAAGTTGGAGTTCAACGCCAGAAACATGTTACAACCTGGCGTTCAACTCCAGAAACAGCCCAGGCACATGAGAAGCTTAAGTCTCAGCCCCAGCACACACCAAGTGGGCCCTAGAAGTGAATTTCTGCACTATCCATCTTAGTTTACTCATTTTCTGTAAACCTAGGTTACTAGTTTAGTATTTAAACAACTTTTAGAGACTTATTTTGTATCTCATGACATTTTTAGATCTGAAATTTGTACCTTTTGACGGCATGAGTCTCTAAACTTCATTGTTGGGGGTGAGGAGCTCTGCAGCATCTCGATAAATTAATGCAATTATTTCTGTTTTCCATTCAACACGCTTGTTCCTATCTAAGATGTTCATTTGCGCTTCACTATGAAGAAGGTGATGATCTGTGACACTCATCACCTTCCTCAATCCATGAACGTGTGCCTGACAACCACATCCGTTCTACATTAGATTGAATAAGTATCTCTTAGATTCCTTAATCAGAATCTTCGTGGTATAAGCTAGAATCCATTGGCAGCATCCTTGAGAATCCAGAAAGTCTAAACCTTGTCTGTGGTATTCCGAGTAGGATTCTGGGATTGGATGACTGTGATGAGCTTCAAACTCGCGAGTGTTGGGCGTAGTGACAGATGCAAAAGGATCAATGGATTCTATTCCGACATGATCGAGAACCAACAGATGATTAGCCATGCTGTGACAGAGCATTTGGACCATTTTCACTGAGAGGATAGGAAGTAGCCATTGACAATGGTGACGCCCTACATACAGCTTGCCGTGGAAGGAGTCTTGCGTGTGTGAAGAGGAGGACAAGAGAAAAGCTGAAATTCAGAGGACAAAGCATCTCCAAAACTCCAACATATTCTCCATTATTGCATAATAAGTATTTATTTCATGCTCTTTTATCTTTTACAATCGAGGCTAAAGAATCCTATTGGTATCCTGACTAAGATTAATAAGATAACCATAGCTTATTTCAAGCCAACAATCTCCATGGGATTCGACCCTTACTCACGTAAGGTATTACTTGGACGACACAGTGAACTTGCTGGTTAGTTGTGCGTATTGTAAAAGTGTGATTGCAATTTTGTACACCAAGTTTTTGGTGCCGTTGCCGGGGATTGTTTGAGTTTGAACAACTGACGGTGATTCTTGTTACTTAGATTAAGAAAAATTTGTCTTTTTAGTTTAGAGTCACTAGGATTGCATCTTCTATTATTCCTTTTAAAAATTTTTCAAAAATATTATTTTTCTTTATTTGAATTTTTGTTTTTTTATGAGTTTAGTGTCATGTTCTAAGTTTGGTGTCAATTGCATGCTTTTCTTTGTCTCTCAATTTTCGAATTGCATGTTCTTTATTTTTCCTTGATCTTCAAATTGTTCTTGTCAAATTTTCTTGTTTGATCTTTGGTTTTTCCTATTTTGTGTATTTTTCGTGTTTTCCTTGTGCAATTTCAAAATATTAGTTTTCAAAAATTTTTTATTTTTATTTATTAAAATTGCCTCTTTAAAATACGTTACATTTATAGCTCAATTGGCTAGAGTGTTGGTTTATGTTCTTGGTAATTGGGTATCTTCTTTTTAAAATCTTTTTCAAAAATAATTTTTCTTGATTGAATCTTGTGCCAAACTTTAAGTTTGGTGTTTTCTTGTTAATTTTCTTTAATTTTTGAAAATTTATTTTGGTTTTCTAAAAATTTTAAGTTTGGTGTTCTTTCTTTTGTTCTTGTTGTTCTTGTGATTCTTCAAGGTGTTCTTGAGTCTTTCTTGTGTTTTGATCTTAAAATTTTTAAGTTTGGTGTTCCTTGGTATTTTCCCTCCAAAAATTTTCGAAAACAAGGAACATTAGATCAAAATTTTTTTTTTTAAGTCTTGTGTCTTTTGTGTGTTTTTCTCTTTCATCATAAAATTCAAAAATAAAAAAATTATCTCTTTTAACTACCTTAAAGCAATTATTTCGAATTTTGTTTCTAAAAATTTCAGATTTCAATTTCAAAAATTTTTAAATTTTATCCTTTTAAGATTTGCTTTATTTAAAAAAATATTCTAACCACTTTTTCTCTCCTCACTTTTTCGAAATTTCTCATAAAATATTTTCAAAATTATTTTTTATTTTAATTTTTATTTTATTTCATTTTATTATTTCAAAAATTATTCTTCGTATATAATAAAATAAATAAAATAATTCTACATCATTTTCCTTTTCTTCATCATGGACATAAGGGGAAATGAACAGTCCAGAAAGACTCTGGGGTCATATGCTAACCCCTCTACTGCATCATATGGGAGTAGTATATGTATACCCTCCATTGGAGTTAGTAGTTTTGAGTTGAACCCTCAGCTCATTATCATGGTGCAGCAAAGTTGCCAGTATTCCGGTCTTCCACAGGAAGAACCTACAGAGTTTCTGGCACAATTTTTACAAATTGCTGATACAGTACATGATAAAGAAGTAGATCAGGATGTCTACAGATTGTTACTATTTTCATTTGCTGTAAAAGACCAAGCTAAGAGGTGGTTAAATAACCAACCTAAGGACAACATAAAGACATGAAAACAGCTGTCAGAAAAATTCCTGAATCACTATTTTCCTCCAAAACGGATGACACAGCTAAGGATGAGCATCCAAGGCTTCAAACAAGGAGATAATGAATCCCTTTATGATGCCTGGGAGAGATACAGAGAGATGCTAAGAAAATGCCCCTCTGAAATGTTCTCAGAGTGGGTGCAGTTAGATATCTTTTATTATGGGCTTACAAAGAAAGCTCAAATTTCTCTAGACCACTCAGCTGGTGGATCTATACACATGAGAAAGACAATTGAAGAAGCTCAAGAGCTCATTGATACAGTTGCCAGAAATCAGCATCTGTACCTAAGCAGTGAACCTTCCATTAACGAAGAGGCTCAAACAGTAACTGCTGCACTCAGTCATACAGAACAAGTTACTAAATTCAATCAGCAACTGGATTTTCTAACAAAACAGCTAGCCAAATTCAAGGAGATACTACAAGAAACAAGAATGGCTACTATGAATATGGAAGTACAGTTGAAGCAAACAGAACAACAATTATCAAAACAAATAACAGAAGAGTGCCAAACAGTTCAATTAAGAAGTGGGAAAACATTAAATACCTCACTTCAAGATAGCAGGAAGCCAAGAAATGAGCAAACTAACTAAAATCCCTCTGAGGACAGTAAGAGCCCAGAGAGGAATAATTCTGGCACTCAAACGCCAGAGAATAGGTGGAAAGCTGGCGTTGAACGTCCAAACCATGCTCAGTTCTGGTGTTCAACGCCAGAAACAAGCAAGGAATTGGTGTTGAATGCCTAAAGGAAGCACAGTTCTGGCGTTCAGACGCCAGAAACAGATAAGGAGTTGGCGTCTAACGCCACTTCAGCTTCCACTCCTGGCATTCAAATGCCAGTGGGAGATCACACACATACAAGTGCTGATAACAACCCTTCTAAAAAGGCTTCTCAACCCACATCTGTAGGTAATAAACCTGTAGCAACTAAGGTTGAGGAATACAAAGCCAAAATGCCTTATCCTCAGAAACTCCGCCAAGCGGAACAGGATAAGCAATTTGCCCGCTTTGCAGACTATCTCAGGACTCTTGAAATAAAGATTCCGTTTGCAGATGCACTTGAGCAAATACCCTCTTATGCTAAGTTCATGAAAGAGATCTTAAGTCATAAGAAGGATTGGTGGGAAACTGAGAAAGTTTACCTCACTGAAGAATGCAGTGCAGTCATTCTGAAAAGCTTACCTGAGAAGCTTAAATATCCGGGAAGCTTTATGATACCATGCACATTAGAAGGTACTTGTACCAAGCAAGCTCTATGTGATCTTGGGGCAAGTATTAACCTAATACCTGCAGCTACTATCAAAAAGCTTGGGTTGACTGATGAAGTTAAACCAACCCGGATATGTCTCCAACTTGCTGATGGTTCCATTAAATACCCATCAGGCGTAATTGAAGACATGATTGTCAAGGTTGGGCCATTTGCCTTTCCCACTGATTTTGTGGTGCTGGAAATGGAGGAGCACAAGAGTGCAACTCTCATTCTAGGAAGACCTTTCCTAGCAACTGGACGAACCCTCATTGACGTCCAAAAAGGGGAAGTGACCGTGAGAGTCAATGAGGACGAGTTTAAGTTGAATGTTGTCAAAGCTATGCAGCATCCAGACCCAAAATGACTGCATGAGCATTGATATTATTGACTCTCTGGTAAAAGAGGTCAATATGACTGAGAGTCTCGATCAGAGCTAGAGGATATCTTTAAATATGTTCAGCCTGATCTGGAGGAACCAGAGAGAATAATAAAACCTCTGAAAATCCCTCAGGAAGAGGAGAAACCTCCCAAACCCGAGCTCAAACCATTATCACCATCCCTGAAATATGCATTTTTG
>NC_029780.3:86703553-86705536 GCF_000817695.3 Arachis duranensis
CTAAGCCAGTGGTTCAACCACAGAGGTGGCTGAATCCAGCCATGAAGGAGGTGGTGCAGAAGGAGGTCACTAAATTACTAGAGGCTGGTATTATTTATCCCATTTCTGACAGCCCCTGGGTAAGCCCTGTCCAAGTCGTCCCTAAGAAGGGTGGCATGACAGTGGTTCATAATGAAAAAAATGAACTGGTTCCTACAAGAACAGTTACAGGGTGGCGTATGTGTATTGATTACAGAAGGCTCAATACAGCTACCAGAAAGGATCATTTTCCTTTACCATTCATAGAACAGATGCTAGAAAGACTAGCAGGTCATGAATACTACTGCTTCCTGGATGGATATTCAGGTTATAATCAAATTGTAGTAGATCCCCAGGATCAAGAGAAAATAGCATTCACATGTCTATCCAGAGTATTTGCATACAGAAGGATGCCATTTGGCCTGTGTAATGCACCTGCAACCTTTCAAAGGTGCATGCTCTCTATTTTCTCTGATATGGTGGAAAAATTTCTAGAAGTCTTCATGGATGACTTTTCAGTATTTGGAGACTCATTCAGCTCCTGTCTTGACCATCTAGCACTTGTTCTAAAGAGGTGCCAAGAGACTTACCTGGTTTTAAACTGGGAGAAATGTCACTTTATGGTGACTGAAGGAATTGTCCTTGGGCATAAAATTTCGAATAAGGGAATAGAGGTGGATCAAGCTAAGGTAGAGGTAATTGAAAAATTACCACCACCTGCCAATGTTAAGGAAATCAGAAGCTTTCTGGGGCATGCAAGATTCTATAGGAGGTTTATAAAAGATTTTTCAAAAATCGCCAAACCTCTGAGTAATCTGCTAGCTGCTGACATGCCATTTATCTTTGATAAGGAGTGTCTGCAGGCATTTGAGACTCTGAAAGCTAAGCTGGTTACAGCACCAGTCATCTATGCACCAGACTGGACATTACCATTTGAACTGATGTGTGATGCCAGTGACCATGCCATTGGTGCAGTGTTGGGACAAAGGCATGACAAGCTTCTGCACGTCATTTACTATGCCAGTCGTGTTTTAAATGATGCACAGAAGAACTATACAACCACAGAAAAAGAGTTATTTGCAGTGGTTTACACCATTGACAAGTTTAGATCTTATTTAGTAGGATCAAAAGTGATTATGTACACTCACTCACCATGCTGCTCTTAAATATCTACTCACAAAGCAGGATTCAAAACCCAAGCTCATAAGATGGGTGTTGCTTCTGCAAGAGTTTGATATAGAAATAAGAGACAGAAAAGGAACAGAGAACCAAGTAGCAGATCACCTGTCCCGAATAGAACCAGTAAAAGGGGCGTCCCTCCCTCTTACTGAGATCTCTGAAAACTTTCCGGATGAGCAACTCTTTGCCATCCAGGAAATGCCATGGTTTACAGACATTGCAAACTAGTGAGATTCATACCCAAAGTGTACAGTAGGCAGCAAACAAAGAAATTGATCACGGATGCAAAGTACTATATTTGGGATGAACCATATCTCTTCAAGAGATGTGCAGACGGAGTAATCCGTAGATGTGTGCCTAAAGAAGAAGCACAGAAGATCCTCTGGCACTGCCATGGATCACAGTATGGAGGACATTTTGGAAGTGAGCGAACAACCACAAGAGTCCTCCAATGTGGCTTCTACTGGCCTACTTTCTACAAAGACTCCCGAGTGTTTATACTTAATTGTGACAGTTGCCAAAGATCTGGCAATCTGCCTCACAGTTATGCCATGCCTCAACAACGGATCTTGGAGTTTGAGTTGTTTGATGTATGGGGTATTGACTTCATGGGACCTTTCCCACCATCATACTCAAACACTTATATTCTGGTGGCAGTGGATTATGTATCCAAATGGGTGGAAGCTATTGCAACACCCACTAATGATACTAAGACAGTACTGAAATTCCTCCGGAAATACATCTTCAGCAGATTTGGTATCCCTAGAGTACTAATCAGTGATGGGG
>NC_029780.3:86705613-86708905 GCF_000817695.3 Arachis duranensis
GAGTTAGCCACAGGGTGGCCACTCCATATCATCCATAGACAAATGGGTAAGCTGAAGTCTCTAATAGAGAACTTAAAAGAATCCTGGAACGAACTGTGATTAACCGTAGAAGGGATTGGGCAAGAAGCTTGGATGATGCTCTGTGGGCATACAGAACAGCATTCAAGACACCTATAGGAACTTCTCCATACCAGTCGGTGTATGAAAAAGCCTGTCACTTGCCAGTGGAATTAGAACATAAGACCTATTGGGCAACCAGATTCCTAAACCTTGATGCCAAGTTAGTTGGAGAAAAATAATTGCTCCAGTTAAATGAGCTAGAGGAATTCAGACTCAATGCTTTCGAAAATGCAAAAATTTACAAAGAGAAAGCAAAAAGATGGCATGATAAGAAACTATCATCTAGAGTCTTGGAGCCATGGCAGAAAGTTCTGCTATTTGATTCTAGGCTCAGATTATTCCCCGGGAAATTGAAATCCCGGTGGCGAGGTCCATATGTGATTACAAGTGTGTCACCATATGGATACGTGGAGCTTCAGGATAATGATTCTAACAAAAAGTTCATTGTTAATGGACAGAAAGTCAAACATTATCTTGAAAGCAATTTTGAGCGAGAATGCTCAAAACTGAGACTTGATTAAAGCTCAGTAATAGTCTAGCTAAAGACAATAAAGAAGCACTTGTTGGAAGGCAACCCAGCCATTTATAAAGCTTATTTGTTAATTAATTGAGTTTTACAGGTTTATGTCAATTATCTTCAAGGTAAAATAGCAATTGCTTGAATTCACAGAGTTACAGAAGGATTCAGAGTATATAACAGTAAAAAAAGCTCACTGGTGCGAAAAAGCCAGTAAGAGCTGTTTTGGGCATTGAACGCCCAAAAGAAGCATCTACTGGGCGTTCAACGCCAGTAGAGATAGCCATCTGGACGCTAAACGCCAGAAAGAAGCATCTTCTGGGCGTTGAACGCCAGAAAGAAGCACCTTCTGGGCGTTTAACGCTAGATTTACAGCGTCCTGGGTGTTCAGAAAAACGCCCAGTGACAAAGGAGTTCCTGGCGTTCAACGCCAGCTAGAAGCAACAGCTGGGCATTGAACGCCTAGGAGAAGCTGCAAATGGGCGTTAAACGCCCAAAACATGCAGCGTTTGAGCGTTTAATGCCAGGATTGTGGGGAGGAGGTAATTTCATTTTTAATTCATATTTTTCAAAACTTTTATATTCCAATTCATGATTTCTTGCATAAACATGTTACAAACTCTCATCCTTCAATTCCAAAAATTTTAATCCTAATTTCTAAAATCCCTTTTTTAAAAATATCAAATGTATCTTAATTCATAAACACAAATCCTTTTCAAATCCCATCCAGTTCCTTTTCAAATAATTTTTTTTAAAAACTCAATTATCTTTTAAAATCTTTTTCAAAATAAAAATTCAGATTTATCTTTTTCAAATATCATTCACAACTTTTTAATTTTAAATTATATATTTTTCTTATCATATTTATCTTTTATAAATCATATCTTCTATCTTATCTTTCTTCAAAATTTTCGAAATACCCACCCCTCCTTTTAAATCCACTCTCGGCCTCTCCCCTCTCCTCACCAATTCAAAAACAAGCTCTCCTTCTATCCCTCTCCTTTCTTTTCTTTTGCTTGAGGACAAGCAAACCTCTAAGTTTGGTGTGTTTATCTGTAATCACTAAACCATATTCACTAAGATCATGGCTCCTAAATGAAAACAACCCACTCCAAGAGGCAAGAAAGAGAGTATTCCAAAACCACTTTGGAATCAAAGGAAGTTCTTAACCAAAGAACATTCATACCATTACTACAAAATAATGGGTCTAAGGTCAGTGATCCAAAACTCAAATTCGATCTAAAAGAAGATGAATATCGGGAGATCCAAGAGCAAATTCAAAACAGGAGCTGGAAAATCCTAGCTAATCCTGAGACAAAGGTGGGAAGAAACATGGTTCAGGAATTCTACGCTAATCTGTGGCAAACAGACAGGCAGAGAATATCTGGAACTGCTCTCTATGACTATCGGACCTTAGTCAGAGGAAAGATTGTTCACATCCACCCTGATAAAATCAGGGAGATCTTTAAGCTACCTCAGCTGAAAGATGACCTAGACTCCTTTAATAGGAGAATGATGAGAACAAATAAAGGCATGGACAAGATTCTAGAGGATATATGCCTCCCTGGAGCCAGGTGGACCACCAGCACCAAGGGCGTCCCAAATCAACTCAAAAGAGAAGATCTCAAACCAGTCGCCAGAGGCTGGCTGGACTTCATTGGGCATTCTATACTGCCCACTAGCAACCGCTCTGAGGTCACTGTTAAAAGAGCAGTGATGATCCACTGCATTATGTTAGGAAGAGAAGTGGAAGTTCATCAGTTGATTTCATGTGAAATTTACATAATTGCAAACAAGAACTCCAAATATGCCAAATTGGCTTATCCTAGCTTAATATCTATGCTATGTAAAGATGCTGGAGTAAATATGGGACTAACTGAGTATATCTCAGTTGAGCGACCAATCACCAAAACATCAATGGAAAAACAACAAGGGCAGGATGAACCCATCAAGAGGAGAGCACAGGAATTCCTCCCAGAATTTCCTCAATTTGAATACTGGGAGCATCTTGAAGCATTGGTTACTAAGTTGCAAGAAGCTATGGACCAAATAAAGGAAGAACAGAATAATCAAAATAGCATGCTTTGCAAACTTCTTGGGGAACAAGAAGAGAAAAGGCGTGACTTGAAGGAACTGAAGCGTCAGAAATTATCTCTTAAAAGATCAAGCACCCCACAGACTAGAGAAACATCCACTTCCCAAAATAAAGGTTGTTGAGTCCCAATCTTAGCTTTACTCTGTGATAGTTGTCTTATAGATTTACCTTAGAAGTTATATAGGAGTAGTAGTAATTAGTATATCTATTTTGATTTTATTTCCAATTAAGCTATAATTTATTTTTCTCATCATCATCAAACATGAATAAAATAGTAGATTTTCAGAATAAAGAGGCAATTTAATTTTGAGTTCTTAATAAGGAAAATTCTAATTATTTATATGTGGTGGCAATACTTTTTGTTTTCTGAATGAATGCCTGAACAGTGCATATTTTTTATGATATTGAAACCCATGAATGTTAAAAGTATTGGCTCTTGAAAGAATGATGAACAAGAGAAATATTATTGATAATCTGAAAAATCATAAAATTGATTCTTGAACCAAGAAAAAGTAGTGAAAAAAAAAGAGAGGAATCATTGGATAAAGAAAAAGAAAAAG
>NC_029780.3:86708961-86718547 GCF_000817695.3 Arachis duranensis
AGGCCTAAGCGGCTAAATCAAGCTGTCCCTAACCATGTTCTTGTGGCATGCAGGTCCAAGTGAAAAGCTTGAGACTGAGTGGTTAAAGTCGTGATCCAAAGAAAAGAGTGTGCTTAAGAACTCTGGACATCTCTAATTGGGGACTTTAGCAAAGCTAAGTCACAATCTGAAGGTTCACCTAGTTATGTGTCTGTGGCATTTATGTATCTGGTGGTAATACTGGAAAACAAAGTGCTTAGGGCCACGGCCAAGACTCATAAAGTAATTGTGTTCAAGAATCAACAAACTAAACTAGGCAAATCAATAATACTATCTGAATTCTAAGTTCCTATGGATGCCAATCATTCTGGATTTCAAAAGATAAAGTGAGATGCCAAAACTATTCAGAGGCAAAGAGCTACTAGTCCCACTCATCTGATTAGAATCTGAGCTTCACTTAAAACTCTGAGATATTATTGCTTCTTAGTTTCTTTTTATCCTATTTTATTTATCTAGTTGCTTGAGGACAAGCAATAGTTTAATTTTGGTATTGTGATGAGCAGATATTTTATACGCTTTTTGGGGGTAATTTCATGTAGATTTTAGTATGTTTTAGTCAGTTTTTAGTATAATTTTATTAGTTTTTAGGCAAAATTCATATTTCTAGACTTTACTATGAGTTTGTGTGTTTTTTTGTTATTTCAGGTTTTTTCTGGCTGAAATTGAGGGAGCTGAGCAAAAATCTGATTTAGGCTGAAAAAGGACTGCTGATGCCGTTGGATTCTGACCTCCCTGCACTCGGAATGGATTTTTTGGAGCTGCAGGAGTCCAATTGGCGCGATCTCAATTGGTTTCAAAAGTAGACATCCAGGGCTTTCCAGCAATATATGATAGTCTATACGTTTCGCGAAGATAGATGATGTAAACTGGCGTTCAATGCCAGTTCCATGTTGCAGTTTGGCGTTCAGCGCCAGAAACAGGTTGCAAGTTGGAGTTCAACGCCAGAAACAGGATACAACCTGGCGTTCAACTCCAGAAACAGCCCAGGCACGTGAGAAGCTTAAGTCTCAGCCCCAACACACACCAAGTGGGCCCCAGAAGTAGATTTCTGCACTATCCATCTTAGTTTACTCATTTTCTGTAAACCTAGGTTACTAGTTTAGTATTTAAACAACTTTTAGAGACTTATTTTGTATCTCATGACATTTTTAGATCTGAACTTTGTACCTTTTGACGGCATGAGTCTCTAAACTCCATTGTTGGGGGTGAGGAGCTCTGCAGCGTCTCGATGAATTAATGCAATTATTTCTGTTTTCCATTCAACACGCCTCTTCCTATCTAAGATGTTCATTCGCGCTTCACTATGAAGAAGGTGATGATCCGTGACACTCATCACCTTCCTCAATCCATGAATATGTGCCTGACAACCACCTCCATTCTATATTAGATTGAATGAGTATATCTTAGATTCCTTAATCAGAATCTTCGTGGTATAAGCTAGAATCCATTGGCAGCATCCTTGAGAATCCAGAAAGTCTAAACCTTGTCTGTGGTATTCCGAGTAAGATTCTGGGATTGGATAACTGTGACGAGCTTCAAACTCGCGAGTGTTGGGCGTAGTGACAGATGCAAAAGGATCAATGGATTCTATTCCGACATGATCGAGAACCAAGAGATGATTAGCCGTGCTGTGACAGAGCATTTGGACCATTTTCACTAAGAGGATGGGAAGTAGCCATTGACAACAGTGACGCCCTACATACAGCTTGCCATGGAAGGAGCCTTGCGTGTGTGAAGAGGAGGACAAGAGAAAAGCTGAAATTAAGAGGACCAAGCATCTCCAAAACTCCAACATATTCTCCATTATTGCATAATAAGTATTTATTTCATGCTCTTTTATCTTTTACAATCGAGGCTAAAGAATCCTATTGGTATCCTGACTAAGATTAATAAGATAACCATAGCTTGCTTCAAGCCAACAATCTCCGTGGGATTCGACCCTTACTCACGTAAGGTATTACTTGGACGACCCAGTGCACTTGCTGGTTAGTTGTGCGTATTGCAAAAGTGTGATTGCAATTTCGTGCACCAATGGCCTTGCACTCTCTTTTTTAATTCTCTTCAGTATTGCTTGGGAGAGTACTAGGAGGGGTTTCAATGATTTTCTTACTCAGCTGGCTTACTTGTGCCTCAAAATTTCTGATGGAGGACATTGTTTCACTCATGAAACTTAAAGTGGCCTTAGACAGATCAGAAACTATGTTTGCTAAGCTAGAGGGACTCTGCTTAGAATTCTCTGTCTATTACTGCTATTGCTAAGCCTGTTTCTTCCACCATTATTAAAGCCTTGTTGAGGCTTTTGTTGATCCTTCCATGAGAAATTTGGATGATTTCTCCATGAGAAATTATAGGTGTTCCCATAGGGTTCACTCATGTAATTCACCTCTGCCATTGCAGGGTTCTCAGGATCATAAGCTTCTTCTTCAAAAGATGCCTCTTTAGTACTGTTGGATGTATTTTGCCATCCATTCAGACTTTGAGAAATCATGTTGACTTGCTGAGTCAACATTTTGTTCTGAGCCAATATGGCATTCAGAGCATCAATTTCAAGAACTCCATTCCTCTGAGGCATCCCATTACTCACAGAATTCCTCTCAGAAGTGTACATGAATTGGTTATTTGCAACCATGTCAATGAGTTCTTGAGCTTCTGCAGGCGTTTTCTTTAGGTGAATGGATCCACCTGCAGAATGGTCCAGTGACATCTTGGAGAACTCAGATAGACCATAATAGAATATATCCAAAATGGTCCACTCTGAAAGCATGTCAGAAGGACACCTTTTGGTCATCTGCTTGTATCTTTCCCAAGCTTCATAGAGGGATTCCCCATCTTTTTGTTTGAAGGTCTGAACATCCACTCTAAGCTTGCTCAGCTTTTGAGGAGGAAAGAACTTAGCCAAGAAGGCCGTGACCAGCTTATCCCAAGAGTCCAAGCTATCTTTAGGTTGTGAGTCCAACTATGTTCTAGCTCTGTCTCTTACAGCAAAAGGGAAAAGCATGAGCCTGTAGACTTTAGGATCTACTCCATTAGTCTTAACAGTCTCACAGATCTTCTGATAGAAGTCCATGGAACTTGCAGTTCTGTTGCATTAGAGCAACTAGTTGATGTTTCATCTCAAAATTGTTTGCTCCAATGGTAGGGATTGAGATGCTTCTTCCATCAAACTTGGAAGTAGGTGTAGTATAATCACCAAGCATTCTCCTTGCGCCTCTATCATTGTTATTGGTTCGGCCATGTCTCTCTCTTTTTCGAGATTCTTTGTAAGGTTTTCTCTGGATTGTTGTGCTTTAGCTTCTCTAAGCTTCTTCTTTAGAGTCCTTTCAGGTTCAGGATCTACTTTAACAAGAATGTTCTTGTCCCTGCTCCTGCTCATATGAAAAAGAATAGAACAGAAAAAGAAGAGGAATCCTCTATGTCACAGTATAGAGATTCTGTTATATTAGTAAAAGAAGAAAAGAATACAAGAAGGAAAAGAGGAAAATTCGAACTCAGAGAAGAAGATGGGGTTCGAATTTTTAAGATGAAGAGAAGTGTTAGTAATTAAATAAATAAATAGAAAGAGATGAGAGAGAGAGAATTTCGAAAATTAATTTTGAAAAAGGGTTAGTGATTTTCGAAAATTAAGAGAAGAAATAAAACTAAAATTAAAATTTGAAACAATTAGTTAATTAAAAAAAAAGATTTTGAGAAAGGGTGAGGTAATTTTCGAAAATTAGAGAGAGGAAAGTAGTTAGGTGGTTTTGAAAAAGATAAGAAATAACAAGAAGTTAATTAGTTAGTTGAAAAAGATTTGAAATTCAATTTTGAAAAGATATGATTGGATAAGATATGGTTGAAAAACATTTGATTTTTAAAATTAGAATTGATTACTTGACTAAAAAGAAACTTAAAAGATATGATTCTAGAATTTAAAGATTGAACCTTTCTTAACAAGAAAGTAACAAACTTCAAATTTTTGAATCAATCACATTAATTGTTAGCAAAGTTTTCAAAAATTTGAAATGAAATTAAGTAAAAGATTTTGAAAAATATTTTTTTTAAATTTTCGAAAATCATAAAGGAAAAATGAAAAGGATTTGATTTCTGAAAAAGTTTTGAAAAGATAGGATTTTTAAAATTGAAATCTTGACTTGACTAACAAGAAACAACTAATTTAAAAAATTTTGACTAAGTCAACCCAAAGATTTCGAATTTTTGAGATAAATAAGGAAAAGATATATTTTTTTATTTTTGAATTGTTAATGATAAGAGAGAAAAACAGAAAAATGACCCAAAACATGAAAATTTTGGATCAAAACACATGATGCATGCAAGAACACTATAAATGTCAAGATGAACACCAAGAACACTTTGAAGATCAAGATGAACATCAAGACTTATTTTTGAAAATTTTCAAGAAAAGAAAAACATGCAAGAAACCAAACTTAGAAATATTTAATGCTTAGACACTATGAATGCAAAAATGCATATGAAAAACAACAAAAGACACAAAACAAGAAAACATAAAGATCAAACAAGAGGACTTGTCAAGAACAACTTGAAGATCATGAAGAACACCATGCATGAAATTTAAAAAAAATGCATAATTTTTTTTAAAAAAATATGCAATTGACACCAAACTTAAAAGTTGACACTAGACTCAAACAAGAAACACAAATTTTTTTTTTGATTTTATGATTTTATAATTTTTTTGGTTTTTTCGAAAATTACTTTTTGGAAAAACGAAAACAAAGAAAAAATTTTTGAAAGATTTTTGAAAACTTTTTGAAAGGAAAATTACCTAATCTGAGCAACAAGATGAACAGTCAGTTGTCCGTACTCGAACAATCTTCGGCAACGGCACCAAAAACTTGATAGGCAAAATTGTGATTTACACTTTTTATAACTCGAACAATTATTAGTAATGGCTCCAAAGACTTGATGCACACTACTATGGTTCACTCACATTCTTCACAACTTCGCACAACTAACCAGCAAGTGCACTGGGTCGTCCAAGTAATAAATCTTACATGAGTAAGGGTTGATCCCACGGAGATTGTTGGTATGAAGCAAGCTATGGTCATCTTGTAAATCTCAGTTAGGCGAATTCAAATGGTTGTAATGGTTTTCGAATATAAAGATAAATAAAGCATAAAATAAAGATAGAGATACTTATGTAAATCATTAGTGGGAATTTCAGATAAGCGCATGAAGATGCTGTGTTCCTTCTGAATCTCTGCTTTCCTACTGCTTTTATCTAATCATTCTTACTCCTTTCTATGGAAAGCTATATGTAGGGCATCACCGTTGTCAATGGATACTTCCCATCATCTCAGTGAAAATGGTCCAAATGCTCTTGTCACAGCACGGCTAATCATCTGTCGGTTCTCGATCATGTCAGAATAGAATCCATTGATTCTTTTGCGTCTGTCATTACGCCCAACAATTGCGAGTTTGAAGCTCGTCACAGTCATTCAATCCCTAAATCCTACTCGAAATATCACAGACAAGGTTTAGACTTTCCGGATTCTCAAGAATGGCCGCCAATAATTCTAGCTTATACCACGAAGACTCTGATTAAGGAATCCAAGAGATACATGCTCGGTCTAAGGTAAAACGGAAGTGGTTGTCAAACACGTGTTCATACGGATGGATGATGATGAGTGTCGTGGATCATCACATCCATCAGGTTCAAGTGCAGCGAATATTTTAGAACAAGAATAAGCTGAATTGAATAGAAAATAGTAGTAATTGCATTAAAACTCGAGGTACACCAGCTCCACACCCTTAATCTATGGAGTGTAGAAACTCCACCGTTGAAAATACATAAGTGATGGTCCAGGCATGGCCGAATGGCCAGCCCCCCTGAAGGTCTAAAATCGCATACACTGACTAAAGATCAATCAAAAGACCAGACGCTAGTACAATAGTTAAAAGTTCTATTTATACTAAACTAGCTACTAGGGTTTACAGAAATAAGTCTAAGTGCAGAAATCCACTTCCGGGGCCCACTTTGGTGTGTGCTTGGGCTGAGCTTGAGATTTACATGTGCAGAGGCTTCTCTTGGAGTTAAACACCAAGTTGTAACGTGTTTTTGGCGTTTAACTCTGGTTTGTGACGTGTTTCTGGCGTTTTACTCCAGAATGTAGCATGGAACTAGCGTTGAACGCCAGTTTGCGTCATCTAAACTCAAATAAAGTATGGACTATTATATATTTTTGGAAAGCCCTGGATGTCTACTTGCCAACGCAACTGAGAGCGCGCCATTTGAAATTCTCTAGCTCTACAAAATCTATTTCGAGTGCAGGGAGGTCAGAATCCAACAACATCAGTAGTCCTTTGTCAGCATTCTATCAGATTTTTGCTCAGGTCCCTTAATTTCAGCCAGAAAATACCTGAAATCACAGAAAAACACACAAACTCATATTAAAGTCCAGAAATGTGAATTTTGCATAAAAACTAATAAAAACATCCCTAAAAGTAGCTAGATCCTACTAAAAACTACCTAAAAACAATTCCAAAAAGCATATAAATTATCCGCTCATCAAAGCATGTCCCCACCATATGATTGACAAGATAGTGTTGTTCGACTACTTTACACAGGGCATGAAATCCCAAGATAAGACCACATTGGAAGGTTCTAGCAATGGGTCTATGAAAAAGTACAAGACTGCTGATGAGGCATGGCAATTGATCAGCGACTTAGCTGAATCTACTAGGAATCACAGGCAGAAACAAAGTCGGTCAAGAGCTGTTGCAGAGGTATCCTATAGCAAATAGACTACTGCTCTAACCTAGAGTATATGCAAAATGACCAACTTACTGAAGCAGATGCAATTGAGTCAACAGCAAGCTCAGCCTTCTCCGCCATAGCAAAGCCAATAGTTGGTTCCACAAAGAGTATGCGGGATCTGTGCCAATTACAGTCATTATACTGATGAATATCCGTAACTCCAACAGGAAGAAAACATTTTAGCAGCCACTCATAACTTCTATGACTGCCCCAATCAAGGGTACAATCAAGGTGGCAGCTATAACCATGGATGGCAGGATAACTCCAACCAAGGTTGGAGAGATAATTCTAACCAGGGTTTGAGGGACAATCATAACAGAGGAGGCAGAGATAACAATGGAAACCAGAGGTGGAATAATAATAACAACTTCAGGCAGCAGAATCAGAATCAGGACTACAGAGCACCTCATCTAAGGCAGCCTCAAGCATTTCAGCAGACCCCTCAGATCACTTATCCCTCTTCATCTTCTAATGATGAGTTACTACAATCTATTGATCGGAGATAACAGGCCATAGAAAATAACCTCACTTCTACTCTAAATGGTCTGAACTCTACCTTGCAAGCCCTTGTCTCACAGATTGGATCACTGAATAACTCTAACAACTAATCTTCGAGCTCTGGTGGACTCCCCTCTCAACAATTACTCAACCCCAAGGGTGGCATCAATGCCATTACCCTGAGGTCTGGAACCACACTGCAAGAGAGGAATCCAGAGGAGTCAAGCCCGCTAGTACATGCCCCAGCTGCAGACACGGTTGAGGTAGATGATATTGAAGAAGAGGATGAAGTACAAGGCATGGCTGAAGCAGAAACAGCCCAACCAAGGAGTGCAGAACCCCAGCAGGCAGGAGGCAAAGATTGGATCAAAGGGAATGAAGAAAAAGCATGTAAAGTTGGAGAACTCATGAAGAAATGATGGAACCAAAAAAGCTGTCAAGCCTGACCTCTACGCACTTAAATGACCATAACTTGAGCTACAGAGGTCCAAATGATGCGGTTCTGGTTGGGTTAAAAAGCTAACATCCGGGACTTCGAAACAATATAAGATTTGCCATAGTTGCTACATGTATGGTGGCGCGCACGCGCATAGTACGCGCACACGCCGTTGCTGCCACCTGGTTCACTTAAAGCAAAACGTGGCCAGCGATTTTAGAAGCCTTGTGGGCCCAATCCAACTCATTTCTGATGCTATTTAAGCTAAGGATTGAAGGGGGAATGAACATACTCTCATACTTTAGATGTTAGTTACCATTAGTTTAGTTTAGTAGTTAGAATTAGTTTCTAGAGAGAGAAGCTCTCACTTCTCTCTAGAATTAGGATTAGGATTAGGTTTAGTTCTTAGATCTAGAGTTTAATTCATCTCTTCTACTTCTACATCTCAATTCCTTGTTGTTAGATTCATTCTCCTTCCATTCTCTTGTTATAATTTCCTTTATGTTGTTCTTATACTTTGTTGTAGATCTACTATTGTCCCTTCCATTTTCTTTCAATTCAATAAGAGGTAATTCATAATAATTGTGTTCATTTGATTTGTTGTTGTTTAATTCCTTGCAATTGAGTAGTGTAAAGCTAGTCTTTCCTTGGGAGTTGGCTAGGACTTGTGGCTCAAGTCAATTCATCCACTTGATTTTCCTTTATTTAGTAAGGGTAACTAAGTGGTAGCAATGAACAATTCTCATCACAATTGAGAAGGATAACTAGGATAGAACTTCTAATTTTCATACCTTGCCAAGAGCCTTTTATAGTTATTAGTTTATTTTCATTGCCATTTACTTTTCATGCTTCTTATCCAAAACCCCAAAACAACTCAAACCAATAACAAGACACTTTATTGTAATTCCTAGGGAGAACGACCCGAGATTTGAATACTTCGGTTTATAAATTTAGGGGTTTGTTTTAGTGACAAACAACTTTTTGTATGAAAGGATTATTGCTTGGTTTAGAAACTATACTTTACAACGAGATTTCATTAGTGAAATTCTAAACCGTCAAAAATCCAATCATCAAAAATGGCGCCGTTGTCGGGGAATTGCAATGGTGTTGTGTTATTGGTTATTGTATATATGTGAATATTGTGAATATGTTTGCTTTTTGCTTCTTTGTTAATTTTTAGTTTGTTCTCTTTAATTGTTCCTATTTTTTTTGTTTTTTTTGCCCTCTCTTGCTACCATGAATTCTCACTTTGGCTATGAGTGTGATTACAATTATGTTGTAGGTGATGAGGACTATAATCAAGATGTGTATCAAGGATGGGATAACCAAAGGTGGGAGGAGCCATATGCTTATGATCAATCCTCATGGCAACAACCCCCACCAATGCACTATGAAGAAGAGCCATTCTATGATGCATATCAATCCAATGGTTATGGTGGATCACCTTGTGACTTTCAAGAACCACCACCATATGCCTATGAACCATATCCTCAACATAACCCTCAACCATACTCACAAGCCCCTTCTTACCAACCACCTTCATATGACCCTAGCCCATATCCATCCTACCAACAACCATATGAGCCATATGAACCACACATAGAGCCACCACCACTCCAACATCAACATTTTCAAGAGCCACCCCCTCCATATTATTACCAAGATGAACCACCTCCAATATACGAAAATTTCAACCACAAGGATGAATACTACTTTCCACCACAACCTCCCATGGAAGAATACTCATATCCATTGAACCAAGAGCCACATGATCCTAATCATATTATCCAAGAGGAACAAGAGTCAAGGGATCATCTCAAGGAAGCATTGGATCAATTTCA
>NC_029780.3:86718693-86719186 GCF_000817695.3 Arachis duranensis
GAACCCTTCCACCCACCCCAATCTCTAATGGATGAAACCCTTGGTGTTCTTGTTCAAGGGCAAGAAGAGATGAAAAGGGATGTGCAAAATTTCATGGCCGCCTTGGATGCGGTAACAAATCAGTTAGCCTCCCAATGCTTGAACACTCAAGGAACTCCCATGGCTACATGTGGAGAATCGAATGAAGAACATAGCATGAAGGAGAGATTGGAAACTGGTGCACGAAATTGTGATCACTACAACTCAAATAATCCATAAACTTGGTGTTCAATACCATGGCATAAACACAACTTCGCACAACTAACCAGCAAGTGTACTGGGTCGTCCAAGTAATAAACTTTACGCGAGTAAGGGTTGATCCCACAGAGATTGTTGGTATGAAGCAAGCTATGGTCACCTTGTAAATCTCAGTCAGGCAAACTCAAATGGATATGGGTATATACGAATAAAACTATAAAGATAAAGATAGAGATACTTATGTAATTCATTGGTA
>NC_029780.3:86721855-86722730 GCF_000817695.3 Arachis duranensis
ATCAAAGTTGACCCTTCTAGTGTAAGGGTGTTCATATCCTTGCATCATGGGCAAGTTGAATGCCAACCTTACATTTTCCGGACTAAAAACCAAGTATTTCCCCCGAACCATAGTAAGCCAATTCTTTGGATCCGGGTTCATACTTTGGTCATGGTTCTTGGTGATCCATGCATTGGCATAGAACTCTTGAACCATCAAGATTACGACTTGTTGAATGGGGTTGGTAAGAACTTCCCAACCTCTTCTTCGGATCTCATGTCGGATCTCCGGATATTCACCCTTTTTGAGTGAAAAAGGGACCTCGGGGATCACCTTCTTCAAGGCCACAACTTCATA
Source organism: Arachis duranensis (assembly GCF_000817695.3). Lineage (NCBI taxonomy): Eukaryota > Viridiplantae > Streptophyta > Magnoliopsida > Fabales > Fabaceae > Arachis > Arachis duranensis. Next base: position 86,722,192 of record NC_029780.3, read on the forward strand.
GAAGTGGTCTTGATGCACCCTTGAGATGAATCTCTCCATCTTCCATGACTCGGAGGTAGAAGCTTTTGCCTTCCATTTCCTCTTTCTAGAGGTTTCTCCAGCCTTGGATGCCATAAATGGTTATGGAAAAAAAAAAGCAATGCTTTTACCACACCAAACTTAAAAGGTTTGCTCGTCCTCGAGCAAAAGAAGAAAGAAGAGAGTAGAAGAAGAAGAAATGAGGAGAAAGGGAATGGCTTTGTGTTCGGCCAAAAAGGGAAGAAGTGGTGTTTAGGTTGTGTGAAAATGAAGGAGGGAAGATGGGTTTATATAGAAGTGGGGACGAGGTGTTGAGGTGAATGGTGAATGGGTGAAGAAGAGAGAGAGTGGTGGGGTAGGTGGGGATCCTGTGGGGTCCACAGATCCTGAGGTGTCAAGGAAAAGTCATCCCTGCACCAAATGGCATGCAAAAAAATGCATTTTTAGCCAATTCTGGCGTTAAACGCCGGGCTGGTGCCCATTTTTGGCGTTTAACGCCAGCTTCTTGCCCTTTTCTGGCG
>NC_029780.3:86722830-86723654 GCF_000817695.3 Arachis duranensis
ATTACTTGGACGACCCAGTACACTTGCTGGTTAGTTGTGCGGGATTGCAAAAGTGTGATTGCAATTTCGTGCACCAATGTGTCTCATATGTATTCTCATTTTATTAGTGTCAGTAGTATACAAACTGCTAAGTTTGGTGTCTTGCATGCATTGTTATTTGATTTTAGTTGCATTTTAATTATTCCTCATCATTAAAAATCCAAAAATATTTTTATTTGTGTCTTTTCAAGTCAATAATACAGAGAATTGAAGATTCAGAACATACAGTAGAGGAATTACACAGAAAAAGCTGGGCGTTTAAAATGCCCAGTATGGAAGGCAAATTGGCGTTTAAACGCCAGCCAGGGTGCCTGGCTGGGCGTTTAACGCCCAAAAGGGTAGTAGTTTGGGCGTTAAACGCCAGAATGTGCACTATTCTGGGCGTTTAACGCCAGGATGGCACAAGAGGGAAGATTCTGTTTTCAAATCAAATTTTTTTTCGAGTTTTCAAAATCTTTTCAAAATCAAATCTTTTTCAAATCATATCTTTTCAATCAAATATTTTTCAAAAATACTTTCTATCAATTAATGATTTGATTCAACATTTCAAGTATGTTGCCTTTTCTGTTGAGAAAGGTTTAATGTTTGAATCATATCTTTTCTTGTTGGCCAAGTTATTAATTTTTAAAATCAAATCTTTTTAAAATGTTTATCAAATCATATCTTCTTAACCACATCTTTTTTCAAAATAGTTCTCAATCAAATCTTTTTTATTTCTAATTTCAAAATCTTTTTCAAAAATCACTTTACTTCTTTCTCAATCATGGTTTTCGAAAATCAATTAA
>NC_029780.3:86724732-86727092 GCF_000817695.3 Arachis duranensis
TCTGTCTGGAATGCAAAATGCACCAGGTAGTACTAAGGAGGCTTCATCTGAAGAAGAAGCTTATGATCTTGAGAACCCTTCAATGGAAGAGGTGAAGTACATGGGAGAACCCTATGGAAACACCTATAATCCTTCATGGAGGAATCATCCAAATCTTTCATGGAAGAATCAACAGAGACCTCAACAAGGTTTCAACAACAATAATGGTGGAAGAAACAGGTTTAGCAATAGCAAGCCTTTTTCATCATCTTCTCAGCAACAGACAGAGAGTTCTAAGCAGAACAACTCTGACTTAGCAACCATGGTCTCTGATCTAATCAAAACCACTCAAAGTTTCATGACTGAAACAAGGTCCTCCATTAGAAATTTGGAGGCACAAGTGGGTCAGCTGAGCAAGAAAATTACTGAACTCCCTCCTAGTGCTCTTCCAAGCAACACAGAATAAACTCCAAAAGGAGAGTGCAAGGCCATCAACATGGCCAAATCTGGAGAGGAGGGAGAGGCAATGAACGCCACTATGGAAGACCTCAATGGACGTCCACTGGCCTCCAATGAGTTCCCTAATGAGGAACCATGGGAATCTGAGGCTCCCACTGAGACCATAGAGATTCCATTGGATTTACTTCTGCCATTCATGAGCTCTGATGAGTATTCTTCCTCTAAAGAGGATGAGTATGTCACTGAAGAGAAAGTTGCTAAATACCTTGGAGCAATCATGAAGCTAAATGACAAGTTATTTGGAAATGAGACTTAGGAGGATGAACCCCCTTTGCTCACCAAAGAACTGGATGACTTGTCTAGGCAGAAACTACCTCAAAAGAGACAAGATCCTAGGAAGTTCTCAATACCTTGTGCCATAGGCACCATGACCTTCAAGAAGGCCTTGTGTGACCTAGGGTCAAGTGTGAACCTCATGCCTCTCTCTGTAATGGAGAAGCTAGGGATCTTTGAGGTGCAAGCTGCAAGAATCTCACTAGAGATGGCAGACAATTCAAGAAAACAAGCTTATGTGCTTGTAGAAGATGTTCTGGTAAAATTTGAAGACCATTACATCCCTGCTGATTTCATAGTCCTAGAGACTGGGAAGTGCATGGATGAATCCATCATCCTTGGCAGACCCTTCCTAGCCACAGCAAAGGCTATGATTGATGTGGACAGAGGAGAATTGATCATTCAAGTGAATAAAGAATCCCTTGTGTTTAAGGCTCAAGGGTATCCCTCTGTAACCATGGAGAGGAAGCATGAAGAGCTTCTCTCAAAACAGAGTCAAACAGAGCCCCCACAGTCAAACTCTAAGTTTGGTGTTGGGAGGCCACAACCAAATTCTCAGTTTGGTGTTGAACCCCCACATTCAAACTCTAAGTTTGGTGTTAGGAGGTTCTAACATTGCTCTGAGCATCTTTGAGGCTCAATGAGAGCCCACTGTCAAGCTACTGACATTAAAGAAGCGCTTGTTGGGAGGCAACCCAATGTTATATTTTATCTTTTTTTCCTTTGTTATTTTATGTTTTCTGTAGGTTGATGATCATAAGAAGTCACAAAATCAATTGAAAAAGCAAAAACAGAATGAAAAACAGAAAGAAAAATAGCACACCCTGGAGGAAGATCTTGCTGGCGTTTAAATGCTAGTAAGGCAAGCAGATGGGCGTTTAACGCCCAGTCTGGCACCATTCTGGGCGTTTAACGCCAGAAAGGGGCACCAGACTGGCGTTAAACGCCAGAAAAGGGCAAGAAGTTGGCGTTAAATGCCAGAAATGGGCACCAGCCCGGCGTTTAACGCCAGAATTGGCACAAAGGGCATTTTTGCTCGCCACTTGGTGCAGGGATGAATTTTCCTTGACGCCTGAGGATCTGTGGCCCCCACAGGATCCCCACCTACCCCACCACTCTCTCTCTTCTTCACCCATTCACCAATCACCTCAACACCTCTTCCCCAAAAAACCCTTCACCTATCAAATCCCATCATTCTCTTCACCACTCACATCCATCCTTCATAAAACCCCACCTACCTCACCATTCAAATTCAAACCACTTTCCCACCCAAACCCACCCTCCCATAGCCGAACCCTACCCCTCTCTTCACCCCTATATAAACCTATCTTCACTCCTTCATTTTCACACAACCTAAACACTACTTCTCCCCCTTTGGCCGAACCACAAAGCCACTTGCTTCTCCTTCATTTCTTCTTCTTCTACTCTCTTCTTTCTTCTTTTGCTCGAGGACGAGCAAACACTTTAAGTTTGGTGTGGTAAAAGCATTGCTTTTTGTTTTTCCAGAACCATTTATGGCATCCAAGGCCGGAGAAACCTCTAGAAAGAGGAAAGGGAAGGCAAAAGCTTCCACCTCCGAGTCATGGGAG
>NC_029780.3:86727212-86728317 GCF_000817695.3 Arachis duranensis
TCCCTTTCAAACTCAAAAAGAGTGAATATCCGGAGATCCGACATGAGATCCGAAGAAGAGGTTAGGAAGTTCTTACCAACCCCAGAGAAGAGGTTGGGAAGTTCTTACCAACCCCATTCAACAAGTCGGAATCTTAATGGTTCAAGAGTTCTATGCCAATGCATGGATCACCAAGAACCATGATCAAAGTGTGAACCCGGACCCAAAGAATTGGCTTACTATGGTTTGGGGGAAATACTTGGATTTTAGTCCGGAAAATGTAAGGTTGGCATTCAACTTGCCCATGATGCAAGGAGATGAACATCCTTACACTAGAAGGGTGAACTTTGATCAAAGGTTGGACCAAGTCCTCACGGTCATTTGTGAAGAGGGCGCCCAATGGAAGAGAGATTCAAGAGGGAAGCCGGTTCAACTGAGAAGGCATGACCTCAAGCCTGTGGCTAGGGGATGGTTGGAGTTTATCCAACGCTCAATCATTCCCACTAGCAACTGGTCCGAAGTTACTATAGACCGGGCTATCATGATTCATAGCATCATGATTGGAGAAGAAATAGAGTTCATGAGGTTATATCCCAAGAACTTTATAAGGTGGCAGACAAGTCCTCTACCTTGGCAAGGTTAGCCTTTCCTCATCTCATTTGTCACCTCTGCTATTCAGTTGGAGTTGACATAGAAGGAGACATCCCCATTGATGAGGACAAGCCCATCACTAAGAAGAGGATGGAGCAAACAAGAGACCCCTCTCATCATCAAATCCCTGAGATACCTCAAGGGATGCACTTTCCTTCACAAAACTATTGGGAGCAACTGAACACCTCCCTATGAGAATTGAGTTCCAACATGGGACAACTAAGGGTGGAGCACCAAGAACACTCTATTCTCCTCCATGAAATTAGAGAAGATCAAAGAATCATGAGGGAGGAGCAACAAAGACAAGGAAGAGACATTGAAGAGCTCAAGCACTCCATAAGATCTTCAAGAGGAAGAACAAGCCGCCATCACTAAGGTGGACCCGTTCTTTAATCTCCTTGTTCCTTATTTTCCTGTTTTTTGAAAATCATGCTTATGTTCATCTATGTTTGTGTCTTGTGATCATTAGTGTCTT
>NC_029780.3:86728460-86729248 GCF_000817695.3 Arachis duranensis
AATTTTATAACAGATTAATTATTTTGATGTGGTGGCAATATTTGTTCTCTGAATGTATGCTTAAACAGTGCATATGTCTTTTGAATTTGTGGTTCATGAATGTTGGCTCTTGAAAGAATGATGAAAAAGGAGACATGTTACTGAGGATCTGAAAAATCATAAAAATGATTCTTGAAGCAAGAAAAAGCAGTGAATACAAAAAAAAGGAAAGGAGAAAAACGAAAAAAAAAAGGAAGGAGAAAAACGAAAAAAAAAGAGAGAAAAGAAAAAAATAAAGTTGTGATCCAAGGCAAAAAGAGTGTGCTTAAGAACCCTGGACACCTCTAATTGGGGACTCTAGCAAAGCTGAGTCACAATCTGAAAAGGTTCACCCAATTATGTGTCTGTGGCATGTATGTATCCGGTGGTAATACTGGAAGACAGAGTGCTTTGGGCCACGGCCAAGACTCAATAAGTAGCTGTGTTCAAGAATCATCATACTCAACTAGGAGAATCAATAACACTATCTAGATTATGAGTTCCTAAAGAAGCCAATCATTCTGAATTTCAAAGGATAGAGTGAGATGCCAAAACTGTTCAAAGGCAAAAAGCTAAAAGCCCCGCTCATCTAATTAATGCTGATCTTCATAGATGTTTTTGGAATTCATTGTATATTCTCTTCTTTTTATCTTATTTGATTTTCAGTTGCTTGGGGACAAGCAACAATTTAAATTTGGTGTTGTGATGAGCGGATAATTTGTACGCTTTTTGGCATTATTTTTAGGTAGTTTTTAGTAAGTTCAAGCTAC
>NC_029780.3:86729445-86765381 GCF_000817695.3 Arachis duranensis
GCAGATGTTGTTGGATTCTGACCTCCCTGCACTCGAAGTGAATTTTCTGGAGCTACAGAAGCCCAATTGGCGCGCTCTCAACGGCGTTGGAAAGTAGACATCTTGGGCTTTCCAGAAATGTATAATAGTCCATACTTTTCCCAAGATTTGATGGCCTAAACCGGCGTTCCAAATCAGCTCAAGAATGCCCGGCGTTAAACGCCGGAACTGGCACAAGAATGGGAGTTAAACGCCCAAACTGGCACAAAGCTGGCGTTTAACTCCAAGAAGAGTCTCTACACGAAAATGCTTCAATCCTCAGCCCAAGCACACACCAAGTGGGCCCGGAAGTGGATTTTTATGTCATTTACTCATCTTTGTAAACCCTAGGCTACTAGTTCTCTATAAGTAGGACCTTTTGCTATTGTATTTTCATGGGGGTAGCTATCTTTACTCTTATGCTATCTTAGATCATTTGGAGGCTGGCCTCACGGCCATGCCTCGACCTTGTTCTTATGTATTTTCAACGGTGGAGTTTCTACACACCATAGATTAAGGTGTGGAGCTCTGCTGTACCTCGAGTATTAATGTAATTACTATTGTTCTTCTATTCAATTCGGCTTATTCTTGTTCTAAGATATCACTTGTTCTTCAACTTGATGAATGTGATGATCCGTGACACTCGTCATCATTTTCACCTATGAATGTGTGCCTGACAACCACCTCCGTTCTACCTTAGATTGAGTGGATATCTCTTGGATCCCTTAATCGGAATCTTCGTGGTATAAGCTAGAATTGATGGCGGCATTCAAGAGAATCCGGAAGGTCTAAACCTTGTCTGTGGTATTCTGAGTAGGATTCAATGATTGAATGACTGTGACGTGCTTCAAACTCCTGAGGGCGGGGCGTTAGTGACAGATGGAAAAGAATCACTGGATTCTATTCCGGCCTGATTGAGAACCGACAGATGGATAGCCGTGCCGTGACAGGGTGCGTTGAACATTTCCACTGAGAGGATGGGAGGTAGCCACTGACAACGGTGAAACCCTACATACAGCTTGCCATGGAAAGGAGTAAGAAGGATTGGATGAAGACAGTAGGAAAGCAGAGAGACGGAAGGGACCAAGCATCTTCATACGCTTATCTGAAATTCCCACCAATGAATTACATAAGTATCTCTATCTTTATCTTTATGTTTTATTCATCATTCATAACCATTTGAGTTTGCCTGACTAAGATTTACAAGGTGACCATAGCTTGCTTCATACCAACAATCTCTGTGGGATCGACCCTTACTCGCGTAAGGTTTATTACTTGGACGACCCAGTACACTTGCTGGTTAGTAGTGCGAAGTTGTGATAAAGAGTTGAGGTTGCAATTGAGCGTACCATGTTGATGGTGCCATTGATGATCACAATTTCGTGCACCAACGTCTTTGAAACCAGCATTTTTAAACCATTCAATATAGTCTTCCTCCTTTGGGACCAATAATGCATGCTGGCAAGATTGAAGATTATCACATCTGAGCAATTGCTGGCAAGATCTTCATCAATAAAATTTCAAAAACAGCAACAAATAAGCATTCAAAAACCCAATCAAAAACCATAACTAAAATCAACAAGGAAACATTGCACCAAGAGCAGCTCTCAAAGACACACACAATCAAAAACACCATTATCAACAACACAACAGACTGAACAGAGCCAGGAATCAAGAACAATAAGCATCAAAATTAAAAAACGGCAACAAATAATCACCCTTAACCTGAAAACAATAAATCTATCAAAAGAAAATTTAAACACAGCATACTCAGAAATTAAAAAAAGCAGCAGCAGACTAACAAATCCATTTTAACCAGTAATTTCAACAACTTGAAATCAATGATTATTTTTCCATTCATATTCAGAAACCAGTCTCACTAAACAGAGCATGAAAGGAAGAGCTGAAAAACCCTATAAGCAGTGACACTAACCTTTGACGCAGAGCAGGACGACGAAGAGACGACAGCGAGTGGCTAAACGAACCACAGACGACTTACCATACGACGGCGAGCAGCTTGAATCCTCAAACAGAGAAGCCAGGGAGATGGGGACAACGTGCCGAGCTAGAAGAAGACGAGTTCGGTACAGGGATAAGGAGGAAGGAGTGGAGGCACCGACAACCACGGACGGCGACGGCAGAAACGTTAAAGAAGCTAGGGTTTTGAACAAGCTATTCTGAGTGAGTGAGGTGAATCACGAAGGAGGGGGTGTTAGGGGGAAGGGGTGGGTGGGTAACGCGTTGGGAGGGTTTCTTGATTTTTTCTTTAAAGCAAAAATCAAAACGACGCCGTTTATAAAGAACCGGTTGGTTTTCGGTTCGGTTCACCCATCCGATTTTCGATCGGTTCAGCTGTTTTCAGATGGTTTTCAATTTAACAGTTTTAGGCACTAGACCGGATCGTTTTCATTACCGGTTGGCTGTTCTTGCTGTGATAACTAACAAAGAACTGATAATGAGGGACGAAGGGGGGGAGGGAGTTAGGGGAAGGGGGATTAACGCGTTACATTTTTTGTGTTGTTTTAAATCAAACCGGCGTCGTTTATAAGAACCGGTCGGATATCACGGTCTGGTCATACGAGTCGGTTCACACCATTCAAATGATTTTCAATCTGACGGTTTTAAATAGTAGACTAGAGCCTTTACATTGTCGGTTTGACCGGTTTTTTACGATTTTTCGCAAACCGAATGTTATTTAAGAATTATTTCATCTAAAAAGCATATGCATGGCTATCCGTATAGAATATATAAAATATAATTAATATAGTCCAAAAAAATAAATAAATACAAATATGAAACTAATTCTCTACGCAAAAAAATTAAGTTTATGGAGGTTGCTAGTTATCACTATCTAACTCAGCTGTCGGTTCTGGATATACGTCGCCATCATCTGAACCATTAGCTTCGTCTTCAATAACGTTGTTGTCAATGTCCTTTTGCCAAGGACATTTTGTCTTCTTATGTCCTTCCATTTGACAAACACTACAACGTTGGTGCTTCTTCCTAGATGGTTGTCCTGAGCCTACACCGCTTTGATTCACATACGGATTGCTACTTTTAGCTACACCTGATTGAGGTTGATTAGTGCCTTCGTCTGCAGCCTTGTAAGATTATTACAATCCCATAATTACAATCACGTGTCTCTTCATATCTCTCTGGTACTTTAGCAGCAACTGCAGCCAATTGTTTAGAAAATTCCACCAAGGCACTTTGACGACTAATAACAACAGCATCCCTGGTGAACCCACTTGGATCATTGAGTGCTGATTTAACCTTTTTTGTCCATCTATCCAATACCAATGACCGGGAAATCTCACAGATGTCTCTGTCAATCAGAACTTTCACAATATGTTCGCAGGGAATACCAAATGACTCCATTCTTAAACAGGTACACATGAAGATAATTTCTTCTTGACGAAAATCAACGGTCCACATAAAATCGGGCTTCCCATGCTTACACACAGTATACTTTATGCAATAATCGGTATTATCTATGTTTAGCACCCGCATTGATCCAGCTCTAGAGAGAAATGGCCGAAAGAAAAGAAATATCTCATGAGTGTATAACTCAGCAGCATATCTCTCTAGTAGCTCTATACAAGTTTGCATGACAGGCACCCCACGTGTAGATTCATAATCAGCATTAAATTCTTTAAATCGCATGTGTGCAACACACCTTTGAAAATGCTCTACGAAACTTGTCAAATCATACCGCGACCCCACATACCTTCCCACAACTGAGTGTAAATCTTCACATCTTGATGTAGTTCTAAAGCCAGCAAAGAATTTTCCTCTTAGATATGCAGTAGCCCACATATGCTTCTTTTCGTACATGTTGATCACCCACGGCTTATCCTCAATGCCAAATTCTTCAATAAGCTGAACCCACTTACGCTTAAACACGGGAATCTCGTAGTCTCCCAACATGATTTTTCTGAATTTCGATGTAAACGATGGATTTCCAACATTGCTAGTTGCATTTCGAATAAGGTGCCAAGCGCATAATCTATGTCTGACTTCGGGAAATACATCTCTCACTGCATTCCTAATCGCCATGGCCCCATCAGTTATGATTGAGGTCGGGGTCTTGCCCCTAATTGCAAACATGAGCAGACGCAGGAGCCAAATATATGTATCAGTAGTTTCGTCAGCAATTAACGCAGGTCAAAAACAATTGTTTGGTTGTGGTGGTTAACCCCACTGAATATGACTAATGGACAACTATACTTGTTCTTCTTGTATGTAGCATCAAAAGCAATAACATCCCCGAAGAGTCGGTAGTCTAGTTGGCTAATCCCATCAGACCAGAACAAATTATGTAACAAACCTCTTGAATCATGACATGCCTTGAAATATAATTGTGGATCCTTCAACCGCATATCCTCCAACTTCTTCAACACTCGCGCTGCATCACCAGGAATTTGACGCCTTTGCCGAGCAATCTCATTGTACATATCTCTGGGACCATAGCCAACAAATTCATACCCGCCTGCTTGACTAGCTAGAAGACCAAATATCTGTGAAGTTCTAATCCCTGACTTTAGCATGTTCATCGTTTGCATAATATCTGCCTCTGACATTTTTCTGTGGGCAGGCAACATAGCACTGAATTGTGTATCCAATAGATCATGGTTGTGTTCGTCAGAGAAATAAAAGGTATGCCATCTTCCACTTTCTGGTACAAATTTAACATCCATTCGGGCATCACATCCAGTTCTTGTTTCTAATCTAGGCTCCTTTTTCCTTTTTTCCATCGTGTAATATTTCTCCATCCTAAATCCTTGCCTATGACATACAAACTTTTGTTTGTAAATCTCACCAGTACTATTCTTGAAGGTCTTGCTCTTCCTTGCACTAAAGCCCTTCGACTTTGAGTACTTCATATAAAAATCAAATGCAAGCTGCAAAGTAGAAAAGTGGTATTTGCCAATTTCCTCCGCAAAATTCTCACTAAATTTCAAAGTTGTAATGTCTTGCACGGAGTCAACCGCATAAGCGGCTTCAAGGATATCTTTTGACTGATCAGATCCAGAAAAAAACGCTCCCTCAGTAAATTCATCTCTGAAGTCTTCTTCAAATTCATTCTGTTCATCCATCATATCTTGGTCACTTACTAGCTCTTCTTGTTGGTTAAAGTCATCGTCCTCCTGGTATTGCTCATTCATCTCAGTGTCCGTAAATATACCTGACATCTTAAAAATGTCCAATGAAAAAAATTATTTAATTCCCTCTTCAGTCATATATTTTTATTTGTGGTAAAATTTAAAAATTAAAAGTAAATAATATTTAAAATTTTTTATTTAACAAAATTAAAATAAAGCACAAAAATAAGAATAAATTTGTGTAGGAGTACATTCATTATGTTATAATTTTAATAATTAATGTAAAGTTTAAAAAATTGAATAAATTTATATTTATTTTGATTACATTCAAAAGTGAATTATATATACTGATATAATCAAAAAATATACTTAACTTCTTTTATAATAAGTAAGTTTTTCAATAATTTAATTTATTAAAAAAATCTCATCTTTTTATTTATCCTACAAAATAAAAATTCATATTAATAGTTTTGAATAAGAGAATTAAAATAAAATATAAAAATAAAGCTTGAATAAAAAAAATACAAAGTTTTCAATCTAAAAATATAAAATAATTAAAAGATAAAAAAAATTATTTAAATATGCTTTTTCAAGACACTCTATGACTTAGATGAATAAATATTATTTTTAAAATGAATCATGATATATTGATATAAAAATTATTATGTGTAAATTTTTTTAACAATTAATAAACCTCTCTCGTTAATAACAATATTGGAACTTAAATTTGAACACTAATTAATATTATATATTGTGTAGGTACTTAGAGTATATTATAAAAGTACTTAATAATTTGAAGAGAAAAATTATTAGTGTAAATTTATTTTTTTTTAAAAATTATTCTTATTGAACTATTCTATACTTTTATTCCTTCAAAACATATCTTAATAAAAATCTTTTTAACAATAATTTAGATCCAATAAGAATATCTTAACGAGCAGTTACATCATTCTGTCATGGGTTAATGCAAAATTTACAGAACCTGAGTACGTGATTGAGTATAGTTTCTTAAAATTTTGGGGTGTCCAAGTCACTACTCCCCCTCTAGGTCCGTCCCTAATTGCTAACTACTTAATAATAAAAAATAATAACATATATTTACTTTTTAGTATTTCTCAATGTCTGTGAATTAATAAAAGATAAAAAAATATTTTTTCATTACACAATCAATTTCACGAATAAAGTATCGAAACGAATAATTACAAAATTAGAGATTCTATTCACTGACCTCGATTTTGTAATCAAAACGATGGTTTATTTTCTGAACACTACAATGAAAAACTTGATTGGACCTTTGCTTATTGCTGCAACAGTGATTAACGATGAAGAAATAGTGGATATTAAATAGACGGATAAAAAATGTATTTAAAAAAATTGGATATTGAGTAGATGGATGTTCCAAAGAAAAACAATTAATGGTGTATAATCAAAGAAAATGATACATGATTTCAATGGTGGGATTGAATAATTAGTGATGGATTATTCACCAATTTATACTGTTAATATTAAGGAAAAGATAAGATTAGAGTATCTACATCAAAATAAGACCGCAAAAATTGAAGATAGAATTTGAAAAATAAGATAGATGAATAATAAGATAATTTCTAAAAAGATAACAAGATTGAAATAGGAGCAAGCACACTTCAATCGATTGAATTAGGTAAATTCATATTATTTTGGTGAATTCAATCGATTGGATTACAATACCAATCGATTGGAAGCCGAAAAAAATACATTTAGATCACTTTCCAATCGATTGAATTTTCAAACCAATCGATTGAATTCGAAGTCACGTGCATAACCAATCGATTGAATATTGATACCAATCAAATGTTTGGAAGAATTCAATTGATTGAAAATTATAAACTAATCGATTGATTTATGCAAAACCATTCTTCCCAGCAATTTACAATCGATTGTTTAGTGATAAACTGAAATCCAATCGATTGAGTTTAAATTCAATCGATTGGTTTGATAGTCCAATCGATTGGTTTTCAACAAAACACGAATTTATGACTCCTCGGGAACGTCCCGGATCGAATGTAATATTTTAATCAATTGGAATGACCAAAAAATTTATTAAGATCAATGGAAGATCTAATTCGTTATTGTTTTTGTTCTTGATTGTTAATAAACATGATAGATTTTGGTTAAAATAATTATTTATAAAATAAAAAATAATTTTTATAATTAAATAAAACATATAGGGTTAATTTGTAATTAAATTTATAAAAGGACTATTTAGCAATTATTAAAAAATTTTAAAAAACATGTTTTGTTATGGGACCACTTAGTGGTCCAAACATTTTGGGATCACCGAATCCTGAGCCATATTTCTTTAAAATAAGCACTTTTAGAGTTAAAAATCCAAACTCAAAATAACTTATTTATAAGTTACTTTTAAGAGTTATTTATTATTTAAGTTATTTTATCAAAAGAAGCTTAATTAAGTTGGTTACCCAATCTGGGCCTAAATCTATCATAGTTGAATAATCAAATTTTTATATAAAACGTAATGAAATTTTCTTACACATTTTTCATAATTTGGTATTAATTTTAATAAACTGATAATTATAAAATAAGATAAAATAAATAAAAAATCAAAAGAAAAATTTTAATTCAATGAATATGTTTAATTTTGTTTCAATATAAATAATATTTATCTTTTTTTTTTAGAGAAAGGAGGGTCAAAGACCCCAAAAGCAAAAACAGAAACTGAAACCTCTTAACAGAAAAAAATTATCTTTGATAAAACTCAAAAGATGTATTCATTTTAAAAAATGATAAGATATTAAATGAATGATATCATGATTAGATAATTCATACAAGTAATTAAAAGATATAGATATGAATTTAACATGAACATAAACGAAATGGTACTTGAAGCTGAACTCTCAGAAAATTAGTATATATAGGAGAGTGTGGGTTCTTTCAAATAAGAAATGCAAAGTGATAATAATAATCCAAGAATGATGATAAAGAAGAGAAAGAGTTGCTGCTTGCATTTGAGATTGAGAAGTGGAGCGGAATGCGATTCTTGTGATCAAGAAAATTATGATTCTTTCACTTGCTTATCAATGGCGGTGGATGCATGTCCTGAACAAACCTCTTCATGTTTGGAGAGAATCAAGAAGACGAACAAGAAGAGAAAAATGGAAGAAAACAAGAAACCGTCGTTTTCATGGGGATGTTCAACTGAGCTAATGATGTATGACGATCCATGGAAGCTGAAGAAGGTGCTGAACAGCAGCGACGTGGGGAGCTTGAGTAGGCTGTTGCTTCCGAAGGAGATGGCGGAGCCGCTGGTAGCAGCGGTGTTGGGGTACGATGAGAACCAGAAAGAAGGAATGGAGGTCGAGATATGGGACGTTGACACACAGTCAATGCACAGTCTTGTGTTCAAGAGATGGGGTTCTTCTAGAAGCTATGTCTTCATGGCCAATTGGATTAAAGACTTTGTCAAAAGAAGGTCTCTCAACTCCGGCCATGAGATTGGTTTCCACTGGGATCCTTACGCCAACCGCTTTGATTTCTCTGTTCTCAAAGCTGCCACAGAGGAGGATTTCTCAAACTGAACTATTTGTTTTGGAAGAAGAGATGGAATTTCAGTAGTCTAACTTCTTTTACTTTCTTTTCTTCAATCCTTGTTTTTTATTATATTTGTTATCAACAACACAATTGAATTATACAAAACTTTTGTTTGCAGACTTGCCTTCTAACAAATATATATTATATTTTTCTTCTTTCTCTTTTTCTCTTTGTTAAGGGTCAAATTATGGATTTTTTTTCTACTTTAAATTAAAAGAAATCATTATTTTATCAAAAAAAAAGTAATCAAACTTTAATTTTCATTTTTTTTGGCATTTAGTTAAAGTTCGTCGTACCCGGACGAACTTCATTTCGTCTCCCTCCATAAATATCACATAGGTTGAGAAAAAAAATTGGGAAGTTGAATATTAGACAATACCGCCGGTGGTCAATGACAAGTTGGCAATTATTATTATCGTCTCCAAAAGTATATAGGAGTACACAAGAATACAGGAATAAACCATATTTAACAATGGTGTAGTAGGAATGGTGCTTTCCACCACCTTAATTTTGAAAAAATCTAATTTGGTTTAACAATGGTTGCGATTGCCAATAATTATAACTAGCTAATAATTAGCTAATACCTTTTATAACATTCAAAATCATACTAGAGGTTTCTTGGCGTTTCTGCTAATATTGTTAAGTTATTAATAGATCAAGTCTTAATTTTGCATTATTTGAAACTAGTGGAAATTTGTTGTGTATGATGCTTA
Organism: Arachis duranensis; assembly: GCF_000817695.3. Taxonomy (NCBI): domain Eukaryota; kingdom Viridiplantae; phylum Streptophyta; class Magnoliopsida; order Fabales; family Fabaceae; genus Arachis; species Arachis duranensis. The sequence continues at coordinate 86,738,867 of NC_029780.3, forward strand.
GTTTGTTCTTAATCCAAACTTGGTCCTTGCAGATTGGCAGACCAAACAGCGTTTGTTAGGTTTTATAATTAAAGTTAAAGATTAAGATTATTTGGATAAGATGTTATATTAAAACCAGAATCGAGTAAATCTGGTTTAGGTAAAAAACAATTAGTCAATTATGGTGATTTTCTCACTCTAATGTGATCCTTTGTTCTATTATGCCATGCTGCATAATTTATAGGGTTACAAGTCCAGGGTTGGTAGTTCTCAAAACAAGTTCGGCATGATCAAGTTGTCCAACTGACATTGTTTTGTGCATGTGTGTTTAGGTTTTAGGGTTTAGTAATGACAATTATAAATAAATTGCAAATGTTGATTCCCAATCTCCACTTTGCTTTATTATTCCAATACTTGCCTCTTCATTTGGGTGGATCTCTGTCTAAGTGTAAAGAAGAAAGCCTAACAGCAGTAAGGAAATAGTAACCAACATCTCAGGTGAATGACAGCAATGTAGTAATGTATTTTACTGACTAGTCATGATGCTTCCTCCATCTGACTCTGTACATTGTTGCATGTGCAAAAGGAGCATGATTTAGTTTCATTGCATACTCAATTCCAGCATCAACCTGTTGCAGCTACAAAGGACCTAGTTGAACAAAACTTCCAAGATGGTGGTATTGACCCACATAATGTTGAATCCGGAGAATTGAAGAAGCTTGATAGTTTTGTAATTTGTGTTATTTTGGAATAGAAATGTAAATTGTAATTTGTGTAATTTTAGAATAGGCATTTGAAGGTGCATTTGTATAATTTTGCAACCATCTAATGACATTAGACAAAGAATTGGTATGGATCATTGAACTTTAACTGACCATGATAAAAGTCCATCAAGGAATTTTCTCCTTCTAGCTTCAAAAAATAAAATAAAATAAAATAAAAAAGAGAGTTCGGTTTTTTTTCAGTCTTCTAGCTATTTAACATCCAAACATAAAACAAATTCTATCATAGTCGATTTTAAAATGTCAAGTATATTGTATACATATATACTCAACTATTGAATAATCTTTCATAACTAATCCAAAGACACTTGTTTGGCTTGATTGGTCGACTCGTCAAAGTATAAATGATACATATACTTTTGTAACTGATCAGTAATCACATCAATTCAGTGCATGAAAAATGAATCTCGTTCAAAAGACTCCAGCAAATCCTACAATCATGATGGTGCCTTGCCGGTTACTCGCCCGGCAATCCATCCGAGACCATCATACAACCCTTCTCCAGTGAGGGCACAACACGCTTGTATATGCCAATCATGATCCTTGATGCTGTGAAGAGATAGTGCATCGGTGATCTCAGCAGGTGTCATGGCATCTTTGATATCTTGTTTATTGGCAAAGACAAGGATGACTGAGTGCTGCAATTCGTCGTGACCCAGCAACCTGAAAAGTTCATCCTTCATAATAGAGATCCTTGCTCTATCGCTACTATCTATCACCGCAATCACAGCATGTGTTCCTCGATAATATGTTGCCCATGATGTCCGGAGTCTTTCTTGTCCGCCTAGATCCCAAACCTGAAATGAAGAAAACAGAGTGAGTAATACGGTCACCATGCACAGTAGCAAAGCTTGGAACTGTTTTCAACATGCTAACTTCATGAAAATATGCAGAATGTATATTGTCACCAGGAATACAGGACAAATTTGAAAAATAATTAGCAAGAACTCGAACGAAGGTTGAAACTGTCGGCCTTTAGAAAACCAAAAGAATAGAAGTAGAAACATAGTTTTAAGTCATAAGGAAATGTCTTCCTTTTCAACTGTTGATTTAATTTGGGATAGTATCATTTGTCTTAGCTTCGCTTCAGTGCTCATGACAATAGGGGTGTCCGTGGATTGGATCGAATCGGATATGGCCGAAAATTCGATCTGATCCGCACAATTTCCATCGGATTGGATCGGATATGATATCCGCACTTTTTAGTGCCGGATCCGATCCGATCCGATCCGCAAATGTGCGGATCGGATCGGATCGAATATCGAATATATCCGCATAATTAAACTTTCTCTTTTTAATCATATTTCAATATAAAAAAATTCGTATCCGATCAATTTTCGGATCGGATACGGATATTTACCGCAGATCTGCGGATATGATCCGATCCGATCCATGGACACCCCTACATGACATGTTTCTTTAGCAGATATTCAAAGAGATTGCATGCACTGTTATAGCTAAGTAAGCTTTTTTTTTTTTCCATCTTGATTCTTGGTTAATACGTTTTGTATCCATGCAAGGATAGCCCTCTTGTATGTTCTCTTATTCTTATAAAATTTCTTCCTCTATCCAAAGAAAGGTGTAACAAATGGTATCATCTTCCAGTAACAAACTAACCCCCTCCCTTCCCAACAATATAAGACAAAATTAGTAAATGGTAAACTATTGACAGGAGATCATTCCCACACAAACATGAACACCCAGCATTCAATTTAGTAGGCCAAAATGGTGATTAGATATTTTGAGACTTAAGAGTATCCAAAACAGTCTTAGAAAACAGAGAAATAACACATGAAAACTGATTAATATCCACAAATTTCGTCAACAAGTATCTTCAGTACACATGTTTCATTCAACCATCTCCAGAACAAGATTTTCAATATAAAAAACAAAAAAGTAGAAGTGAATTTTACTGACGACGAGAAAAGTGAGTAACAATTGGTAACTATATCTAACCAACTCTAAATAAGGCTTCTAGTGTAGCATACTACTCCCACTCAATCCCACCCAGAAAAGGTAAAATATTTATACAGATACACAACCCCTTACCCAATCACAAACAATACTAAATAAGTAAACAACAGGTAGATGAAAGGGAAGCATTGAAGCAAGATAAGCACATTAAAACAAAGTGAATGGTGTGAATTGATGAAAGAAGGTTAAGTAAGTGAAAGGCACCTCGAATCGAATGTTCTTGTAGACAACCTCTTCAACATTGCTACCAACAGTAGGGTTGGTAGTGACAACCTCACCAAGATGCAACTTGTAAAGGGTAGTGGTCTTCCCAGCATTATCCAAACCAACAACAACAATCTTATACTCCTTTGCAGGGAACAACATGAACCAGAACCGCGATGCCATTGCCCCCATCTTCTTCCTCTACCTACACTTCACTCTTGAGATTAATCACTTAATCAATAATCACGCAAACCAATTAGCTATTCCAATGAAATCCCATTAACTTAGGGAGAAAAGGGTATCTAAAAATCTAAATTTCAACCAAAAAAGCACCCAACTTGCGTTGGATCAAATCAATGTCAAGGGTATGGGTATCGATAAAAGTGCGGGAAAAGCAAGAACGAAGAAATCGATCAGACCTGAAACCGGCTCCAAGGAGATTGCGAATAGAATCGGAATTGGAATCCAGACGGAAGGAACCCCAAATTTCCTATTTTGCGTGAACCAATTCACGATTTTGTCGTGTGCTTGTGTAGTGTTTTTTCTTTTCCATGGAAGAGAACAACGTAGGAATCTTAAATTGTGCCGACAGCGTGGCGACCCACGTCATTTACAATCTTTTAATATTTTAGATCTTGTATGATGGTGAATGATTCAATGGTCCTTGCATCTTTTTTCACCAAAATTGGTGAAAGATAACCATTCCTTTACGCTGTTGGGTACTTGGATTTTGGGCTCAATTCTTCTTCGATACTTTTAAACCTTAAAATATCTCATTTATTGAAGTCTACCTATCCTAATAATTTTAAAATAGTATAAAAATATTTTTTGGGTTAAAATAATATTAAATTAAACATATTGAATTAGTGAAATATTATTTTCACCCACAAAAAATAAACAAAAAAAAGAAACAATATTTTTATTTTTTAAAATTAATTTTAGTTTGACAAAATATATATTTTGAGGATAAATAACAAATAATGTATTTATTTAATCCAACCTTTTGTAGAGTCATCTAAAATGTTATTTGGAAAGTATATATAAAAAATAATAATAAATTGATTTTTTTTACTATTTTTTTATTTTTTAAATATTTTTTCAGTCATGTAAATGATATAAAAATTTATTTAAAATAAAATGACCAAATTAAAAAAATAATTTTTTAATCTTTAAACAGATTTACAAAAAATTATATTGATATTTGTAAATTATGAGATATATGGCAAGTTTCAAAATTTTGTCAAATTAAAATTATATTTTAAAGATAATTATGAAATACTTGACATGTTCTAAATTTTGTCAAAAAAATTTCTATAACAAGAGATTATAATGTCAAAATAATTATTGTATAAAGGTTCATTATGCTGCAGAACCTTTGTTATTTCTTTGTTTATTACTTTCATTAAACAATAGTGTTGTAGAATAAATTTTTGATATCCTCACTATGCTTGTTTTTTAAGAAAAAATTATTATTTTTTCTATGAATTAATTTTTGACAAATAATTTTTAAAAAAAGGAATGATACTTTATATTTAAGAATGTTTTAATTTAAAATAATATATTAAATATTTGAGGATATATTTTAAAATGTTATAAATATCAATATAATTTTTTGCAAGTCTATTTAAAAGAATAAACAAATTATCTTTTTAATTGATAATTTTATTTTAAATGATTTTTTCTGTATCTTTTATGCGATTGACAAAATATTAAAAATAGTCTAAAGATATTTTTATTATTTTTTATATACATTTTCTAAATAAATTTTTAGATAATCCAACAAAAGGCTGAATTAAATACATGAATTATTTGTTATTTATCCCAAAATGTGTATTTTTATCAAACTAAAATTAATTTTAAAAAATAAAATTTTTGTTGTTTGTTTTTTGGGTCAAAATATTAATTTAGTTTTAATATTTTAGTATATTGTCACTAGTTGGGCTTTAATAAATGGGCTATTATAAGGCCTAATATTTTTTAAAAGAGAACTGAACCCAAAAACCTAGAGGTATAAGAGAAAAATTATCCTTCACCAACATTGGTGAAAAAAGATGCTGGACCATTGAATCATTCACCTTGTATGATAAGATTGATCTTAGTTACCTTTTTTTTTTGTACATATTACCTTTATTTTTTTAACTTTTGATGGCTGGCGTTAGGGGTAGCAAATGGGCCAAAATTTATTGGGTCGGTCTGCCTAATTCATTGAAAAAAGTGGATTAGGCTGAAAATTTAAATTCGATAAATTTAAAAAATTCGTCTAACTCGCATCGTTTAATCCGTGAACTTTGGCGGGCAGGGCAGGTTTTCCCAGCGAGTCAGAAAATTTTTTTGTCGAGGTAGTTTTTTTACAAATTTTTATAATGTTATTGATCTACAAGAGGATGAAGATGATAATTAAAGATGTTATAAGTTATATTTTGGATTATGTTTTATATTTGATTGATTATAACTTAAAAATGTTTAATTATATGTTTTAGACAATATTTGTTTTGCTTTGGACAATGTTGGTTTTATTATTTTGTTTTAAAAACTTGGTTTATGATTATGTTTATTACATATTTCTAATGATAAAGACTTTAATGTTTGTGAATTTAAAAATTATAATTTTTTTATGTTTTTAAAAATTATAAATTTATTGAAATAATTGTAAAATTATATATATTGTTTAATATTTAATGATTTATAAAAAAAAGATTTGACAGACTTAGCCGCTAACCCGCCATTAAGCGGGATGAGATAGCAAGAAGTGTCATGTGGATAAATATTGCTGCTGACATATGGAAGGCTTTAAAGCACAGAATTGGTAGGATGATTTGTTTTGAATAATTGAGTTGTTAGAAGAATTGTTTGCAATCAAGTAAGATGATTTGAGCATCACTACATACTTCAACAAATTGAAGGAATTTTGGGAAGAACTAGATAATTTTTCTTCCGTACCAACATGCAAGTTATGTGTTGGAGAGTATGACTCTAGACTTAAAATTGTGAGGATGTACAAATAAAATATGTGTGTGGTAAGACTATTAAGAGGCCTCAGTGATCAATATACTGTTGTAAGATCACAAATAATGCACATGAAGCTGCTTTCCCATGTTGATGTTTCCTTCTTGTTATTTCTGCAATAAAAAAGACAAAATGTAGAACCAATTGAATGTAAAACCTAGATGGCCAGTATAGATGCAAAGTCAAATTTTACTATAAACTCTAAACAAGTCAATATGAGATGGGATAGAGGTGGTAGAACCTCATATGGAAGAGGAGGCAGAACTCAATGATACAAACAATATGTTTTTTGTAAGAAAAGTGGTCATACAAAGGACACATTACGAAAAAATGGTCTTTCACACCATATGAGAGCTAGAAATAGGAAAAGTATAATGAACAATATAATTACTAATGAGCAAGATGAAGAAATCAACAATGTACCTCAAGAAGTTCAGAATGACTTTAAGATCATATTTTCTATAGACCAAAAGTTGGCATTATTGGCATTTTTAGAAAAACAAAAATTGCAACAACAAAGTCACAATCAAACCATTACATTACCATGTAGCCAATGTATTGCATTTCTCATGCCATTAGCCACTTTTAGCCACAACTCTTGGGTCATTGACTCAGGAGCCATTGACCATGTTTTATATTCAATTCAAGCATTTAAAAGTCTCTACTATATTAAACATGTGCATATAAACTTACCTGTGGAACTCAAATTGTCACAGATATAATTAATACCATAGGCTGCGTTTGTTTACAGGGACGGAACATTAAGACAAGGACACAGAGATACAAAATCGTGTTTAACAGATGAGACATAGACAAAGACATTATATCTAGAGACACTGAATTAGTGTATTTTATGTCCATCCTGATAGGAATGACACAAAGACACTAATAAGGGACATAATTTATTTTTTATTTTTTTATTATGCTTGTTAATTTTTCATAATTATACTTTTTATTATTATATATTTTTTTCTCAAATTTTTTTAATGAAAAAAATAAGAATAAATTAGATTTTCATCATTTGTTCTAGTTTATTACTAAATAGAATACAAGAACACTAAATTTTGTGTCTCTGTCATTTATGTCTTGTTTTTAATGTCTCGTTTTGTCTTGTTCTCATAAAAAAACGCAGCCAGAGTTCACTACACAATTTCATTTAGTATATGCATTGTTTGTTCCAAAATTTAAGTTCAAGCTAATTTTGGTGTCAAAGTTAACCAGTGATCTAAAATGCAAGATTATTTTCGATGATTCTAACAGTGATATATAGGATAAAATTACTAAGAAGAAGATTGGAATATATGAAAAAAAAGTGATTATATGCATTTGAGAATTTAAAACCAATCACAGCAACAAACGTTATATTAGCATTATCATTTATGCTATTGCCATGCAACTCCAGCAAAGATGATTCAAAAGCAATTTAGTATCTTAGATTAAGACACGTCCCATCTTAGAGAATAAATGTGATGCAAAAATATTATAATTTTTTGAAAATAAAGGATCCTTGGACCATGTGACTCATGTCACTATGCAAAATAAAGAATATCTGGGTCACACTGGATTTGTTTCTATTGGAGGATACAAATTTTTTTACTATAATTAATGACAAAAGTAGATAAACTTTGACCTTTTTCATGAAATCAAAGGTTGAGATAACTTCTCTTGTGAAAAATTTTGTTAATCTTCTCCAAACACAATTCAATGTTTCTGTAAAAAAAAAATTAGAACAGATAATGACCTTGAATTTAAGTTAAATTCTTTCTACAATTTTAAAGGCATAGTGCATCAAACAATATATGTTGAGACTTCTCAACAAAATGAAATTGTAAAACAAAAACATCAACACATTTTAAAAATAACTAAAGCACTAATATTTCAAGCAATGTGCCAAAATATTTCACATATGCAGCAGCACAAGCGATCCACATTCTTAATCATATACCAAACACTCTTTGCAAAATGTGTCTCTATGAAAATTTAAAAGAAAAATTACCTGAGATTGAATACATTAGGATGTTTGGCTACTTGGTATATGCTGCAACTTTGACTGCTCATGAGAAAAAACTTGATAAGAAGGCCAAAAAATGTGTACATCTTGAATATAAACCAGAAATAAAAAGTTATTTGTTATATGATCTATCAAAGAGAGAAATTTTTCTTTTTGAAAATGTTACTTTGTCTGAAAATGTCATGCCTTTTGCATCAAGTGCATTCTCTAAACCAGGCCAAGACCCAAAGCACACACCAACTAGCATACCTGCATTCACAGACCCTTTTGACATCACTTACAATGACTATTTTGGTAAAACATTGCATAACACTTTCACATATGCACCTATATCACATAATGTTATATTAGATACGACATCACACAATGATACACCAACTGTTGCATCTCATAGTGATCACATTGTTTCTGACTCAAGTGAGTTTATCGTAGATCAATCAGCTCCAAACGATTATATTGATACTCACTTAGATTCATCCTTAGAGGCTCAACATTTGATGTCTCAAGAATAATTTATCCATACCATACTGATCTTAAAAGATCAAATAGGACAAAAAGGCCACCAATATACTTAAAAGATTTTCATTGCATGATAACTTCTATAATTGATTCAGTTACTCCCAATCTATCACTACAAAATTCTATCTCACAAGTAGTTACATCAAAAGTGGTGTCACTTGAACCTAAAATATATGCATTAGATAAACTCATGCATGTAGAACATAGGAATTATGATGAAACTGTTACAAATAATAATTGAAAGTTAACCATAGATAATGAACTTCTTGCTCTAAAGAACAATAAGACCTGGACTCTGACTAAGTTTCCTGACGGTAAGAAAGTAATGGGGAGCAAATGGATTTTTAAACTCAACTCAACCTAGATGGGTCTGTAAAGAGGTACAAGGCACGAGTTGTGGTATAGGGTTTTCTCAAACTCATGGAATGGACTATAAAGATACATTTAGTCCTATTGTGAAAATGAATACTTTCACAGTTGTGATGGCAATTTCAATTGTAAAGCAGTGGCATTTACAACAATTCGATGTGAACACATCATTCTTTTATAGTGATTTATGTAACGACACAATCTTTAGCATGTCATGATCATACTAAAAGAAAGGTTTTATTAACATTTTTATTTTATTATCTATTTAATATTGAGCCTTTACAACATTAACTTATTTATAGATTTAAGAAAAAGCCCATAAATTTTGTTTTCATTTTTCATCAACCATCAGACACAAAGATATTCAAATAAATATATATACATAGAATTACTAATAATACATTATAACATCTATTCATTAGACAAAATATGTTCATGCAAATATATATTCACATAATTACTAATAATAATATATTATAGTTATTTTAATAAATTTAGATATAACTCAAATACAATACCCATTCATCTGTAGAGAAATAAAAACTTCAAGTAATAAAGGTAAGGGACAATAAACTCTACAACAACTTGACTCGCAATTAGCTCTTATATGCTTTCACAATTTTATAATAAGTCTTCACATCTGTTACTTACTGAAAGAGTTGAAAAATTTGGAGTGAGAATAGATCCACACATTCTCATTAGAGAATGTGAATATCGTAAAAATAAAGAATAAAATGTAAATAATTAACTCACTCAAAAAAATTATTTTTATCAAGCTTTTAAAAATGCTTTTGGTTTTACTTTAGATAATTAATTACTTTCTTTACATTCTTAACACATACAAACCCAATCCACGTCAGTTTTATCCTATTGATATAGTAACAAGCACAAGCAAAACACACAATATGAACAGAACAAGCAATTCACAAATAAATCATACAACAAGAAATTCATAAATAACACATCACAATAATATAAAGCACACCCAAATATTTTATACAAATACATATGATGAATGTCTATTCTAAGCAGGTCATGAGCTCATGTGTCGGTTAGCTACCTGCACTCAACCACATCTTCGAAATAAGCGCTATGCATCGCCGTCTCTATGTTCAGAAATCATTCCTCTATGAGCATTTAGTATTCACCGTCCTTGTAAGAAAACCAAAATATTCCCTTCATGCGCATCTTGTATTCGCTGTCCTCACTAGGCCGTACTCAATGTCTCAAGTGAGCACTACGTATCGCCGTTCTTACTATATAGCCGGCACCAAGGCCCAATCAACATTTTTCTTTCAACTTTTCCTTTTTGTAAACCTTTTTCAGTTTCTTTTTCTGTTCTTTTTTCTTTAACCGTTTTTTTTTTCAGTTATCAGTTCTCAATCTCTATAACTCCTCTTAGTTCTCTCCTTTTCTTTTATTCCTTTTTCTCAACTTGTCCCTAACCTTTTTTCAACCTCAATCTTTTTCTTAACATTAACTTTTCTTTAACTTGACTTAACATTTCATTAACCTTAATATTTTCTTCAATTATCCTTCAACTCTTTCTTTTACTTTTTTTTTATAAAAATTTGGACATAATCTGCCTTAAAAGTGGATTTAACCACCTTTTAAGAGTTCTCTCAATTTCATCAATTTATCAATTTTTTTTCAACAATTATCAAATAAAAAAGTTCTCAATAATCAACATATTTTATCATCATATAATTTCAATCATTGTAAAATTATTTATAAACCCTTCAAATTACTGTTTTAGTTAGGAAATCAATTTTAGGAACTCAATGTATAAATTCACCCTCAATTTATTTATCATTCATCAAATCTTATTACTCATCATAATTTAATTCAGCAACCAATCACAACGTTATTAAGTAAAAATTAGAACTTTCAACAAGCATTCATTCTCAAACAATCTTGCAAGATACACATAACTGTTAAACAAATTTCAATTCACACCCATTCAATTATCATCACACTAACACCAAAATCAATTACCATTCGCTTTCACAACAAAAAATTCAATCACACAAGACAGTTATTAATCTATTTACAATTACTTACTAAACTTTATAGGCATTCATAAAATTAAAATTTTTAATTTTAAAAATATATCCCCTATCTCAAATTTTACATTTTCACATTATAAATTTTTTATAGAAATTTTTTTTTATTTAAACGAATTTATCAAATTATTGTTGATTATATATTTAAAAATTTAATATTTTAAATTTCATTAAATAATATAATAGTTATTTTAAAATTTAAATCTTTTAAATTTTTAAAATTATAATTTTTATTATTGTTTAATTTATATGATAAAACTCAATAATTAAAAAACTAATTTGTGAGATCACCTGTTGAATCTTAATATTTTAATATAGTTTTTTTAAAATAACTACTATATTTATTTAGTAAGATCTAAAATATTAAAATATTTAAAATAACTATTATATTTATTTATTAAAATCTAAAATATTAAAACTAGTTATATACTCACAACCAATAATGATATCTCTAAATTATTTTTTTCTCACTAAATTTTTTATTTTTTAACTCTCTCTTTGAAATCTTTTCTTCTCAAATCCTTCTTCTAACTCTTTTTTAAAAAAAAAACAAATTCAGATCTATTTTTTCTTACTCTTCTTTCTTCTTCAATCTCTCCTTTTTTCGTTAATGCATCTTGATGTTTATAGAAAAATCATAGTTTAATCAATGTGCTTTGAAGTAAAAATTCATCTTCTAATACATATTTTGGCTAAGATTTTTAAATTAATAGTACACACTAACTCTATTTTCAAGATCAGTATGCGACCGTTTTTTCTTAACAAAGATTTTGTCTCTGACCTTGTTTATTTTTTTTCTTTTTTTTGGATAATGATGTAAAAGAAATATTAAAATAAAATTATTTTTGTGATTTTTATAATTTTTTATATATAAAGATCTTTTTTGGAATTATGTTTTTTTAAAAGATTCTACAGAAAAATAAAAATAATTTTATATTTGGATATCTCATGCAAAAATATATTTTATCTATCAATTATGTTTAGTATAATAATATAAAAATATTTTTTTGTTTATTTATTATGTGAAAACATATTTTTTTAAGAAAAAAATCTTTTAAAAAATATATATTGTAATTTCTCAAAAAGACTTTTATTTTTTATTTTTTTAATATTTTTACTTTATTAATAAAAATTTATCAAATAAACTAAAAAAAATCTTTTTCATCAATTTAATGACACCTAAACAAACACAAAATAAATAAATAAATAGATAGATAGATAGATAGATTGATTGTCTAAGTCTATCGAACAATTTCCTTGAACAATCCATTTATATTCTTAAGCAATACAATTCTATTATGAGATAGACATAAATTGTAGAGACCTAGTGTCTTTCTTCTGTTATAATAGGAGATTATTCCTTTCTTGAGGGGAGAAGAGAAGAAGAAGAATCATCATCATCTAAATTTAGGAGGCAGTACTTAAAATTTGTTATAATCAATTTATTTCCCTTTTTGGTGTCTAAACAATTCAAGAACAACCACCAGAGAAAAAAAATGGAAACAGCCTAATCAGCTGTGGTCGAAGCTCTCCCCATGGCTCCAACCATTCACCATAATCAGAATTCAGAACCGCTCCAAGCTCCACGCTTAGCTAACATAATTTACTTGCTTTCTGCTCAATTGCACTCATAGAAGTGAAACCTTAAAATGCCTTTCAAGCTAACTCAAAAAGCTATATTAGAATCTAGAACATAATGATATATTAGGAACGATTTTGTTAAATCTTTCTGTTTTATTAATAGAAAAAAGTGTGGTTGAAAAGAAATACTTCTAAACCTGGAATACTGGATTTTAATTACTATAAATAACAACATAAATATTGCAAATCAATCATGGGAACGGTAAGCAGCAATTATAAGATTTGTTCCATGTCGATCGAGACTACATGGAAGGTACTTAATAACGCAGGGGGAAAAGAGATGTTGTATTGATAAATCAGAATTTAATTACAAGGAGTTTGTAGTTATATGAATTGAAGTATTACTTGAAGACAAGAAAAATAACAATGAACAGTGGTTGAAACTAAGAAGAATTAAGTGAAGCAAGGAAAAGGAACGCAGCCATTTCTGATCTTGCGTTAGGGCCTGGTGAGAAGAAGAATTGGTTAGAGCAGAACGATGAATATCATGTAACCAGAATAGGGAGAAACAGAGGATAGAATAACACCATACCAGGCTCTAACTATTTTGCATAATCCTTCCATTTGGTATTTATGATGCGTCCTCTCATGCTTCTACGCACTTCTGCAGAAGGTGGGTCAGCAGCCACGTGTCTCTGCTCTGTAACTAACTTCCCCTCGGCAGCATGGTTTGCATTAGAGTTCTCACTCCCATCCAATTCTGTTATTCTCTTTCTTACATTACCCTCTCCATTTACACCAACCTTGTCCTCAAGGTTGAGAGCAGGGTATAGTCTAATCATGTCTGCAACTGGTTCCCAGGATGTCTCTGCAGTGTCTCCAATTCCCCACTGCACATGGACCTGGTCTTCTGGTTTTCCATGTTTGAGAATCGTGCGAACTCCTATAACTCGAGAAGGCTCAAGTATAGGACCTTTGGCACTAGTCTGTAGAGGCAATGGCAAGTACTGATCAGTGTTATCCCCGCGGAATCTTTTTAACACTGAAATGTGAAACACATTATGAATCTTGGCCTCTGGAGGAAGTTCTAGTCTATATGCCACGGAGCTAAGTTTATTGATAATGCGAAATGGGCCAAAGTATCTCAAACCCAACTTCTGATTTTTTCTCAAAGCCACTGAGTGTTGGCGGTAGGGTTGTAAACGAACCAGTACCATATCATTCTCTTGAAATTCAACATCTCGCCGATTTTTATCGGCAAACGTCTTCATATATTGTTGGGCACGATTGAGGTTGGCCTTAAGTTGTTCCAGCAGTGTGTCCCGCTTGGTTAGCAACTCTTGCAACGAGGGTTCATCATCATGAGAGAACTCATATCTAATGAGATTTGGGGAGCACGACCATATAAAGCCATGTAAGGAGACATTTTGATGCTTCTGTGGTAAGAAGTATTATACCAATACTGGGCCCAAGATAGGATATCAAACCATAACCTAGGATTTTCGAAACAGAAGCAACGAAGGTACATCTCCAATGTCTTGTTCAAAACTTCACTTTGCCCGTCCGTTTGTGGATGGTATGCTGAGCTCATGGATAAAGTAGTGCCTTGCGACTTAAATAATCGCTGCCAAAAATGACTCATAAAGACCCGGTCCCTGTCCGAGACAATGGAGCTAGGAAAGCCATGGAGTTTGACAACATTCCTGATGAATGCCTCTGCCACAGAGCGGCTATCAAAGTCATGTTTCAATGGTATAAAATGAGCAAATTTTGTCAATCTATCAATGACCACCATAATGACTGTGTACCCATGAGATTGTGGAAGAGCAGTGATGAAATCCATGCAGACAGCCTCCCAAACCTGTGATGGTATTGGGAGAGGTTGAAGCAAGCCTGCAGGTAGTTGAGCCTCTGTTTTGGCGCGCTGGCAGATGGAGCAGGAAAGAACATAAGCTCTTATATCTCGTTGCATATTTGGCCAATAAAAAGCAGAGCAAATCCGTTCCACAGTCTTGGCGATGCCAGAATGACCTCCAATCACGCTATCATGGTATTCGTGCAAAATTGCTTGCATCAATGAACTCCCTTTCGGAATCACCAACCTCTTCCTCCATAATAGCACCCCATTCTGAACAGAATAGTTGGGGTCTTTCGGTGAGCCTTTCTCACAATTCTCCCGAAGCTCCCTCAGTACGTTGTCAGCCTCTATTTCGCTCTTCAATGTATTGAACCATTCCGGTTTTGGGCAAGACCAAGCAGCCATGAAGCTGCGAGAAAGTGCATCAGCAGCAGTGTTCTCCTTACCAGGTTTATATTGAATCTCAAAATCATACCCCATGAGTTTGTGTATCCACTTTTGCTGGTCAGGGGTGTGCAAGGTCTGATCTCCTAGAGTCTTTAAGCTCTGCTGATCTGTACGTATAATGAATTTCTTTCCCAATAAGTAATGGCGGAACTTGGCTACCGCTTCAGTCACTGCATAGAATTCCCGGGCATAGGCTGACTGGTGCTGTTTGTTAGTAGATAATTTCTTAGAAAAGAAGGCAATGGGGTGTTTATCTTGCAAAAGAACCGCTCCAATTCCCGTACTAGAAGCATCAGTTTCTACTATAAAAGGTTGATCGAAGTTGGGAAGGGCTAAAACTGGTTCTGAAGTAATTGCCTTCTTCAATGACTCAAAGGCATGAGCAGCAACTGAGCTCCACTGGAAGGCATCTCTTTTTAATAAATCTGTGAGAGGAGAGGCAAGAGAAGCGTAGCCTTTGATGAAGCGTCGATAGTAACCTGTCAACCCCAGAAATCCCCGAAGTTGTTTGAGGTTCTCAGGTGTTGGCCAAGCTAGTACAGCCTGAATTTTATCCTTTTCCATGTGCACACCTTTCTCCGTGATGGTGTGGCCCAGATAGTCAATTTCGGATACAGCAAACAAGCATTTTGACAGCTTGGCAAATAAGGATTCCTTCTGTAATGTTTGCAACACGATCTCCAAATGTGCTAAGTGCTGAGAAGTGGAAGGGCTGTAGATCAATATGTCATCGAAGAAGACAAGGACAAACTTTCTCAAGAATGGCTGAAAGATATCGTTCATAAGATGTTGGAAGGTGGCTGGTGCATTTGTTAATCCAAATGGCATTACTAGCCATTCGTAATGTCCTTGGTGTGTGCGGAATGCGGTCTTGTATCTATCCTCCGGCTTCACCAAAATCTGGTGATAACCTGATCTGAGATCCAACTTTGAAAAAATTTTTGCTCCAAATAACTCATCCAAGAGTTCATCCACTGTGGGAATAGGGAAGCGATCATTGACCGTAATCTTATTCAAAGCACGATAGTCAGTACAGAATCTCCAAGAGCCATCCTTCTTTTTTACTAAAAGGATTGGTGAAGAAAAAGGGCTACGACTAGGCTGAATGATGCCATCCTTAAGCATCTCTTGAATCATGCACTCAATTTGAGTCTTATGGTGGTGGGGGTATCGGTACGGTCTAACTCGAATTGGTGCAGCCCCCTCTACCAAGGGAATAGAGTGATCATGCAATCTTTGTGGGGGAAGCCCTGTAGGTTGCTGAAACACTATTTGGTACTTCTGGAGGAGTTCAGCAAAAGCAGGCCCCATGGTAGGGGAAAATGGCAGGGGAGTGGCTGTATTTTGTGCAGGTTGCTGAACTTCCACTGTGAAGGCTTCCTCAATTGCATCAGTGTTGAGAAGGCGTCGAATGTGGTGATACTGAGCTTGCTCCGGGGTGGGGTTCTTCTCACCATGCACTGTCACGAACTCACCATTATGCAGGAATCGAAGAAAAGCAGCATCATAGTCCACAATGTGCGTTTTCAGTTGCTTGAGCCAAGGAGAACCAATCACCAAGTCACCTCCAGCCACATGCAGCACAAAGACATGTGGAATAGTGACTTTGCACCCACTCATCGTGACCTCCAGAGAAGGAATATAACCCTCAACATCCATGATGCCAAAATTTCCCACTATCACCCTCACACCAGGGGCAGGCTGCACTGGAATGTTCAAGAATTTGGCTATTCGAGGTTGGAGGAAACTATCAGAGCTGCCTCCATCCAATAGAGCCCGAACCTCCAATCCTTGAAGGAGGGCTCGAATTCGGATTGTGGACGAACCAGAGGTACCATGCATGGCATTGTAGGATAGGTGATGGTCAGTTACTTGTTGCTCCAAGGTCTGAAGGAAGGGATCTACTTCCTCTTCAATTGCAGCTTGTTGTTCCCCAGCAGGAACTTCGTCTTCTTCAAGCTGAAATAACATAAAGTGTCTATTCGGGCATTTATGGAGAGCTGTGTATTTCTCATCGCACCAATAACACAAGCCTTTGGCCCTCTTAGCCTGAATTTCAGTTGAGGATAACCTGCGAATCGGATTCCGTGGAGAAGAAGTGGAAGATCGTGGTGATGGCGCTGGTAGTAATGGAGGAGAGCCTGTACGTAGAGAAGGCTTAGGTTGAGTTAGAGCCAATGTCGGAGGGTTAACAGAGCGGAACGAGGCCGGCGCCGTAGTGGTAGGCGGGTTGGGTGAGAACTTATCCTCGTATAAACGGGCCAAACTCACAGCCCTCATTAAGGAAGGCGGGCATTGCGCCTTGACTTCGCGCCTAATATCCTGCTGTAACCCGCTAATGAAACAATCCCTCAAGGCATCCGGGGGATCAATGTGGGATCGGTTAGCCAATGCCACAAATTCTGCATAATATTCGGAAACCGTCCCTCGCTGTTGGAGTTTGAAAAGAAGTTCTCTCGGCGATTCAAACAGTGAAGGACCAAACTCAATTTCAATTGATCTCTTCAATTGGGTCCAAGAACGAAAGGGGGATGTGCGTTGCGTCATCTGAAACCAGGGAATTGCCATACCCGACATGTGCATTGCAGCGAGACCCACTTGTTCCTCTTCGGGAACCCGAAAGAACTCAAAATATTGATCCACAGAAAAAATCCAAGCTAAGGCATCAGATCCGTCAAATTTGGCCAAGTCGCAGTTTACCTTCCTGGGTTGCGCAGCACCGCGCCAAGACTGATCCCCTCCGGAGTTCGTGCCATGGTGAGAACCCAAGACCACCGAGCGAGCTTGAGAAGACTCATTAGCAATTTGGGAAATGGAGGCTTGGAGAGACTCGAATTTCAGATCTGTTGCTTCCTTCAATCGAGCACGCTCAGATCTGTTCTCTTCCATCATCGACTCCATCATCTGGAATAGCTTCTTGATGTCGGCCTCCAAACCCTTCATTCTGGTGTTGTCTGCCATGGCAATGAAAGCACCAAATGGAAGGTACTTAATAACGCAGGGGGAAAAGAGATGTTGTATTGATAAATCAGAATTTAATTACAAGGAGTTTGTAGTTATATGAATTGAAGTATTACTTGAAGACAAGAAAAATAACAATGAACAGTGGTTGAAACTAAGAAGAATTAAGTGAAGCAAGGAAAAGGAACGCAGCCATTTCTGATCTTGCGTTAGGACCTGGTGAGAAGAAGAATTGGTTAGAGCAGAACGATGAATATCATGTAACCAGAATAGGGAGAAACAGAGGATAGGATAACACCATACCAGGCTCTAACTATTTTGCATAATCCTTCCATTTGGTATTTATGATGCGTCCTCTCATGCTTCTACGCACTTCTGCAGAAGGTGGGTCAGCAGCCACGTGTCTCTGCTCTGTAACTAACTTCCCCTCGGCAGCATGGTTTGCATTAGAGTTCTCACTCCCATCCAATTCTGTTATTCTCTTTCTTACACTACATCTTAACATGTACAATATAAAACTATGCTTACACAAATTGCAGCCCCTTCAGTTTTAATATATTAGCCTAACAAGTTATTAACAAACGGGATTATCAACACTAAGAAGCGTTAGAGTAGCTAAGTTCATGTTGTTGACCAATAATCACTGCAAGAACATAGCCCCTCTTTAAAATGGTGGTACATTTTAGCATCTCTTATGATGAGTTCTCTGCCCACAATGTTAGAAATAATTTTCAGTGCATTAACTCGGAGGTTCTTAATTACCTTAATAGGAGAGCGAGCAGAGCTTCTAAGGAGTCCATAAGCAACAGCAAGTCTCTCACTATGGGCAAGAAGAGCTTTCTTCTTTCCCTTCTTGGTCTATGTCTCCGGAATCTAGCCGGCTTCTTTCATCTGTGACTTCATACCTTTAAGCAAAGCATATATATTATCATTCTCAGCATGAGAAGTCTCTGCAGCTTTATATTCATAAACTCGAATTTGTTAAAGGCATCAGACCCAAGTTCGTTCTTGAGAGAGAAGTGGAATCAGAAACAATGACGGAAAATGATGAATTTGTCATATTTTCAGTTATACACATTTCTTACAGCACAAGCTAACTGACTTCCAGGTCCTCCCAAATACTTGTAAGTTGTAACAGCATAACAAACTCATGCTGACTCAGACTAACTACCTCCTGCTGACTCATCATCATTCTCAGCAACCACTCCATCACTCACACCATAAAAAATTTTCACCACGCGCAACGATATTATTATTATTATTCGCATATTCATTATTTCTTCCAGAGAAAACCATTTGCATTTTCTTGAGCAACGTAATCTTGACTTTGCCTATTTAATAGCTGGTTCTGATATGAACCTGAATTAATCTCAGCATTTTTTTGCATCTGATAACCGAAAGAATCATCAGTTGCAGAACCATGAAAAGAGAACTAAACAAACTGCATTTTGTTGCATCTGATAACCGAAAGAATCATCAGTTGCAGAACCATGAAAAGAGAACTAAACAAACTAAGGGTTTTGATCAAATCTGAGAGTGGCGCCAGCAACAACCATTGCGTAACTTCAAAAGATAACTAATTCTATGTAGTGAGGCATTATTAGAAGACATTGATGGAAGAATTGAAATCACATGAGAAATTTCAACTGTGCAAAAACTCGGAATTTAAATTTAAAAAAGGTCCGATTTTTGCGATGGAATTTTAGGTCTAACCGGAATTTTGTAATACACAGCTTTATTATGAACGACAAACGCAACAATCAAATGTGCTTGCTGCATATTCAAAGAGAGTGAAGAGTGTGTTTTTTTTTTTGTCATAATGGATAATGGGCTTTTTGTGAAATCCAAATGAATCAAATTTACCCTAAATTGGTGCTCCCCATTTCAATATCCAAAAATAAAAAAATAAAAAAACGCTTTTGGTATATCCAAGAGACTCAACAGGAATGATAGCAGTTTAGGTTGTTTAATATTAGGCAACTATTATAGCTAGGATTTGTCGTACAAAATCACCACTGTGTTTACAGGAAAAAAAATAGCTAACTCAAAAATTGAAGCGTTTAAAAAATTTGAACGTGTTTTTTATTTTTTAAATGCTAAAACAAATACACCCTATAATATATTGAGTATAATTAGGGAATCAATTATTTATCGGTTAATAAAGTTTTTAACTCATATTAATATTCAAATCAACATTAAAATCCACATAATACAAGAACATCAAAACTCCATTAAAAAAATTCGAAAGCAAAATAAAATATTTAAAATTAATAGTGATTTTGTTGAAAGTCATTAGTAATATCTTTATTTTTATCTTTATCTTTATAGTAATACAAATGAGAGTTCATATACTGACGCTGACGCCATACGTTGAGTTTGAGAGTTTATTTACTTACGTGTCATTGTTAGAAATTTTTAAATTTATATTTAAAAATTATAAATTATTATTTGCTTAGGTTGTTATTTTTAAATTTTAAATTATTTGTTTGGGTTGTTATAGTTTAAATTTTAAAACTATTTTTTAAATTTTAAAACTATTTTTTAAAAATTGTCGATTCTTTTTAACATTGTTTTTAAAATGTTGTTGATTCTTTTTAAAAGTTGCAGCTACATACGTCCTTTTACATATATTTACGTTATTTTAAAATTTTAAAAATTGTTAATATATTTATTTACTTTATATACAAGTTTATTAATTTAAATTTAAATTAAAGTCAATCAAATTTAAAAAATTTTAACTATAAGTCAATTATAAAAAAGTATAAGTTATGAGATATTTATAGCGCCACAATTCAAAGTACATCAATCCCTTTCTTTACATATATCAAAAATCTAAAAGAGGGTATTCTAAAAGAGGATATTCTATCGGGAGGTTAAATTATGTTCCACCGGGTACAGGTGATATTTACTATATGAGAATTTTGTTAGATATTCAGAGAGGTTGCACAACATATGAGTCTATTAGGACGGTTAATGGTATTACACATTCTAGCTTCCAAGATGCTTACTATTCCATGGGACTACTGTGCGATGATAGGGAATTCATTGCAGCTATTAATGAAGTAGCTGAACTTGCATCTGGTCATCAATTGAGAAAACTATTTGCGATGCTACTGATATCTAATAGCATTAACAAACTAGAGTGTGTTTGTAATGCAACTTAGACATTATTAGCTTATGAAATACTATATAAGAGGAGAAAAACTTTGAAAAACCAAGGTATTTTACTATGTCTTTTTTTAATATCAAAATTTTATTCTCTTATTATTTTTATTTTTATTAATAATATTAATAGTTTTATTTTGGAATTACTTATTAAATATTTCATAAAATCATCATGTGTTTTGGCTAGGACTAAACATGATTGATGACGAATTGAAAAATCTCTACCTGATTGAGATTGAGAAGATACTCAACAACAATGCGAGATCTTTAAGAGACTATCAATCAATGCCATATCCGGAGATGTCTGATGTTCGCCTTTTTCAGAATAAGCTAATAGAGGAGGAATTAGCATATGACACAAATGAGTTGACTCATACAAACTTATATACAGAACAAAAGATTACTCATGAGCAAAGGTAAGTATCGATGAGATACTCAATGCTGTTATTACACACTCTGGTGATCTTTACTTCGTTTATGGGCATGGTGGGTGTGGTAATATATTTATTTGGAATGAACTTTCTTTTGCTATCCGGTCTAGAGGAAAGATTGTTTTAAATGTCGCATCCAGTTGAATTGTGTCTTTACTCCTACCTGGTATCAAAACGGCTCATTCTAGATTTTCAATACCCATTACAATTACTAATGAATCTACTTGCAACATCAAGCATGGCAGTTTGAAGGTTGAGCTGATCATCCAAAGTAGTTTAATAATTTTGGATGAAACTCTAATACTCAATAAAATGTGCTTTGAAGTACTTGATCGGACGTTCAGGAATCTTATGTCAGTTACCGATCAACATAAGACACATCAACCATTTGGTGTTAAAATTGTTGTTCTAGGAGGTGATTTCAGACAGATACTTCCGGTGATTCCAAAAGGAAGTAGACACGAGATATTGTCATCAGCTATTAACTCATCCCATTTGCAGTCGTTTTGTAAAGTTCTGAAACTGTATATGAACATGAGGCTTCTAATGTCTTCTTCGAATGAAGATCAAGGTGAAATGAAGAGATTTGCTAATTGGATACTTGATGTTGAAAATGAAAATATTGATTCTGTTGTTAGTGATGAATCATAAGTTGAAATTCCAGATGATCTATTGATTATCACTATTGATGACCCTCTCTCTCATTTAGTACACTTTGCATATCTAAATTTGTTTTAAAACATATTAGATTACAAGTATTTTTAGAGTAGGACAATTCTTGCGCCCATGCTTGAGAGTGTTGAGAAGGTAAACGATTTCATCTTGACAATCTTTCTAGGGATGGAAAACAAGTATTTGAGTTCTGACACAACATGTCAAGCTGATGAGAATGAAGTTGTACAACAAGAGTGGTTCAAACCAGAGTTCCTAAATGACATCAAATGTTCAGGACTACCCAATCACAAGTTGACTTTGAAGCCAGGAGTTTCTGTAATGCTATTGCGAAACATATACCAGACTTCAAGTTTATACAACGGGACAAGATTAATAGCTAACGAACTTGGTAACAACGTAATTGGAGCGACGGTAGTGACTGGTAGAAATATTGGAGATAAAGTGTACATTCCAAGAATGAACTTGATCGCTTCAAATTTAGAATTTCCATTTAAGTTCCAACGGAGACAATTTCCATTAACAATATGCTTTGCAATGACCATTAACAAGAGTCAGGGTCTATCATTATCACATATAGGATTTTACTTGCCAAAATTAGTGTTCACCTATGGACAACTTTATGTTGCTTTGTCAAGAGTTAAGAGTCGCAGTGACCTCAGGATTTTAATTCTAAACGAAGAAGGCAATCAAAAGTCATTGATGCACCACTAATTCTTGGTACATCTTGTGCTTAATTGAGCGGATTTTATCCACTATTCTAACATTTATTCACAGAATCCGCATGTTTTACACTTTTCTTCCTGATTTTGTGCTATGATTGAAAACATACTTCTTTGGCCTTTAATTTACTATTTTTAATCCTCTCTTAATACCATTTGACGCCGTGATCTGTGTGTTAAGCGTTTTCAGGCTTTATATGGCAGGAATGGCTTAGAGGATAGAGAGGAGGCTTGAAAAAAATGGAAGGAACACAAGAAATAAAGGAGATAGCTAGCGAGAATCGATGCGCACGCATGGCTCACGCGTGCGCGTGACTTGAAGATTTTCACAGCGACGCGTGCGCGTACCTGACGTGTGTGCGTAACTTTGAGACTTGCACATCGACGCATACGTGTGACTAACGCGTACGCGTGACATGCGCCACGTGCAGAAAGTGCAGAAAGTGCTGGGGGTGATTTCTAGGCTCCATTTTGACCCAATTTTTGGCCCAGAAAACACATATTAGAGGCTGCAAAGTGGAGGAATTGGAGACACTTCTCATTCACATTTTAGGTTTGGAGATGTAGTTTTCTAGAGAGAGAGGCTCTCTCCTCTCTCTAGGTTTTAGGATTCTTAGGTTTAACTATTTTCAATTTTAGATTTCTACTCTATTTCAATTTAGTTTCTCTTCTACTCTTATTTGTTCTAGCATTCTAGTTTATCTATTTCCTTTGTTGATTACTTTATGTTGCCAATTTAGTTTATGAACTCTATGTTAGATTTGGTTTTCTATTTAATACAATTTGAGGTATTTCATATTTATGGTTGCTTTCTTCAATTTATGTTATTAATGCTCTCAATTGCTTGTTTGGATTTTATTCTCTATTGTTATTTTTCTATGATTTTGTGTTGTGCCTTCCAAGTGTTTGATAAAATGCTTAGTTGGATTCTAGAGTAGATTTTTATCCTTTTTGGCCTTGGTTGAGTAATTGGTGACACTTGAGTTATCAAAATCTTTTGTTGATTGATAATTGAAAGTTGCTGATTGATTTGGATTTCACTAAAGCTAGTCTTTCCTTAGGAGTTGACTAGGACTTGAGGAACCAAATTGATTTGTCCACTTGAATTTCCTTCAAAATTAGAGGGTTAACTAAGTGGGAGCAATGAACAATTCTCATCACAATTGATAAGGATAGCTAGGATAGGACTTCCAGTTCTCACACCTTGCCAAGAGCTTTTCTAGTTATTAGTTTATTCCTTTTGCAATTTGCAATTCTTGTTTCCTATCCAAAACCCCAAAACACATTTTTCCATAACCAATTATAAGCACACTTCCCTGCAATTTCTTGAGAGACGAACCGAGGTTTAAATACTTCAGTTATTAATTTTATTAGGGGTTTGTTACTTGTGACAACCAAACTTTTGCATGAAAGGATTCCGTGTCGGTCTAGAAGCTATACTTTCAACGAGAACATATTTGCGAATTCTAGACCACGCAAGGAATTCGCTCATCAAAATGGCGCCATTGCCGGGGATCGAACCCGGGTCGCCCGCGTGACAGGCAGGAATACTCACCACTATACTATAAAAAAAAGCATTCAACGCGCAAGCGTACCTGACGCGTGCGCGTTGCTTACGATTTCAGGCAACCCACGCGGAAGCGCGCATGGCGCGCACGCGTGATCTTGAATTCAGCGTAAATGGGTGTTTGGCTGAATGTTGTGCTTGCTTGGCACTGGTATTGTGCTGGACACACAACTTACCCCACGTTGACGCGTACGCGTCTCCTTGCCCATCTGGTCACCCACGCGTGCGCGTACATGCCCCGCACACGTCGCACACCTTCTCTCCACGAATGCGAGAGTTACAGAGGGTTGTGCGTGCGAGGGGCTGGACTCGCGCTAGCGGCACAACCCCTATCACACGTACGCGTACTGGACGCCTCCGCGTCCCTCTCCTTTCGCGCAACCCACGCGAACGCACGCAGTACGCGTGCGCGTCGGTTGTGTCGTACCACTAAATCCCAGCACCGCCAGTTTTCATTCTTTCCCACCCCCAAATCCTAATTCTCTTTCAATCCTAATTCTTTCCTCCCCTCCCTTCTCATCCTTATTCTCTCTCATTTCTTTTACTTGCTGCTTTTGCATACTTCTCTTCCTTACATGTTAATCTTATTCATGTTTTTATTTTCTTTTCTAAGTTTATTATTCTCTGTTGGTGTTAAATGTTCTTATTCAACTATTGCATCTTTTCTTGAATTATTTTGGTGCTTCGTGACTTGTTTTAAACTGTTGGGTGATATTATTTATTGATCAATGCTAATCTTTTATCACACTTGTATTCCATTTGCATTGATATGCACTTATATTGTCTTTTATTACCCACACTCTCTCTCCCATTATTGCAATTTTTACACTATTGATATGCCATTTGCTTCTATTATTTTCTCACTTACATGTTGTAGCTACCATGTAGTTGAGATCCTCATTATTTGGCATCAACCCACCCATATTCTCTTTGTTTCCTTATCTTTATTTCTGGGTTACTTTTCTTCCTTTTTCTCTTCTTTCAGGATGGCCACCTGGTGCACGAAATTGCAATCACACTTTTGCAACCCCGCACAACTAACCTGCAAGTGCACTGGGCCGCACAACTAACCAGCAAGTGCACTGGGTCGTCCAAGTAATACCTTACGTGAGTAAGGGTCGATCCCACGGAGATTGTCGGCTTGAAGCAAGCTATGGTTATCTTGTAAATCTTAGTCAGGATATCAGAAATTATCAGGATTGATTGTAAAAAGCAAAAGAACTTGAATTAAGTACTTGTTTTGCAGTGATAGAGAATAGGTTGAGGTTTTGGAGATGCTCCATCTTCTGAATCTCTGCTTTCCTACTGTCTTCTTCTTCAAACACATAAGGCTCCTTCCATGGCAAGCTGTCCATGGCAAGCTTAAGCAAGGGTTTCACCGTTGTCAGTGGCTACCTCCCATCCTCTCAGTGGAAATGTTCAACGCACCCTGTCACAGCACGGCTATCCATCTGTCGGTTCTCAATTAGGCCGGAATAGAATCCAATGATTCTTTTGTGTCTGTCACTAACGCCCCGCCCTCAGAAGTTTGAAGCTCGTCACAGTCATTCAATCATTGAATCCTACTCAGAATACCACAGACAAGGTTTAGACCTTCCGGATTCTCTTGAATGCCGCCATCAGTTCTAGCTTATACCACGAAGATTCTGGTTAAGGAATCCAAGAGATATCTACTCAATCTAAGATAGAACGGAGGTGGTTGTCTGGCACGCGTTCATAGTTGAGAATATGATGAGTGTCACGGATCATCACATTCATCCGGGTTAAGAACAAGTGATATCTTAGAACGGAAGCAAGCATGATTGAATGAAAAACAGTAGTAATTGCATTAATCCATCAAGACACAGCAGAGCTCCTCACCCCCAACCATGGGGTTTAGAGACTCATGCCTTAGGAAGTACACAAAGAAACGTGTAAAGTGTCATGAGGTACAGATACAATGTCAAAAGATCCTATTAATAGTGAACTAGTAACCTAGGGTATACAGAAATGAGTAAATGACATAAAAATCCACTTCCGGGCCACTTGGTGTGTGCTTGGGCTGAGCATTGAAGCATTTTCGTGTAGAGACTCTTTCTGGAGTTAAACGCCAGCTTTCATGCCAGTTTGGGCGTTTAACTCCAAGTTTTATGCCAGTTCCAGCGTTAAACGCTGGAAATTCTGAGGCTGATTTGCCACGCCGGTTTGGGCCATCAAATCTTGGG
>NC_029780.3:86765700-86765960 GCF_000817695.3 Arachis duranensis
CCAAAGCACTCTGTCTTCCAGTATTACCACCGGATACATACATGCCACAGACACATAATTGGGTGAACCATTTTCAGATTGCGACCCAGCTTTGCTAGAGTCCCCAATTAGAGGTGTCCAGGGTTCTTAAGCACACTCTTTTTGCCTTGGATCACACTTTATTTCTTTCTTTTTCTCTTTCTTTCTCTCTCTTTTTTTTCGAAATTTTTTTTTTGAATTCACTGCTTTTTCTTGCTTCAAGAATCAATTTGATGATTTTC
>NC_029780.3:86766270-86767989 GCF_000817695.3 Arachis duranensis
TTTTATTAATTATGAATTAAGAACAAGACTCAAAAATAGATATAAGATGAGACTAGAAAATAAAAATAGAAAATAAAAAAAGAAAAGAATTAAATAGGCTCCTAATGATAGAGGTTTTCACAGAGTTAGGACTCAACAACCTTGATTCTGAGAAGTGGATGCTCCCTCAACTTGAGAGGATAGCTTTTGGCGTTTCAACTCTTGGAGTTCACGCCCCTGCTTCTCTTGTTCCTTCAGCAATTTGCAGAGCATGCAGTTCTGATTCTGCTGTTCTTCCTTCAGTTGCTCCATAGTCTCTTGCAACTTGTTGATAGATGCTTCTAGGCTGGCCCAGTAGCCAATTTCAAGGAATTCAGGGAGGAACTCCTGCGCCCTCCTTTTGATAGAGTTGTCTTGCATTTGTCCTTCCATTGACTTCTTGGTGATTGGATGTTCAATGGGTATGAATTCATCTACTCCCATCTTTACCCCAGCCTCTTTACAGAGCAAGGAAATCAAGCTTGGGTAAGCCAATTTGGCTTCAGTGGAATTCTTATTTGCAATTGTGTAGATCTCACAAGCAATCACATGATGAACCTCCACTTCTTTTCCAAGCATAATGCAATGAATCATCACTGCTCTCTTGATGGTGACCTCAGAACGGTTGCTAGTGGGCAATATGGAACGCCCAATAAAGTCTAGCCAACCTCTTGCAATTGGCTTGAGGTCTCCCCTCTTGAGTTGGTTTGGGACGCCCTTTGAATTGGTTATCCACTTAGTCCCAGGGAGGCATATGTCCTCTAGAACTTGATCCAACCCTTTATCTGCTCTCACCATTCTCCTATTAAAGGATTCAGGATCATCTTGCAGTTGAGGCAATTTGAAGATTTCTCTTATTTTGTCCAGATGGAAGTACATAACTTTCCCTCTGACCATGGTTCTGTAGGTATGGTAAGCAGTAAAAAAATAGATATAAGATGAGACTAGAAAATAGAAAAAAAAATTTAAATAGGCTCCTAATGATAGAGGTTTTCCACAGATTTGAGTAGAATTCCTGAACCATATTCTTTCCAACCTTTATCTCAGGATTGGTTAGAACTTCCCATCCTCTGTTTCGAATTTGCTCTTGGATCCCCGGATATTCATCTTCTTTCAGATCAAATTTAACTTCCGGGATCACTGACCTCAGACCCATTATTTTGTGATAATGGTCTTCATGTTCTTTGGTTAAGAACTTCTCTTGATTCCAAAGATTCTTTGGATTATTCTCTTTCTTTCCTCTTAAATTGGTTTGTTTTCCCTTAGGAGCCATGATTTTGATGAATCTTGGCTTAGTGATCACGGAAAAGCACACCAAACTTAGAGGTTTGCTTGTCCTCAAGCAAAAGAAAAGAAAGAAGAGAGAGAGGAGAAGAGCAAATTCGAATGGTGTGGGGGAATGAGGGGCCGAACGTGTTTTTATAAGTGGGGGAAGGAGATCTCGAAAAAAATTGAAGAGAGATTTGAGAAGATATGGAGAGAATTTGAGAGAAGGGTGAGTTTTTGAATAAGATTTGGGATTGATATGAGAAAGATTTGAAGAATGATTTTGATTTTTGAAGATTTGAAGGTGAATGATGAAAGGTTGAAATGTGTTTGTGTAGAAAAGGATGGGTAAAAAAAGGAAAGTTTGAAAAAAATTTGATTGGAAAGCAAAATCTTGGTCCCCCACCTTTCTGGCGTTAAACGCCCAGAATGGCA
>NC_029780.3:86768418-86770376 GCF_000817695.3 Arachis duranensis
GATTTGAGTTTTCCTGGAAACAGTCTAAGCCTAGAGTTGAAGAGCAGAACTTTTTGTCCTGGCTCAAAGACTCTGGTTGACAACTTCTTGTCATGCCACTTCTTTGCCTTTTCCTTATAAATTTTTGCATTTTCAAAGGCATTGAGTCTGAACTCCTCTAGCTCATTTAGCTGGAGCAATCTTTTTTCACCAGCTAACTGAGCATCCATGTTTAGGAATCTGGTTGCCCAGTAGGCTTTATGTTCCAGTTCTACGGGCAGATGACAGGCCTTCCCATACACCAGTTGGTATGGGGAGGTTCCTATAGGAGTCTTGAATGCTGTTCTGTATGCCCACAGAGCATCATCCAAGCTCTTTGCCCAATCCTTTCTTCGGGCTATCACAGTTCGTTCTAGGATTCTTTTTAGCTCTCTGTTAGAGACTTCAGCTTGTCCATTTGTCTGTGGATGGTACGGAGTTGCCACTTTGTGGCTAATTCCATATCTAACCATAGCAGAGTACAGCTGTCTATTGCAGAAATGAGTGCCCCCGTCATTGATTAGTACTCTGGGAACACCAAATCTGCTGAAGATGTGTTTCTGGAGAAATTTCAGCACAGTCTTGGTATCATTAGTGGGTGGTCTTGGTATCATTAGTGGGTGTAGCAATTGCTTCTACCCACTTAGATACATAGTCCATTGCCACCAGAATGTAAGTGTTTGAGTATGATGGTGGGAATGGCCCCATGAAGTCAATTCCCCATACGTCAAACAACTCTATCTCTAATATCCCTTGTTGAGGCATGGCATATCCATGAGGCAGGTTACCAGCTCTTTGGCAACTGTCACAGTTACGCACAAACTCTCGGGCATCTTTATAGAGAGTAGGCCAGTAGAAGCCACATTGGAGGACTTTAGTGGCTGTTCGCTCACTTCCAAAATGTCCTCCATACTGTGATCCATGGCAGTGCCATAGGATCCTTTGTGCTACTTCTCTGGGTACACATCTGCGGATCATTTCGTCTGCACATCTCTTAAAGAGATATGGTTCATCCCAGAGGTAGTACTTGGCATCTGAAATTAATTTCTTTCTTTGCACTCTGCTGTACTCCTGGGGTATGAACCTCACAGCTTTATAATTTACAATATCTGCAAACCATGGAGCTTCCTGAATGGCAAAGAGTTGCTCATCTGGGAAAGTCTCTGAGATCTCAGTAGAAGGGAGGGACGCCCCAGCTACTGGTTCTATTCGGGGCAGATGATCAGCTACTTGGTTCTCTGTCCCTTTCCTGTCTCTTATTTCTATATCAAACTCTTGCAGAAGCAACACCCATCTTATAAGCCTGGGTTTTGAATCCTGCTTTGTGAGTAAGTATTTAAGAGCAGCATGGTCAGTGTGCACAATCACTTTGGATCCCACTAGATAGGATCTAAACTTGTCAATGGCGTAGACCACTGCAAGTAATTCTTTTTCTGTGGTTGTGTAATTCTTCTGTGCATCATTTAGAACATGGCTGGCATAATAAATGACGTGCAGAAGCTTGTTATGCCTCTATCCCAACATTGCACCAATGGCATGGTCACTGGCATCACACATTAGTTCAAATGGCAATGTCCAATCGAGTGCAGAGATGACTGGTGCTGTGACCAGCTTAGCTTTCAGGGTCTCAAATGCATGCAGACATTGTGTGTCAAACATAAATGGTGTGTCAGCAGCTAGCAGGTTACTCAAAGGTTTTGCAATTTTTGAAAAATCCTTTATAAACCTTCTGTAGAATCCTGCATGCCCCAGAAAGCTTCTGATTGCCTTAACATTGGCAGGTGGGGGTAATTTTTCAATTACCTCCACCTTTGCCTTATCCACCTCTATTCCCTTGCTTGAAATTTTGTGCCCAAGGACAATTCCTTCAGTCACCATAAAGTGACATTTCTCCCAGTTTAAAACCAGGTTAGTCTCTTGGCACCTTTTCAGGACAAGTG
>NC_029780.3:86771618-86772554 GCF_000817695.3 Arachis duranensis
CCATCAGCAAGTTGGAGGCATATCCGGGTTGGTTTGACTTCTCCAGTCAACCCAAGCTTTCTGATAGTGGATGCAGGTATTAGATTGATGCTTGCTCCAAGATCACATAGGGCGGTCTTGGTGCAAGCACCTTTTAATTTGCATGGTATCATAAAGCTTCCTGGATCATGAAGCTTTTCTGGTAAGCTTTTCAGAATGACAGCACTGCATTCTTCAGTGAGAAATACTTTTTCAGTTACTCTCCAATCCTTCTTATGACTTAAGATCTCTTTCATGAACTTAGCATAAGAAGGTATTTGCTCAAGTGCCTCTGCAAACGGAATCTTTATTTCAAGAGTCCTGAGATAGTCTACAAAGCGAGCAAATTGCTTATCCTATTCCGCTTGGCGGAGTTAAAGCGGGCAAATTGCTTATCCTGTTCCGCTTGGCGGAGTTTTTGAGGATAAGGCATCTTGGCTTTATAGTCTTCAACCTTAGATGCTGCAGGTTTATTCCTTACAGAAGTGATTGAAGAAGCCTTGTTAGAGGGATTACTGTCAGCACTCTCAGGTGTCTGATCTTCCCTTGGCGTCTGAACGCCAGGATTGGGTGGAAAATGGGCGTTTAACGCCAACTTTTTCCCCTTTTCTGGCGTTTGAACGCCAGAACTGGGCAGGGAATGGGCGTTTAACGCCAGCTTTCCCCCCTTTTCTGGTGTTTGAACGCCAAAAGTGTTCCTCTCTGGGCTCTTACTGTCCTCAGAGGGATTTTGGATAGTGGCTTGGTTGTCCTCTATCAATTGTTCCTTATTTGGCTTTTTGCTCTTTTGAGCAGTATTATTCAGTGTCTTTCCACTCCTCAGTTGAACTGCTTGACATTCCTCTGTTATCTATTTAGATATTTGCTGTTTTGCTTGATTCAACTGAAGTTCTATGTTCTTGTTAGCAACTTTAGTTT
>NC_029780.3:86773181-86773853 GCF_000817695.3 Arachis duranensis
CTACTCCCATATGCAGCTGTAATGGGGTTAGCATATGATCCCAGAGTCCTTCTGGACTGATCAATCCCACTTAGGTCCATAATGGATAAAGGGAAATGATATGGATTGCAAATAGATAAAAATATTTTTATTATTTTTTTGAATTAACCGAAAAAAATAAAAACAAAAGGAAAATAAAATAAAAAATTCGAAAATTAAAAGAAAATAAGATCAAAGCAAATTGAAGACTGAATCAATTAGTTAATTAAAAAGATTTTGAGATTAGCAATTAAAAAGATATGATTGAAAAATTTTCATGAAAAAGATTTGATTTTTGAAATGAGGAAAGAGAAAAACAACAAAATGACACCAAACTTAAAATTTTTAGAAAATCAAACACAAATTTTCGAAAATTTTAAAGGAAAAACACAAAGAGGACACCAAACTTAGAATTTTTAAGGATCAAAAAGGGACTAAGGACATGCAAATTCGAAAATTAAAAGAAAAATAAAAGCATGCAATTGACACCAAACTTAAAATATGAAACTAGACTCAACTAAATGGATTCTGACCTCCCTGCACTCGAAATGGATTTTCTAGAGCTACAGGAGTCCAATTGGCACGCTCTCAACGGCGTTGGAAAGTAGACATCCAGGGCTTTCCAGCAATATATAATAGTCCATACTTTGAGCG
>NC_029780.3:86774641-86784454 GCF_000817695.3 Arachis duranensis
TTTTATGCCAGTTCCAGCGTTAAACGCTGGAATTTCTGAGGCTGATTTGCCACGCCGGTTTGGGCCATCAAATCTCGGGCAAAGTATGAACTATTATACATTGCTGGAAAGCCCAGGATGTCTAATTTTCAACGCCGTTGAGAGCACGCCAATTGGGCTTCTATAGCTCCAGAAAATCCACTTCGAGTGCAGGGAGGTCAGAATCCAACAGCATCTGCAGTCCTTTTTAGTCTCTGAATCAGATTTTTGCTCAGGGCCCTCAATTTCAGCCAGAAAATACCTGAAATCACAGAAAAACACACAAACTCATAGTAAAGTCCAGAAAAGTGAATTTTAACTAAAAACTAATAAAAATATACTAAAAACTAACTAGATCATACTAAAAACATACTAAAAACAATGCCAAAAATCGTATAAATTATCCGCTCATCACCACCGAGAAGGGAAAGGAAAAGCTTCTCAATGGGGCAACTGACAAGTCCATCTGTACAACCTTTGGTGAAAAGCATCAGCTGTAGCAACCCGTCCACTTGCACATCTCAGCATGCACCGAGGATGGTGCAATCTTTAAGTGTGGGGAGGTCGATACCGACTTTCGTGGGTTAGTTACTCTCTTTTCAACACCAATGTTTAGTTTTTTTGTTACTGAGTTGTTGCATTGCATAATAGATTGCATAGTTAGTTAGCTGCTTGCATTTATGTACTACTTGGTTGAAGTGATATCTTCTTTTTCAAGAAACTTTTTATAGCATTTCACAAATTTGAATTAAAATTTTTATTGAACTTGTTTGAAGAAATATATTTTGGAACATGGTTTAGAGCTCGAACACACAGCCTTGTGAGATTTTGAGCCTATTTGATCGGTTGCATCTTATCAACCAATATTTTATTTTTAGTATGTATTGTTCTCTCTAAAATTATGATCTTTGTCTTGCTTAATTCTATATTTCCATTATTTGATGTATGCATGCACTTATATGACTGAGGCAGGGGCGGAGCTAATTTTTTTTTTGGGAGGGGCGAACATAAAAAATATAAACTAAGAAGAGAGAAAAATTAAAACTTAAAAGAGAGTAAAACTAAAAAATTAGAAGTTTGGGAGGGGCCATTGCCCCCTTTTCCATGAATGTGGCTCCGCCACTGGATTGAGGCCTTTGTTCACTATAGCTCACATACCCATATGGCCTTAACATTTTTATTATCCTTTGCAAACCAAAGTTGAGCCCATTTTACCCCTTTTGTCCTTTACTTTAACACATCATTAACTCTAAGCGAAAAACAATAATGTCCTTAATTTGAATCCTTGGTTAGCTTAGACTAGTGAAAGTGTTCATGATTTAAGTGTGGGAAAATTGGGATTGAAAACATTTGGTTTGAGAATTGGGTATTGTATATTCTTGAGAAAATGTGAAAAAGAATGTTGAGGACATGTTTATGCATTTAATATCTTAATCATACGCATTGAGAAAAACAAAAAAATAAATACAAAGAAAAAAAGAAAAAAGAAAAAAATAAAAAGAGCAAATAAATAAAAAAGGAAACAAAATGCCCCAAAGTAAATTATGAAAGCAATGCATATGAGTTACTAAAACTGGGATGCATGAATATGTGGCAAAACATAGTTAATGGGTAGTTAGGCTTTATATTATAATTACATGGATTGTCATAAGTTAGGTGGTAAGTTTAGGTTAATTAAGGATTCAGATTTTAGTCCACTTGACCAAATACAATCCTACCTTGACCCTAACCCCATTACAACCCTTAAAAGACCTCTTGATATGTGTATCTGTGCATTAATTCTTTGTTGATTGGTAGAAGAAGAGCAAACCTTAGAAATCAAGATTAGTAGAGAATTAAGAGAATCGAACCTTAAACACTTGAGTGATTAGAGTGTATACACTTCCGGTGAGGGTTCGATACTCGATTCTTTGTTCCCGACTTTCGTGAGCTATTTTCTTTTATAAGTTTATTTGTACTTCATTTTTATGATTTGAATTAGTGAAATCCAGTTAATATTTGTTCTTGGAAGATTGATTTACTTTTAACCAAGTAGGCAATAGCATTTTACATTTAGTTGCATTCATATAGATAGGTTGCATTTCATACATCCTATCATTTTGCCTTCACTCTCTTATAGTCTCTCCTAAGATTAGCATGAGGACATGCTAATGTTTAAATATGGGGAGATTTGATACACCACTAATTCGTGGTACATCTTGTGCTTAATATTCTCACATTTATTCACAGAATCTGCATGTTTTACACTTTCCTTCCTGATTTTGTGCTATGATTGAAAACATACTTCTTTGACCTTTAGTTCACTAGTTAATCCTCTCTTAATACCAGCCGTGATCTGTGTGGTAAGCGTTTTCAGGCTTTATAGGGCAGGAATAGCTTAGAGGATGGAGAGGAGGCTTGAAAAAGATGGAAGCAACACAAGAAACAAAGGAGATAGCCAGCGAGAATCGATGCGCACGCATGGCTCACGCGTGCGCGTGACTTGAAGATTTTCACAGCGACGCGTGCGCGTACCTGACGCGTGTGCCTGACTTGGAGACTTGCACATCGACGCATATGCGTCAACGTGCAGAAAGTGCAAAAAGCGCTGGGGGCAATTTCTGGGCTCCATTTTGACCTAGTTTTCGGCCTAGAAGACACAGATTAGAGGCTGCAGTGTGGAGGAATCGGAGACACTTCTCATTCACAATTTAGGTTTAGAGATGTAGTTTTCCAGAGAGAGAGGCTCTCTCTTCTCTCTAGGTTTTAGGATTCTTAGGTTTAGCTATTTTCAATTTTAGATTTCTACTCTATTTCAATTTAGTTTCTCTTTTACTCTTATTTGTTCTAGCATTTTAGTTTATCTACTTCCTTTATTGATTACTTTATGTTTCCAATTTAGTTTATGAACTCCATGTTAGATTTGGTTTTCTATTTAATGCAATTTGAGGTATTTCATATTTATGGTTGCTTTCTTCAATTTATGTTATTAATGCTCTCAATTGGTTGTTTGGATTTTATTCTCTCTTGTTGCTTTTCTATGCTTTGTGTTGTGCCTTCCAAGTGTTTGATAAAATGCTTGGTTAGATTCTAGAGTAGATTTTTATCCTTTTTGGCCTTGGTTGAGTAATTGGTGACACTTGAGTTATCAAACTCCTTTGTTGATTGATAATTAAAAGTTATTAATTGATTTGGATTTCACTAAAGCTAGTATTTCCTTAGGAGTTGACTAGGACTTAAGGAACCAAATTGATTCGTCCACTTGACTTTCCTTCAAAATTAGAGGGTTAACTAAGTGGGAGTAATGAACAATTCTCATCACAATTGATAAGGATAGCTAGGATAGGACTTCCAGTTCTCACACCTTGCCAAGAGCTTTTCTATTTATTAGTTTATTTCTTTTGCAATTTATAATTCTTGTTTTCTATCCAAAACCCCAAACACACTTTTTCATAACCAATTATAAGCACACTTCCCTGCAATTCCTTAAGAGACGACCCGAGGTTTAAATACTTCGGTTATTAATTTTAATAGGGGTTTGTTACTTGTGACAACCAAACTTTTGTATGAAAGGATTCCGTGTCTATCTAGAAGCTATACTTTTAACGAGAACATGTTTGCGAATTCTAGACCACGCAAGGAATTCGCTCATCAGTCATCAACAACAAATGTCATGTTCAAATAAGTTTGTAATAATATTAGGTAAGAATAATATTATTTTCATTTTAATAGCATGTTATGATTTACACAAGTGTACAAATATTTACTGCAGATATAACTAATTTATCTATAACTCTATTTTCATATTTGAGATAAAATATGTAACAGGGAGCACAACATCATATGCAATTGCTTTTCTAATGAAGTTAGTAAGATACTAGGTTGTCGATAATTTTTTATTAGCATTTTGATATAAAATTTAGAGTAAAATTGACATGCTATTATTACAGTTATATATGTTTTTATTTTTTCATGGCTCCCTCCTTATGGTTCAAGAATATTATAGACTTCAAACTCTTCTATTTGTATTTTACTTTGAATAAAGATAAAACAATATATTTATTACGTTTATTATATAATGATGATGATAGTGTTATACTAAATTCAAAAATTTATGATTATAAAATATTATTTTTGATTTAACATGTCGAATTTAAATATAAACCCGTGCATCGCACGGGTTTAACACTAGTATATTTGGTATTAAAGTCAGATTTTGACTCGGGCGAGTGAAAAAAAATGAATAAGAAAAAATTATTTAAAAAAAAGTTAGTAGAAATTGATTATGGAAAAATTAAAGTACGTTTCGTTTATGTTTTCTTTTTTTGTTTTATTTTTAGAATTTTCTGTTTTTAGAATTTTTTTATATAAAAAAGAGAAAATTATGAAAATAATAAAATTATTTTTTGTTTTTATTTCTTGATTTTTTTTACAAAATTAGAAAAACTAAAAATAAAAATAAGACCAAATGTACTCTTAATTTTCTATCCTTTTTCTATGAAAAATACTAGAAAGCTTTAATGTAAAGAAAAATATCTTGACTAATATTAATTTAAATATAAAACAAAACTAAAAAATATTAATCACCTAACATTTTTATTACTTATTGTATTATTTATAGTACATTTGTCCTATTAAACTCTATTCCTTATTTTGATTGAAAAAATTAGTAATTTTACCCGTAATAACATTACAAAAATATAAATCTTTTAAAATTACGTTAACTTTGTCTTGACGTTATATATTATGGCATACAAAATTTATAAAATCAAATTACTTTTACAAAAAGATCGTAGGAGACAAAAGTCTCCGTCAGTTAAGAAAATCAGGATTTTTGTAAATAAAAAAAATTAAATGATAAGATTTTTAGTTATTATTTTCATGTGAAAGAGTTTATCTTTTTACTAATAATTAATTTTAGAGGAATTCTCCACGTACAAGCGTTTTTCCATACAAGTTATTTTTTTTCTTTTTCTTTCTCCATGCCTCATCTTTTACTTCTCCTTCTTCTTCTTTTCCGTGTCTCTTCTTCGTTTTTGAAGTGTTTCATCTTCATCGTTGTGTTTCTCCTCGTTCTTCTTTGTTTGATTTTTTCCTCCCAAAAAGAATGATGAGAATATGAAATAAGAAAATGAAGAAGAAGAAGAAGCAGCAGAAGATGAGGAGGAGAAAGAGGAAGAGTTCTGAATTATACATAAGGTGTACTTCAACAAATTTTAGGTGTATTTTTTAAATCCTTTGGGTGTATTTTTGTAATCCTTTGGGTGTATTTCTGTAATCTTATTTCTGTAATCTTTTGGGTGAATTCTTGTAACTGTTTGGGTGTATTTCTGTAATCGGTTGGGTGTATTTCTGTAATTATTTGGGTGTATTTTTGAAGTTCCATTATCTTCAAAATGATTTCAAAACTTGATTTCAGAAATCATGAAAATCGAAAAAAAAAAACGAAGCAAGAATACCAATAAAACAACGAATGAAAAGGCAAAGAGAGAAGGTACGAAGGAAATCGAACAAATTTGACAAGAAACTCATTTTCATGGAGGAAGAAGAAGAAGAGTAGGAGAAGAAGAAGGAGAAAAAGAAGGAAGAGGAGGAGGATAAGGAAGAACGCGAAGCACGCCATGAAAATCGTATATGGGCCAGCGTACTTTTTGTTAAGTTTCTCCCAACTTGTATGACTTGTAAATCAAATGACTTGTATGTGTAGCACTCCTCTTAATTTTAACATTCGTTATCTAAAATTTGAAAAACTTTAACGTGTACACTATTACATTTGATTAGGTGTTACGTCTGTTACACAAATAGAAATAATTAATTTTTATACTTGGTGTTTAAAAATATTTTCTCTCTCTATGTATATAAAATATAATTAGATATTAGCATGAAAAAAATATATCGATAATTATAAAATTAACTCAATATTTTTTTTTAAATAATTGAATCTTGATTCTAACTTTTAATTACAACATTAATATTCTCTTTAAATTATATTTAATAAATATTTGAAGAAAGAGAAGTGAAAATATAGATTAGAAAGATAAGTAGTAAAAATTTAAAACTAAATTATTATTATTATTATTATTATTATTATTACAACAGACATTTAATTACCTCTTTATTATCTACTAGCTAGCTAGTATGTAAAGAAATATACATATATATAAATACAAATATATGAGTTAAATGTTAAAAAGATAAAAATATAACAGCAACATAAAACATAAAAGTCAAACAGAACGTATGTAATTTTATTTAAAACTTCATTCATATTTTAATAACATTTTCATCATAATAAAAATTCTTGTAAAAATAAATTTAAGAAAAAAGCTAGGTCAAAAGTAAAATAGGAATATTTGAAAAAAAAATTGTGTTATGTGTTGCTTGTTTTATATAAACACACAAGATTGTAGATAATTTACGCATGTAATAGATGAATATTTTAGTACGAAAATCTTATATAACAATAATGTTACCGTGTTAATTGAATATGATAGAGAGACGAATTATTCTGTTAGAGAGAAAGAGATGGATAAGAATTGTAGCCACAAGTTGGCGAAAGGGAAGGAAAGGGAAGAAGATCGAAGGTGGTGTTGGCGAAGTTACAGGGGCTCCCATCCTTTGAACAATGTGGCCACTCACTCACTCATTCACAATCCAAACTTACTACCACTTCATTCCACACTTGGTTACATCATAAAATGTTATCCAATTTATTAAAGACTTGTAAATTTTTTATTAGTTTATATAAATATAATTAAATTAATATTTATTTAATTATTTTTATGTTTTGTCTAATGTTTAAAAAAATTAAATTTAGAAAACCAATAAAATCTAAAATAACACTAACTTACATTAAAAAAAAAAAACTAAATAAATAAGGCTGTAGTTGTATGAAAATAGTGGATAATAATAAAATTGTGTTAATATCAAATATGAGTTTGTTAAGTTATCAAGTTCATTCCAACTTTGTCCATTATTAGTTCAACATACATGTTAAATTTAAAATAAAAATAGGTTGAATGAATAAAAGAATATAATGCTAACTGATAAGCGGATAATTTATACGTTTTTTGGCATTGTTTTTAGGTAGTTTCTAGTAGGATCTAGTTATTTTTAGGGATATTTTCATTAGTTTTTATGCAAATTTTACATTTCTAGACTTTACTATGAGTTTGTGTGTTTTTCTGTGATTTCAGGTATTTTCTGGATGAAATTGAGGGACCGAGCAAAACTCTGATTCAGGCTGACAAAGGATTGCTAATGTTGTTGGATTCTGACCTCCTTGCACTCGAAATGGATTTTTTGGAGTTATAGAATTTCAAATGGCGCGCTCTCAACTGCGTTAGAAACTAGACATCCAGGGCTTTCCAGCAATATATAATGGTTCATACTTTGTTTGAGTTTAGATGACGCAAACTGGCGTTCAATGCCAGTTCCAAGCTGCATTCTGAAGTAAAACGCCAGAAACACGTCACAGACCAGAGTTAAACGCCAAAAACACATTACAACTTAGCGTTTAACTCCAAAAGAAGCCTTTGCGCATGTAAAGCTCAAGCTCAGTCCAAGCACACACCAAAGTGGGCCCCAAAAGTGGATTTCTGCATTTAGACTTATTTCTATAAACCCTAGTAACTAGTCTAGTATAAATAGGATATTTTACTATTGTATTAGACATCTTGGTATCTATCTTTGGACGTTTAGTTCTTAGACTTTGGGCTGGCCATTCGGCCATGCCTGAACCTTGATCACTTATGTATTTTCAACGGTGGAGTTTCTACACACCATAGATTAAGGTGTGGAGCTCTGCTGTACCTCGAGAATTAATGCAATTACTATTGTTCTTCTATTCGATTCAAAGGTCTTATTCTAAGATATTCGCTGCACTTCAACCTGATGGATGTGATGATCTGTGACACTCATCATCGTCCATCCTTATGAACGCGTGCTTGACAATCACTTTCGTTTTACCTTAGATCGAGCGTGTATCTCTTGGATTCCTTAATCAGAATCTTTGTGGTATAAGCTAGAACCCCTTTGGCGGCCACTCCTGAGAATCCAGAAAGTCTAAACCTTATCTGTGGTATTCTGAGTAGGATTCAGGGATTGAATGACTGTGACGAGCTTCAAACTCGCGATTGTTGGGCGTGGTGACAGACGCAAAAGAATAAGTGTGATTGATCGACCCTTACTCAGGTAAGGTATTACTTGGACGACCCAGTGCACTTGCTGGTTAGTTGTGCGAAGTTGTGACAAAGTGTGATTTACGTTTGAGAGCTCCAAGTCTTTGGCGCCATTGTTGATGATCACAATTTACGCGCACCAAGTTTTTGGCGCCGTTGCCGGGGATTGTTCGAGTTTGGACAACTGACGGTTCATCTTGTTGCTCAGATTAGGTAATTTTCTTTTCAAAAAGTTTTCAAAAATCTTTCAAAAAATTTTTCTTTGTTTTGCGTTTTTCCAAATATAATTTTCGAAATCTTTTTTTATAAAATCATAAAAATAAAAAATATTCTGTGTTTCTTGTTTGAGTCTATTGTCAATTTTTAATTTTGGTGTCAATTGCATGTTTTAAAAACCGTTACATTTTTCGAAAATTCATGCATGTATTCTTCATGATCTTCAAGTTGTTCTTAACAAGTCTTCTTGTTTGATCTTTAAATTTTTTGTTTTGTGTTTTTTGTTATTTTTCATATGCATTTTTGCATTCATAGTGTCTAAGCATTAAAAATTTCTAAGTTTGGTGTCTTGCATGGTTTTCTTTTCTTGAAAATTTTCAAAAATAAGTCTTGATATTCATCTTGATCTTCAAAGTATTCTTGGTGTTCATCTTGACATTCATAGTGTTCTTGCATGCATCATTGGTTTTGATCCATAATTTTTATGTTTTGGGTCATATTTGTGTTTTTCTCTCTCATCATTAAAAATTCAAAAATAAAAAAAAATTCCTTATTTCTCTCATAAATTTCGAAATCTTTGGGTTGACTTAGTCAAAAAATTTTAAAATAAGTTGTTTCTTGTAAGTCAAGTCAAGATTTCAATTTTTAAAAAAATCTTATCTTTCCAAAATCTTTTTCAAAAATCAAATCTTTTTCATTTTTCTTTTATGATTTTCGAAAATTTGAAAATATTTTTCAAAATCTTTTCTTATCTTTATTTCATAATTTTCAAAAACTTTACTAACAATTAATGTGATTGATTCAAAAATTTGAAATTTGTTACTTTCTTGTTAAGAAAGGTTCAATCTTTAAATTCTAAAATCATATCTTTTAGTTTCTTGTTAGTCAAGTAATCAATTTTAATTTTGAAAATCAAATCTTTTCCAAAATATCTTTTTCAATCATATCTTTTTCAAAATTGATTTTTCAAAATTGATTTCAAAAATCTTTTCTAACTTCCTATCTTTTCAAAATTGGATTTCAAATCTTTTTCAACTAACTAATTGACTTTTTGTTTGTTTCTTATCTTTTTCAAAACCACCTAACTACTTTTCTCTCTCTAATTTTCGAAAATTCCTCACTCTTTTTTACAAAATTCTTTTAATTAACTAATTGTTTCAAATTTTAATTTTAATTTTATTTCTTCTCTTAATTTTTGAAAATCACTAACTATTTTTTCAAAAACAATTTTCGAATTTCTCTCTCCCTCATCTTCTTCTATTTATTTATTTAATTGCTAACACTCTTCTCTTCATCTTAAAAATTTGAACCCTCTCATCTCCTCTGTGTTCGAATTTTTTCATCCCTCTTCTACTCTTCTATTCTTCTACTCACATAAAGGAATCTCTCTACTGTGGTAAAGAGGATCCCTATTATTATT
>NC_029780.3:86784672-86785388 GCF_000817695.3 Arachis duranensis
AGACATGGCCGAACCCAATAACAATGTTGGAGGTGCAAGGAGGATGCTTGGTGATTATACTACACCTACTTCCAACTTTTATGGAAGAAGCATCTCAATCCCTGCCATTGGAGCAAACAATTTTGAGCTGAAGCCTCAATTAGTTGCTCTAATGCAATAGAACTGCAAGTTCCATGGACTTCCATCAGAAGATCCCTATCAGTTTTTAACTGAATTCTTGCAGATCTGTGAGACTGTTAAGACTAATGGAGTAGATCCTGAAGTCTACAGGCTCATATTTTTCCCTTTTGCTGTAAGAGACAGAGCTAGAACATGGTTGGACTCACAACCTAAAGATAGCCTGGACTCTTGGGATAAGCTGGTCACGGCCTTCTTGGCTAAGTTCTTTCCTCCTCAAAAGCTGAGCAAGCTTAGAGTGGATGTTCAGATCTTCAAGCAAAAAGATGGTGAATCCATCTATGAAGCTTGGAAAAGATATAAATAGTTGACCAAAAAGTGTCCTGCTGACATGCTTTCAGAGTGGACCATTTTGGATATATTCTATTATGGTCTATCTGAGTTCTCTAAGATGTCACTGGACCATTCTGCAGGTGGATCCATTCACCTAAAGAAAACGCCTGCAAAAGCTCAAGAACTCATTGACATGGTTGCAAATAACCAATTCATGTACACCTCTGAGAGGAATCCTGTGAGTAATGGGACGCCTCAGAAGAGGG
>NC_029780.3:86785551-86794131 GCF_000817695.3 Arachis duranensis
TGAGAACCCTGCAATGGCAGAAGTGAATTACTTGGGTGAACCCTATGGGAACACCTATAATTCCTCATGGAGAAATCATCCAAACTTCTCATGGAAGGATCAACAAAAGCCCCAACAAGGCTTTAATAATGGTGGAAGAAACAAGCTCAGCAATAGCAAGCCTTTTCCATCATCTTTTCAGCAACAGACAGAGAATTCTGAGCAGAGTCCCTCTAGCTTAGCAAACATAGTCTCTAATCTATCTAAGGCCACTTTAAGTTTCATGAGTGAAACAAGGTCCTCCATTAGAAATTTGGAGGCACAAGTGGGCCAGCTGAGTAAGAAAATCACTGAAACTCCTCCTAGTACTCTCCCAAGCAATACAGAAGAGAATCCAAAAAGAGAGTGCAAGGCCATTGATATTATCAATATGTCCGAATCCAAAAAGGAAGGGGAGGACGTGAATCCCAATGAAGAAGACCTCATGGGACGTCCTCCAAATAAAAAGGAGTTCCAAACTGAGGAACCTAAGAAATTTGATGCTCACCTAGAGACCATAGAGATTCCATTGAACATTCTTTTACCATTCATGAGCTCTGAGAACTATTCTTCCTCTAAAGAGGATGAATATATAACTGAAGAGTAAGTTGCTCAATATCTAGGAGCTATCATGAAGCTGAATGCCAAGTTATTTGGTAATGAGACTTGGAAAGGTGAACCTCCTTTGCTCATTAGTGAACTAGATAC
This sequence comes from Arachis duranensis, assembly GCF_000817695.3. Classification (NCBI taxonomy): domain Eukaryota; kingdom Viridiplantae; phylum Streptophyta; class Magnoliopsida; order Fabales; family Fabaceae; genus Arachis; species Arachis duranensis. The sequence goes on from NC_029780.3 coordinate 86,786,278, forward strand.
ATGGGTTCAGCAAACTCTACCTCAAAAGAAACAAGATCCTGGTAAATTCTTAATATCTTGTACCATAGGCACCATGACCTTTGAGAAGGCTCTATGTGACCTGGGGTCAAGTATAAATCTTATGCCACTCTCTGTAATGGAGAAGCTGGGGATCTTTGAGGTACAGGTTGCCACATTCTCATTAGAGATGGTAGACAAGTCAATAAGACAAGCTTATGGATTGGTAGAGGACGTGTTAGTGAAGGTTAAAGGCCTTTACATCCCTGTTGATTTCATAATCTTAGACACTGGGAAGGATGAGAATGAATCCATTATTCTTGAAAGACCCTTCCTAGCCACAGCAGGATCTGTGATTGATGTTGACAGAAGAGAGTTAGTTCTTCAATTGAATGGGGATTACCTTGTGTTTAAAGCTCAAGGACCTTCCTCTACAACCATGGAGAGGAAGCATGAAAAGCTTCTCTCAATACAGAGTCAAACAAAGCCCCCACAATCAAACTCTAAGTTTAGTGTTGGGAGGCTACAACCAAACTCTAAGTTTGGTGTTGAACCCCTACATTCAAACTCTAAGTTTGGTGTTGGGAGGTCCCAACAATGCTCTGATGATCTGTGAGCTTCATGAGAGCTCACTGTCAAGCTATTGACATTAAAGAAGCGCTTATTGAGAGGCAACCCAATTTTTATTTATCTATATTTCTATTGTTCTTTTATGTTTTATTAGGTTTATGATCATGTGGAGTTACAAAACAATTGCTAAAATTAAAAACAGAATAAAAAATAGCAGAAGAAACAGCACACCCTGAAGGAAGAGCTTACTGGCGTTTAAACACCAGTAAGGAGCATCTGGTTGGCGTTCAACGCCAGAACAGAGCATGAATCTGGCATTGAACGCTAGAAACAAGCAGCAGTCTGGCGTTTAAATGCCAGGATTGCACCCTGAAGAAAGCTAGCGTTTAACGCCAGCAACAAGCATCAGATTGGCGTTAAACGCCAGAAACATTGTACATTTGGGCGTTTAACGCCAGAAACAAGCTTCAGTCTGGCGTTAAACGCCAGGATTGCATGTAGAGGGAGTTTTACACGCCTAATTGGTGCAGGGATGATAAATCCTTGACACCTCAGGATCTGTGGATCCCACAGGATCACCTCAGGATCTGTGGACCCCACAGGATCCCCACCTACCTTCTCCCTCTCTCTCACACCTTTTCATAACACTCTTCCCCAAACATCATTCACTAATCACCTCAATCACTCTTCCCCATCACCTCTTCACCACTCACATCCATCCACTCTTCCCCATAAACCCCACCTACCTTCAAATTCAAAATCTCTTTCCCACCCAAACCCACCCTAAATGACTGAAATCTAACCCCTCTCTCTCCACTATATAAACCCCTCTATCCTTCTTCATTTTCGCACATCACTACCCTCTCTTATCTCCCTTGGCTGAAACCCACACATCTCTCCCTTTCCTCCATATATTCTTCTTCATCTTCTTCTATTCTTTCTTCTCTTGCTCGAAGACGAGCAACATTCTAAGTTTGGTGTGGTAAAAGTATAGCTTTTTTGTTTTTCCATAACCATTGATGGCACCTAAGGCCGGAGAAACCTCTAGAAAGAGGAAAGGAAAGACAAAAGCTTCCACCTCTGAGTCATGGGAGATGGAGAGATTCATATCAAAAGCCCATCAAGACCACTTCTACGAAGTTGTGGCCAAGAAGAAGGTGATTTCCGAGGTCCCTTTCATGCTCAAGAAAAATGAGTATTCGGAGATCCGACATGAGATCCAAAGAAGAGGTTGGGAAGTTCTTACCAACCCCATTCAACAAGTCGGAATCTTAATGGTTCAAGAGTTCTATGCCAATGCATGGATCACTAGGAACCATGATTAAAGTATGAACCCGAACCCAAAGAATTATCTTACAATGGTTCGGGGGAAATGCTTAGATTTCAGTCCGGAGAATGTAAGATTGGCATTCAACTTGCCTGTGATGCAAGAAGATGCACGCCCCTACACTAGAAGGGTCAACTTTGATCAAAGGTTGGACCAAGTCCTCATGGACATATGTGTGGAAGGAGCTCAATGAAAAAGAGACTCAAAAGGTAAGCCGGTTCAATTAAGAAGATTGGACCTTAAGCCTGTGGCTAGAGGATGGTTGGAGTTCATCCAACGCTCCATCATCCCCACTAGCAAGCGATCCGAAGTTACTATGGATCAGGCCATCATGATCCATAGCATCATGATTGGAGAGGAAGTAGAAGTTCATGAAGTCATTTCTCTAGAACTCTACAAAGTAGCCGAAAAGCCCTCCACCTTGACAAGGCTAGCTTTTCCTCATCTCATTTGCCATCTATGCTACTCAGCTGGAGTTGTCATAGAAGGAGACATCCTCATTGAAGAGGACAAGCCCATCACTAAGAAGAGAATGAAGCAAACAAGAGAGGCCATCCATGGATCTCAAGAGATGCATGAGGAAGCTCATCATCAAGAAATCCCTGAGATGCCTCAAGGGATGCATTTTCCTTCAAACAACTATTGGGAACAACTCAACACTTCTCTAAAGGGATTGAGTCATGATATGAACCAATTAAGGGTGGAACACCAAGAGTACTCCATCATTCTCAATGAGATTAGAGAAGATCAAAGAGCTATGAGGGAGGAGAAATAAAGGCAAGGAAGAGACATAGAGGAGCTCAAGAACACCATTGGTACTTCAAGAAGAAGGCGCCACCATCACTAAGGTGGACTCATTCCTTAACTTCCTTGTTCTTACTTCTCTGTTTTTTGGTTTATGAGCTTCATGTTTGTCTATGTTTGTGTCTTTGTTACATGATCATTGGTGTCTAGTGTCTATGTCTTAAGGCTATGAATAATACCATGAATCCATCACCTTTCTTAAATGAAAAATGTTTTTAATACAAAAGAACAAGAAGTACATGAATTTCGAATTCATCCTTGAAATTAGTTTAATTATATTGATGTGGTGACAATACTTTTTGTTTTCTGAATGAATGCTTGAAAAGTGCATATTTTTTATCTTGTTGTTTATGAATGTTAAAATTGCAAAAGGATCCAAGGCTTTTAGCATTAATAGATAGGAGGGCCTAAAGGAATAAAATCCTGGCTTAAGCGGCAAAATCAAGCTGTCCCTAACCATGTGCTTGTGTCATGAAGGTCCAAGTGAAAAGCTTGAGACTGAGTGGTTAAAGTCGTGATCCAAAGCAAAAAGAGTGTGCTTAAGAGCTCTGGATACCTCTAACTGGGGACTTTAGTAAAGCTAAGTCACAATATGAAAAGGTTCACCCAGTCATGTTTCTGTGGCATTTATGTATCCGGTGGTAATACTGGAAAACAAAGTACTTAGGGCCACGGCCAAGACTCATAAAAGTAGCTGTGTTCAAGAATCAACATACTTAACTAGGAGAATTAATAATACTATCTGAATTCTGAGTTCCTGTAGATGTTAATCATTCTAAACTTCAAAGGATAAAGTGAGATGCCAAAACTGTTCAGAAGCAAAAAGCTACAAGTCCCGCTCATCTAGTTAGAAATAATATTCATTGATGTTTTGAGATTCATAGTATATTCTCTTCTTTTTATCCTAATTGATTTTCAGTTGCTTGGGGACAAGCAACAAATTAAGTTTGGTGTTGTGATGAGCGGATAATTTATACGTTTTTTGGCATTATTTTTAGGTAGTTTCTAGTAGGATCTAGCTACTTTTAGGGATATTTTCATTAGTTTTTATGCAAAATTCACATTTCTAGAATTTACTATGAGTTTGTGTGTTTTTCTCTGATTTCAGGTATTTTCTGGCTGAAATTGAGGGACCTGAGCAAAAATCTGATTCAGGCTGATAAAGGACTGCTAATGCTGTTGGATTCTGACCTCCCTGCACTCGAAATGGATTTTCTGGAGCTTTGATGATTGGATTTTTGACGGTTTAGAATTTCACAAATGAATTCTCGTTGCAAGTATAGTTTCTAAACCAACAATAATCCTTTCATACAAAAAGTTGGTTGTCACTAGTACAAACCCCTAAAATTTATAAACCGAAGTATTGGACCTCGGGTCATTCTCCCTAGGAATTGTAATGAAGTGTCTTGTTATTGGTTGTGAGTTATATTTGGGGTTTTTAAGATTTTAGACAAGAAATATAAATGGCAAAGAAAATAAACTAACAACTAGCAAAGCTCTTGGCAAGATATGAGAACTAGAAGTCCTATCCTAGTTATCCTCCTCAATTGTGATGACAAATTGTCCATTGCTCCCACTTTGTTAACCTCTAACCATGGAGGAAAGTCAAGTGGATGAATCAATTTGATCCCTCAAGTCCTAATCAACTCCTAAAGGAAAGACTAGCTTTAGAGGCATTCAAATCAATTAGCAACTTCTAATTATCAATCAACAAAGGAATTAGATAACTCAAGAGTCACTAATTGCTCTACCTAGGACAAGAGGAACAAAACCTACACTAAAATCTAACCAAGCATTTCATCAAACACTTGGAAGGCATAAAAGGAAAGCATAGTAAATCAAAAACAAGAACAAGATCTAACAACAATTATTGCAAAGAATTAACAACAACAATCAAGGAAATCACAATTATCATGAATTACCTCAAATTGCATTATTGAAAGAAAACAAAGGAACAACAATCTATCCAAAACAAGTGAAGAATTACAATTATTAAAGCACATAACTAGAAAGAGGAAGAGGAGAAGATTAAGAATTGATAAAGGAAAAGTGAATTAAAGCATGAATTAAACCTAGATCTAAGAAGATAGATTAACCTAAACCTAATCCTAATTCTAGAGAGAAGTGAGAGCTTCTCTCTCTAAAAACTACTCTAAACTAATCCTAATGATGCTAAAAATGATTCCAAGATGTCTCCCCCTTCAATCCTTGATCCTTTTATTCCTTTCTATCAGCAATTGGCGCCAAAATGGGTTCAGAAACCCTTTCAAATCGCCAGGCACGTGTTGCTTTAATGAAGTCATGTGCGGACTGCGACGCGTGCGTGCACGGTACGCGTACGCGCCCCTGGCCAATTTTGCAATGTGCGCGCGAGCGCCTTGTGCGCGTGCGCGTGCTTGGCTGATTTCACTTCTTTGACTTTTCATGCTTCTCTCCACTTGTATGCTTCCTTCCTTGCTCCCTTTGATCCATGCCTAGCCTATTTCAATCCTGGAATTACTAGCAAACACATCAAGACATCTTATGGAATCAAAGAGGAATTAGAATTCATCAAAATAAGGCTTAAAAAGCATGTTTTTACACTTAAGCACAAATACGGGAGAGATTACAAAACCACGCTAATTCATAGGTTAAATGCGAGAAAAGGTCGTCAAAATACTCTAAATTCAATACAAGATAAACCGTCAAATTGGGGTTTATCAACCTACAGAACTCCAAATGGCGCGCTCTTAACTGAGTAGACATCCAGGGCTTTCCAGCAATATATAATGGTCCATACTTTGTTCGAGCTTAGATGACGCAAACTGGCATTCAACACCAGTTCCATGCTGCATTCTGGAGTAAAACGCCAGAAACACGTCACAAACCAGAGTTAAACGTCAAAAACACGTTACAACTTGGCGTTTAACTCCAAAAGAAGCCACTGCACGTGTAAAGCTCAAGCTCAGCCCAAGCACACACCAAAGTGGGCCCCGAAAGTGGATTTCTGCATTTAGACTTATTTCTGTAAACCCTAGTAACTAGTCTAGTATAAATAGGACATTTTACTATTGTATTAGACATCTTGGTATCTATCTTTGGACGTTTAGTTCTTAGACTTTGGGGGCTAGCCATTCGGCCATGCCTGAACCTTGATCACTTATGTATTTTCAATGGTGGAGTTTCTACACACCATAGATTAAGGTGTGGAGCTCTGCTGTACCTCGAGAATTAATGCAATTACTATTGTTCTTCTATTCAATTCAAGCTTAGTCTTATTCTAAGATATTCGCTACACTTCAACCTGATGGATGTGATGATCTGTGACACTCATCCCCGTCCATCCTTATGAACGCGTGCTTGACAATCACTTCCGTTTTACCTTAGACCGAGCGTGTATCTCTTGGATTCCTTAATCAGAATCTTCGTGGTATAAGCTAGAACCCCTTTGGCAGCCATTCCTGAGAATCTGGAAAGTCTAAACCTTGTTTGTGGTATTTCGAGTAGGATTCAGGTATTGAATGACTGTGACGAGCTTCAAACTCGCGATTGTTGGGCGTAGTGACAGACGCAAAAGAATCAATAGATTCTATTTTGACATGATCGAGAATCGACAGATGATTAGCCGTGCTGTGACAGAGCATTTGGACCATTTTCACTGAGAGGATGGGAAGTAGCCATTGACAACGGTGATGCCCTACATACATCTTGCCATAGAAAGGAGTAAGAATGATTGGAGGAAGGCAGTAGGAAAGCAGAGATTAAGAAGGGACAAAGGATCTCCATACACTTATCTGAAATTTCCACCAAGGATTTACATAAGTATCTCTATCTTTATTTTAATGCTTTATTTATTATTATTTTCGAAAACCATTATAACCATTTGAATCCGCCTAACTGAGATTTACAAGATGACCATAGCTTGATTCATACCAACAATCTCCGTGGGATCGACCCTTACTCACGGAAGGTATTACTTGGACGACCCAGTGTACATGCTGGTTAGTTGTGTGAAGTTGTGAGAAAGTGTGATTCACATTTGAGAGCTCCATGTCTTTGGCGCCATTGTTGATGATCACAATTTACGCGCACCACTAACTAATTGAACTAATTTCATTTTCTATTTACATACTACTCATATTTTTATAAAATATTTGGGGGATCATGATCTCATTGCATTAGAGAAACTCCGTCATTAATGATAATGATATATAAAAGATATAGAGTAAGTGAAAGAATAAGAGAAATAGAGAAGGAAAAAAGAAGAAAAGAATACTCTTCAATTTTAAAAGAAAAGATTTAATTTCAATTAAAATAAAAAATAACATGTTCGGGATTTCGTATGTCGGACGTGTCGGGGATGTTGTTCGGTTGATATAGTGGGAATCAGCCTGGATCTGCATCTAGTGAGCGAGATGTGAGGGCAAACGACCTTCCGAGTTGCTGATGAGCGAAGGGGGGATGCCACCTGCAATGACACTCCGACGCTTGATGAGCAGATAATTTATACGCTTTTGGCATTGTTTTTAGGTAGTTTTTAGTAAGTTCAAGCTACTTTTAGGGAAGTTTTCATTAGTTTTTATGTTAAATTCACATTTCTGGACTTTACTATGAGTTTGTGTGTTTTTCTGGGATTTTAGGTAATTTCTGGCTGAAATTGAGGGACTTGAGCAAAACTCTGAAAAAGGCTGACAAAAGGACTGCTGATACTGTTGGAATCTGACCTCCGTGCACTCGAAATGGATTTTCTAGAGCTATAGAACTTCAAATGGCGAGCACTCAACGGCGTTGGAAAGTAGACATCCAGAGCTTTCCAGAAATATATAATAGTCCATACTTTATTCGGAAATTGACGACGTAACTTGGCGTTGAACGCCAAGTACATGCTGCTGTCTGGAGTTAAACGCCAGAAACACGTCATGATCCGGAGTTGAAGGCCCAAAACACGTTATAACTTGGCGTTCAACTCCAAGAAAAGCCTCAGCTCGTGGATAGATCAAGCTCAGCCCAAACATACACCAAGTGGGCCTCGGAAGTGGATTTATGCATCAATTACTTACTCATGTAAACCCTAGTAGCTAGTTTAGTATAAATAAGACATTTTACTAGTGTATTAGTCATCTCTGGACGCCTAGTCCTTAGACCAGGGGGGCTGGCCATTCGGCCATGCCTGAACC
>NC_029780.3:86794308-86794602 GCF_000817695.3 Arachis duranensis
ATCATCATTCTCACCTATGAACGCGCGTGACTGACAACCACTTCCGTTCTACCTTAGGCTGGGCGCATATCTCTTAGATTCTCCAACAGAATCTTCGTGGTATAAGCTAGATAGATGGCGGCATTCATGGGGATTCGGAAAGTCTAACCTTGTCTGTGGTATTCCGAATAGGATCCCGGGAATCCGGAAAGTCTAACCTTGTCTGTGGTATTCCGAGTAGGATTCCGGTATTGAATGACTGTGACGAGCTTCAAACTCCTGAAGGCTGGGCGTGATGACAAATGCAAAAGAATC
>NC_029780.3:86794658-86794868 GCF_000817695.3 Arachis duranensis
GAGAACCGACAGATGATTAGCCGTGCTGTGACAGAGCATTTGGACCATTTTCACTTAGAGGATGGGATGTAGCCATCAACAAGGGTGATGCCTCCAGACGATTAGCCGTGCAGTGACAGCGCATAGGACCATTTTCCCGAGAGGATTGAAAGTAGTCATTGATGATGGTGATGCCCTACATACAGCTTGCCATGGAAAAGAGTAAGAAGA
>NC_029780.3:86795062-86796557 GCF_000817695.3 Arachis duranensis
ACTGAGATTTACAAGGTGACCATAGCTTGCTTCATACCAACAATCTCTGTGGGATCGACCCTTACTCACGTAAGGTATTACTTGGATGACCCAGTACACTTGCTGGTTAAGTTGAACGGAGTTGTGAAGCTTCTCTAACAGTGCCTGGAACTCTTGTATCACAATTTCGTCCACCAAGTTTTTGGCACCGTTGCCGGGGATTGTTCTAATTACAATTACGTGCAACTACAGCGCCAAGTTCTCTTTTGATCCGGCAACAGCACCAAGTTTTTGGCGCCGTTGCCGGGGATTGTTCGAGTATGGACAACTGACGGTTCATCTTGTTGCTCAGATTAGGTAATTTTCTTTTCAAAAATCTTTTTCAAAATTTTCTTTTCTTTTTCGTTTTTTCCAAAAATATTTTCGAAAAAAATTAATAAAAATCCAAAAAAATCATAAAATCATAAAAACCAAAAATATTTTGTGTTCTTGTTTGAGTCTTGAGTCAATTTTTAAGTTTCGTATCAATTGCATGCTTTAAAAATTTTTCTTGCATTTTTCGAAAATTCCATGCATTCATAGTGTTCTTCATGATCTTCAAGTTGTTCTTGACAAGTCTTCTTGTTTGATCTTGATGTTTTCTTGTTTTGTGTTGTTTGTTGTTTTTCATATGCATTATTGCATTCATATTATTCATGCATTAAAGATTTCTAAGTTTGGTGTCTTACATGTTTTCTTTGCATTAAAATTTTTTTCAAAAATTATGTTCTTGATGTTCATCATGATATTCAAAGTGTTCTTGGTGTTCATCTTGACATTCATAGTGTTCTTGCATGCATCTTGTGTTTTGATCCAAAATTTTCATGTTTTGGGTCATGTTTATGTTTTTCTCTCTCATAATTAAATTTCAAAAATAAAAAAATATCTTTTCCTTATTTTTCTCATAATTTTCGAAAATTTGAGTTGACTTAGTCAAAAAAATTTTCAAAATTAGTTGTTTCTTACAAGTCAAGTCAAATTTTCAAAATTTAAAAATCTTATCTTTTCAAAATCTTTTTCAAAAATCATATCTTTTTCATTTTTTTTATAATTTTCGAAATTTTCAAAAATCTTTTTCAAAATATTTTCAAAATTTTTTTTTTATCTTTATATCAAATTTTCGAAAATTAGCTAACAATTAATATGATTGGTTCAAAAATTTGAAGTTTGTTACTTTCTTGTTAAGAAAGGTTCAATCTTTAAGTTCTAGAATCTTATCTTATAGGTTCTTGTTAGTTAAGTCATTTTAAAAAAATTAAATTTTTTCAAAATATCTTTTTCTTAAAAATCTTATCTTTTTATCTTATCTTTTTCAAAAATTTTATTTCAAAATTTGATTTCAAAATATCTTATCTAACCTCCTATCTTCTTATCTTTTCAAATTCGATTTCAAATCTTTTTCAATCAACTAACTAACTTTTTGTTTGTTTCTTATCTTTTTCAAAACCACCTAACTACTTTTCCCTCTCTAATTTTC
>NC_029780.3:86796976-86797624 GCF_000817695.3 Arachis duranensis
AGAAAAACACACAAACTCATAGTAAAGTCCAGAAAAGTGAATTTTAACTAAAAACTAATAAAAATATACTAAAAACTAACTAAATCATACTAAAAACATACTAAAAACAATGCCAAAAAGCGTATAAATTATCCGCTCATCAGTTGACTTAGTCAAAAATATCAAGGAAACTCAGCTCCAATTAGATGAGCGGGACTAGTAGCTTTTTGCTTCCGAACAGTTTTGGCATCTCACTTTATCCTTTGAAGTTCAGAATGATTGGCATCTATAGGAACTCAGAACTCAGATAGTGTTATTGATTCTCATAGTTAAGTATAATGATTCTTGAACATAGCTATGTCATGAGTCTTGGCTGTGGCCCAAAGCACTCTGTCATCCAGTATTACCACCGGATACATATATGCCACACACACATACTTGGGTGAACCTTTTCAGATTATGACCCAGCTTTGCTAGAGTCCCCAATTAGAGGTGTACAGGGTTCTTAAGCACACTCTTTTTGCCTTGGATCACAACTTTATTTCTTTCTTTTTCTTCTATATCTTCTCTTTTTTTTTTCTTTTTTTTTATTTTGAATCACTGCTTTTTCTTGCTTCAAGAATCAATTTGATGATTTTTCAGATCCTCAATAACAGTTCTCCTTTTCCA
>NC_029780.3:86798473-86800510 GCF_000817695.3 Arachis duranensis
TTGGTTATCCACTTAGTCCCAGGGAGGCATATGTTCTCTAGAACTTGATCCAACCCTTTATCTGTTCTCACCATTCTCCTATTAAAGGATTCAGGATTATCTTGCAGTTGAGGTAATTTGAAGGTTTCTCTTATTTTGTCCAGATGGAAGTATATAACTTTCCCTCTGACCATGGTTCTGTAGGTATGGTAAGCAGTTCCAGTCATTCTCTGCTTATCTGTCAGCCACAGATTTGACTAGAATTTCTGAACCATATTTCTTCCAACCTTTATCTTAGGATTGGTTAGAACTTCCCATCCTCTGTTTCGAATTTGCTCTTGGATCCCCGGATATTCATCTTCTTTCAGATCAAATTTAACTTCCGGGATTACTGACCTCAGACCCATTATTTTGTGATAATGGTCTTCATGTTCTTTGGTTAAGAACTTCTCTTGATTCCAAAGATTCTTTGGATTATTCTCTTTCTTTCCTCTTAAATTGGTTTGTTTTCCCTTAGGAGCCATGATCTTGATGAATCTTGGCTTAGTGATCACGGAAAAGCACACCAAACTTAGAAGTTTGCTTGTCCTCAAGCAAAAGAAAGGAAAGAAAAGAGAGAGGAGAAGAGCAAATTCGAATGGTGTGGGGGAATGAGGAGGCCGAACATGTTTTTATAAGGGGGAAAGGAGATTTCGAAAAAATTGAAAAGAGATTTGAGAAGATATGGAGAGAATTTGAGAGAAGGGTGATTGTTTGAACAAGATTTGGGATTGATTTGAGAGATATTTGAAGAATGATTTTGATTTTTGAAGATTTAAAAGTGAATGATGAAAGGTTGAAGTGTGTTTATGTGGAAGTGTATGAGTAAGAAAAGGAAAGTTTGAAAAAAAATTGATTGGAAAGCAAAATCTTGGTCCCCCACCTTTCTGGCGTTAAACGCCCAGAATGGCATCCATTCTGGCGTTTAACGCCCATTTGTTGCCCATTGTGGGCGTTTAACACCCAGCCAGGTGCCCTGGCTGGCGTTAAATGCCAGAATTCCCTTTATCACTGGGCGTTTTGCTAAACGCCCAGGATGCTGCACACCTGGCGTTAAACGCTCAGAATGGTGCCCATTCTGGCGTTTAACGCCCAAAATGGCACCCTTACTGGCGTTAAACGCCCAGAATGGTGCCCATTCTGGCGTTTAACGCCCAAAATGCCTCTTACTGGCGTTTTTTCGCCAGTAATCTCTTTTTCACTGCTTTTTGCACTGAATCCTTCTGTAACTCTGTGAATTCCTTCATTTTTGATACTTGCCTTTGTAAAAACAAAACATATAACCTGCTAATGACTGGGTTGCCTCCCAGCAAGCGCTTCTTTACTGTCTTTAGCTGGACCTTCACCCAGCAAGCGCTTCTTTATTGTCTTTAGCTGGACCTTTACTGAGACTCATTCAAGCCTCAGTTTTGAGCATTCCTGCTCAAAATTGCTTTCAAGATAATGCTTGATTCTCTGTCCATTAACAAGGAACTTTTTATCAGAATCAATATCCTGAAGCTCAACATACCCATATGGTGATACTTCTGTAATCACATATGGATCCCTCCATCGGGATTTAAGTTTTCCTGGAAACAATCTAAGCCTAGAGTTGAAGAGCAGAACTTTTTGTCCTGGCTCAAAGACTCTTGATGACAACTTCTTGTCATGCCACTTCTTTGCCTTTTCCTTATAAATTTTTGCATTTTCAAAGGCATTGAGTCGGAACTCCTCTAGCTCATTTAGCTGGAGCAGTCTTTTTTCACCAGCTAACTGTGCATCCATGTTTAGGAATCTGGTTGCCCAGTAGGCTTTATGTTCCAGTTCCACGGGCAGATGACAGGCCTTCCCATACACCAGTTGGTATGGAGAGGTTCCTATAGGAGTCTTGAATGCTGTTCTGTATGCCCACAGAGCATCATCCAAGCTCTTTGCCCAATCCTTTCTTCGGGCTATCACAGTCCGTTCTAGGATTCTTTTTAGCTCTCTGTTAGAGACTTCAGCTTGCCCATTTGTCTGTGGATGATACGGAGTTGCCAC
>NC_029780.3:86801030-86801268 GCF_000817695.3 Arachis duranensis
AGATGATCAGCTACTTGGTTCTCTGTCCCTTTTCTGTCTCTTATTTCTATATCAAACTCTTGCAGAAGCAACACCCATCTTATTAGCCTGGGTTTTGAATCCTGCTTAGTGAGTAAGTATTTAAGAGCAGCATGGTAAGTGTACACAACCACCTTGGATCCCACTAGATAGGATCTAAACTTGTTAATGGCATAGACCACTACAAGTAACTCTTTTTCTGTGGTTGTGTAGTTCTTCT
>NC_029780.3:86804099-86805212 GCF_000817695.3 Arachis duranensis
TAACTGTACCCACTCTGAAAATATTTCAGAGGGGCATTTTCTTAGCATACCTCTATACCTCTCCCAGGCATTATAAAGGGAGTCATTATCCTTTTGTTTAAAGCCTTGGATGTCCAGCCTTAACTGTGTCATCCTCTTTGGAGGGTAAAAGTGATTCAGGAATTTGTCTGATAACTGTTTCCATGTCTTTATGCTTGCTGTAGGTTGGTTATTCAACCACCTCTTAGCTTGATCTTTTACAGCAAATGGAAACAGTAATAGTCTGTAGACATCCTGATCCACCTCTTTATCACGTACTGTGTCAGCAATTTTTAAGAACTGTGCCAGAAACTCAGTAGGCTCTTCCTGAGGAAGACCAGAATACTGGCAATTTTACTGCACTATGATAATGAGTTGAGGATTTAGCTTAAAGCTGCTTGCTTTGATGGGAGGTGTACAGATGCTACTCCCATATGCAGCCGTAATGGGGTTAGCATATGACCCCAGAGTCCTTCTGGACTGTTCAATCCCACTTAGGTCCATGATGGCTAAAGGGAAATGATATGGATTGCAAGTAGATAAATTTTTTTTTTTTGAATTAACCGAAAAATAAAATAAAAACAAAAGGAAAGTAAAATAAAAAAAATTCGAAAATTAAAAGAAAATAAGATCAAAGCAAATTGAAAACTGAATCAATTAGTTAATTAAAAAGATTTTGAGATTAGCAATTAGAAAGATTTGATTGAAAAATTTTATGAAAAAGATTTGATTTTTTTGAAAAGAGGAAAGAGAAAAACAACAAAATGACACCAAACTTAAAATTTTTTAGAAAATCAAACACTAATTTTCGAAAATTTTAAAGGAAAAACACAAAGAGGACACCAAACTTAGAATTTTTACGGATCAAAAGGGACTAAAGACATGCAAATTCGAAAATTAAGAGAAGAACAAAAGCATGCAATTGACACCAAACTTAAAATATGAAACTAGACTCAACTAAAAGACTCTAAACCAACAAAAATAAAACAGTCCTAATCTAAGCAACAAGATAAGCCGTCAGTTGTCCAAACTCGAACAATCCCCGGCAACGGCGCCAAAAACTTGGTGCACGAAATTGCAATCACACTTTTGCAA
>NC_029780.3:86805830-86806809 GCF_000817695.3 Arachis duranensis
CATCAAGACACAGCAGAGCTCCTCACCCCCAACCATGGGGTTTAGTGACTCATGCCGTGGAAGGTACACAAAGAAACGTGTAAAGTGTCATGAGGTACAGATACAATGTCAAAAGATCCTATTAATAGTAAGCTAGTAACCTAGGGTATACAGAAATGAGTAAATGACGTAAAAATCCACTTCTGGGTCCACTTAGTGTGTGCTTGGGCTGAGCATTGAAGCTTTCATGTGTAGAGACTTTTTCTGGAGTTAAACGCCAGTTTTCATGCCAGTTTGGGCGTTTAACTCCAAGTTTTATGCCAGTTCCAGCGTTAAACGCTGGAAATTCTGAGGCTGATTTGCCACGCCGGTTTGGGCCATCAAATCTCGGGCAAAGTATGGACTATTATACATTGCTGGAAAATATACTAAAAACTAATAAAAATATACTAAAAACTAACTAAATCATACTAAAAACATACTAAAAACAATGCCAAAAAGCGTATAAATTATCCGCTCATCAGTTGACTTAGTCAAAAATTTTTAAAATTAGTTGTTTCTTACAAGTCAAGTCAAATTTTCAATTTTAAAAATCTTATCTTTTTAAAATCTTTTTCAAAAATCATATTTTTTTCATTTTTTTCATTATTTTCGAAAATTTCAAAAATTCTTTTTCAAATTATTTTCAAAATCTTTTTCTTATCTTTATATCATATTTTTGAAAATTCACTAACAATTAATGTGATTGATTCAAAAATTTGAAGTTTATTACTTTCTTGTTAAAAAAGGTTCAATCTTTAAGTTCTAGAATCTTATCTTTTAGTTTCTTGTTAGTAATTAATTTTAAATTTAAAAATTAAATCTTTTTATCTTTTATCTTATCTTTTTCAAAAATTTTATCTTTTTCAAAATTTGATTTCAAAATATCTTATCTAACTTCTTATCTTCTTATCTTTTTCAAAATTTGATTTCAAATCTTTTTCAATCAACTAACTAACTT
>NC_029780.3:86806906-86807709 GCF_000817695.3 Arachis duranensis
TTTCGAAAATATCTCATCTCTTTTTCAAAAATTCTTTTTGTTTTAAATTTTAATTTTAATCTCATCTTATTTCTAATTTTCTAAAAATTACTAACCCTTTTTTTGAAAATTATTTTCGAATTTTCTATCTCTTCTCTCTTATTCCATTTAATTATTTAATTACTAACACTTCTCTTCACCTCTCTCCATCCAAATATCCGAATCCCCTCTTCTACATTTTTCTCCTCTTTCTTCTTCTACTAACATAAAGGAATCTCTATATTGTGACATAGAGGTTTCCTCTTTCTTTTCTTCTTTTATTCTCTTTCATATGAGCAGGAACAAGGATAAAGGCACTCTTGTTGAAATTGATCCAGAACCTGAAAAGACTCTGAAGAGAAAATTAAGAGAAGCTAAGTTACAACAATCTAAAGGTAACCTTTCAGAAACATTAGAACAAGAGAAGGAGATGGCAGCCGAAAATAATAATAATGCAAGGAGAATGCTTAGTGACTTCACAAAGCCAACGTCCAAAGTTGATGGAAGAAGCATCTCCATTCCTGCCATTGGAGCCAACAAATTTGAGCTGAAACCTCAGCTAGTTGCCTTAATGCAACAAAACTGCAAGTTTTATGGACTTCCATCTGAAGATCCTTATCAGTTTTTAACTGAGTTCTTGCAGATTTGTGAGACTGTAAAGACGAATGGAGTTGATCCTGAAGCCTACAGACTCATGCTTTTCCCTTTTGCTGTAAGAGACAGAGCTAGAATATGGTTAGATTCACAACCCAAGGATAGCCTGGACTCCTGGGATAAGCTGGTCA
>NC_029780.3:86808018-86808373 GCF_000817695.3 Arachis duranensis
AGAACTCATTGACATGGTTGCAAACAACCAATTCATGTACACTTCTGAGAGGAATTCTGTGAATAATGGGACGCCTCAGAGGAAGGGAGTTCTTGAAATTGATGCTCTGAATGCCATATTGGCTCAGAACAAAGTGTTGACTTAGCAAGTCAACATGATCTCTCAAAGTGTGAATGGATGACAAAATGCATCCAACAGTACTAAAGAGGCAGCTTCTGAAAAAGCTTATGATCTTGAGAACCCTGCAATAGCAGAGGTTAATACATGGGTGAACCTTATGGAAACACCTATAATTCATCATGGAGAAATCATCCAAATTTCTCATGGAAGGATCAACAAAAGCCTCAACAAGGCT
>NC_029780.3:86809092-86809457 GCF_000817695.3 Arachis duranensis
TGAAGGCCTTTACATCCCTGCTGATTTCATAATCTTAGACACTAGGAAGGAAGAGGATGAATGCATTATCCTTGGAAGACCCTTCCTAGCCACAGCAGGAGCTGTGATAGATGTCAACAGAGGTGAATTAGTTCTTCAATTGAATGGGGACTACCTTGTGTTTAAGGCACATGGCCATCCCTCTGTGACAAAAGAGAGTAAGCATGAAGAGCTTCTCTCAGTTCAGTGTCAAGAAGAGCCCCCACAGTCAAATTCTAAGTTTGGTGTTAGGAGGCTACAACCAAACTCTAAGTTTGGTGTTAAGACCCCATATCCAAACTCTAAGTTTGGTGTTGGGACTATACAACATTGACCTGATCACCTTT
>NC_029780.3:86809623-86809873 GCF_000817695.3 Arachis duranensis
GGAGTCACGAAAAAAATATAAAAATTAAAAACAGGATCAAAAACAGCAGAAGAAAAAATCACACCCTGGAGGAAGCACAGATTGGCGTTCAACGCCAGTAAGAAGCATCTGGCTGGCGTTCAACGCCAGAACAGAGCATCAACCTGGCGCTGAACTCCAGAAACAAGCAACATTCTGGCGCTGAACGCCAGGAATGTGCCTAGAGGAAAAGCTGGCGCTGAACGCCAGCAACAAGCATGAAACTGGCGTT
>NC_029780.3:86811497-86811668 GCF_000817695.3 Arachis duranensis
GTTATTGATAATCTGAAAAATCATGAAATTGATTCTTGAAGCAAGAAAAAGCAGTGAAAAACAAAAGCTTGCGGAAAAAAATTTGGCGAAAGCAAGCAGAAAAAGCCAATAGCCCTTAAAACCAAAAGGCAACGGTAAAAAGGATCCAAGGCTTTGAGCATCAATGGATAG
>NC_029780.3:86811910-86812290 GCF_000817695.3 Arachis duranensis
AGCTGAGTCACAATCTGAAAAGGTTCACCCAGTCATGTGTCTGTGGCATTTATGTATCCGGTGGTAATACTGGACAACAAAGTGATTAGGGCCACGGCCAAGACTCATAAGTAGCTGTCTTCAAGAATCAACATGCTTAACTAGGAAAGTCAATAACACTATCCAAAATTCTAAGTTCCTAGAGAAGCCAATCATTCAGAACTTCAAAGGAAAAAGTGAGATGCCAAAACTGTTCAGAAGCAAAAAGCTACAAGTCCCGCTCATCTAATTATAATTAATATTCATTGATATTCTGGAATTTATAGTATATTCTCTTATTTTATCCAATTTGATTTTCAGTTGCTTGGGGACAAGCAACAATTTAAGTTTGGTGTTGTGAT
>NC_029780.3:86812464-86813127 GCF_000817695.3 Arachis duranensis
TTTACTATGAGTTTGTGTGTTTTTCTGTGATTTCAGGTAATTTCTGGCTGAAATTGAGGGACTTGAGCTAAACTCTGAAAAAGGCTGACAAAAGGACTGCTGATGCTGTTGGAATCTGACCTCCCTGCACTCGAAATGGATTTTCTGGCGCTACAGAACTCCAAATGGCGCGCTCTTAACGGCGTAGTAAAGTAGACATCCAGAGCTTTCCAGCAATATATAATAGTCCATACTTTACTCGGAAATTGACGACGTAACTTGGCGTTGAACGCCAAGTACATGCTGATGTCTGGAGTTAAACGCCAGAAACACGTCATGATCCGGAGTTGAACGCCCAAAACACGTTATAACTTGGCGTTCAACTCCAAGAAAAGCCTCAGCTCATGGATAGATCAAGCTCAGCCCAAACATACACCAAGTGGGCCCCGGAAGTGAATTTATGCATCAATTACTTACTCATGTAAACCCTAGTAGCTAGTTTAGTATAAATAAGACTTTTTACTAGTGTATTAGTCATCTTTGGATGCCTAGTCCTTAGACCAGGGGGGCTGGCCATTCGGCCATGCCTGAACCTTTCACTTATGTACTTTCAACGATGGAGTTTCTGCACACCATAGATTAAGGGTGTGGAGCTCTGCTGTACCTCAAGTTTCAATACAATTA
>NC_029780.3:86813237-86813340 GCF_000817695.3 Arachis duranensis
AATGTGATGATCCGTGACACTCATCATCATTCTCACCTATGAACGCGCGTGACTGACAACCACTTCCGTTCTACCTTAGGCTAGGCGCATATCTCTTAGATTC
>NC_029780.3:86813618-86813921 GCF_000817695.3 Arachis duranensis
TGAGAACCGACAGATGATTAGCCGTGCTGTGACAGAGCATTTGAACCATTTTCACTGAGAGGATGGGATGTAGTTATCAACAAGGGTGATGCCTCCAGACGATTAGCCGTGCAGTGACAGCGCATAGGACCATTTTCCCGAGAGGATTGAAAGTAGCCATTGATGATGGTGATGCCCTACATACAGCTTACCATGGAAAAGAATGAAAGAACTGGAAGGAAGAAGTAGGAAAGTAGAAAAAGAAAGGGCACAGTATCTCCATACGCCTATCTGAAATTCCCACCATTAATTTACATAAGTATT
>NC_029780.3:86814019-86814327 GCF_000817695.3 Arachis duranensis
CCCTATGAATCCACTTAACTGAGATTTACAAGGTGACCATAGCTTGCTTCATACCAACAATCTCTATGGGATCGACCCTTACTCACGTAAGGTATTACTTGGATGACCCAGTACACTTGCTGGTTAAGTTGAACGGAGTTGTGAAGCTTCTCTAACAGTGCTTGGAACTCTTGTATCACAATTTCATCCACCAACGCTCAAGTCAGAAATGATACAGATGGCACTGAGAGTCAGAGTGGTAGTGACGTACTGTGGGAGAGGGGTAGGGCCCTCCCCATATATACCCTGTCAGGGGTGGGTTCCACAAG
>NC_029780.3:86814480-86877969 GCF_000817695.3 Arachis duranensis
GTAAAGGGACAAGTGTCTGCGTCGGTTTCCCGGTTCAGGTCCGTCGTCCAGGTCAGGTCGATCGCCCGATTCGGGATACCGCGCCAACTGGGCCGGGCCATAACAGTGCCCCCAACGTGCCAGCTAAGGCCGGGAGCGCCGTTGTTGGCGTGTTTCAATCCTTTTGTTTCATCGCGAGGTTGGCCGCTCATGGTTGGTGCATGCCTCCTATGCGCGAGTTAGTTTCGTTGTTTTGGGGAAGCGCAGTTTGTTGCCTCGTTCCTCGCGCCTTCCATTAAGTGCATTTATGGGTGATTTGAAAGCTTGGGGAAAAGTTTATTTTACCCCTGTCTTTCACTCTTCTTCATGGTAGTTTCGCTTTGCTTTTATTTTTCCTTTCTTTGCCTCAGTGTTTCAGTTTCTCACTCCCCCAAATTGCTACCACACAATCTCCCTTTCCACATTTTTCTAAAGGTCTTTGTTCCCAATGGCCCTTGATTCGTCCAAATCTTCACAGCACGTCCCAGTTTCTTTTGATCATCATCGTCCCAGTTTTCGTCGATCATCATCATTCTGGTAAGTTCTTTTTCTTTTTCTTATTTTGGCTAGTTTAACCTTGCTGTTAAGCCACTCGTTCTTCTATTTCAATTTTGTATGCGCACTATACATTTTGTTGAATGCTTGAATAGTTTCAGTACATAGGCATTAGGGGGTAACCATTTTAGGCTTTTGATGTTTAGACTTCGTTTTTTACCATAGATTTAGGCTTTGCTTAACTATAGACCTTGGGTAGGCAGATAGTAGTTTTCTGGTATTAGTGCCGGTTTTCCGACCTCTTAGACTATCTTTGAATGTTGTCCCCACTATAGGTATGGCCCAGCATCCTGTCATGAGGGTTCCCGTCGTGAGAGCGCCCTACGACCGATATGCCTGGGTGACCTTAGACTTGAAGGAAACCCCCAACCAAATGACGGTAGAGGAACTCACGGAGTTCCGACAAGCTGAGTATCTCTGTGGAGGGGGCAACGAGGAGGCCAACTATGAGGTTTTCATCCCTACTGCTCATGAGCAGATATTCCACCTAAACCTACACACTCCCCGAGTTGCCGATTGGATCTGGGTATATAAAGCAATGTTTACTAGCTTGGGAGTCCGCCTACCCTTCTCCGCCTTTCAGATGGCGCTGCTAAACCGGTGTGACATGGCGCCGTCCCAACTACATCCAAACAACTGGGCCTCTATCCGCTGTTTTGAGATGGTCTGCAAATTTTTAGAGCTACCGGCCTCAGTGGAGGTCTTCTCATTTCTCTTTACCCTAACGAACCCTTCAAAGGAGGAAAAAGCCAAGAAGGGATTCATGTCGTTCCGGTTAGCCCAGGGCCGAAGAATCTTTGGTCTATTCAAGGATTCGTATCATGGCTTCAAGGATAGATACTTTAAGGTTCGTCCTGCCGCTGGTCGGCACCCCTTCTGGCTGACCCTGGAGGGAGAACACCACATCCCGACCTATTGGAGCTTCGAGACGGGGGTGAACACCTTCACAAAAGTGACATATAAGGGGTTGTCCCCTGAGAATAAGAGGGTTACCGACATTCTGTTGGCTATCTTTAGCAAGAACCACGTTAACCCCCATCTCCTCATGGGTGATCGGGATATGGCTAGGAGTTATATAGGTGGGTGGTCGTCGAGTCGAGTTCTCATATTTATTTGTTCATTTTCCTTAATTTGCTTTTCGACTAACAGGCTTTCATATTTTATCGCAGTATCAATGGCTGGCGAACTAGTTGGACTTGATGCTTTGTTCAATACTTTTCTCTTTGAGACTAGTGACGATGACTCTGCCACCCATACCAACAAAGTGCCGTATCCTTCCGCCGTCTAGACCGATGCCCAGTCCTAGCCCACACAAGGAGAGGTGGCCAGGACCAGCTCTGGTCCGAGTCCCCAACCAGAAGTTGAAACTGAGGGAAGAGGCCCTGAGGTTATTGTCGTCGAGAACCCGAGGAAAAGGAAACCGTCCTCCAGCCCTGAGGGGGTCCTCACGGTGATGGAGAAGAATTTTGATGCCAGCACCTTTATCGACTCCCAGCTCCTTCCTGGCACATAGGACTTCTTCCTTGGTGGGGATCTCGCTTCTCAAGCAAAGTAGGTTTACCGTACCTTGCTCCGAGCAGGTGCTATCGTAAGGAAGGCGGAGCCCATCTTGGTGGGAGCTCAGAGTCTCGAAAATAAGCTTCAATCTTATGTCAGCGCTAATGGAAGTATAAAGCTGAGGTGAAGTCATTGCAGACTCAGTTGGCTGCTGCTGAGGAGAAGGTCAAGACTTCTGACATGGCTGTGGAGCGATTTATGGAACGGGAGCTTATCTTGGAGAGTCAGCTTAGTGCTGCTCAAGGTCGGGTTGTAGAGTTAGAGAAGGAGTGTGACGATGCCCTCTCGTCGGCAAAGGCGGCCCAGACTGAAACTGGTGAGTTGAAGAAGTACAAGAGACCATGAAGCAGGTTAAGGGTGCCATTTTGGCGACTGAGGAGGCCATCAAGGCTCAAGTGAAGCTGTTGGCTCCCGACTTCGACACCTCCGCCGTCAGCGTTTTCAATACCATCAAGGATGGCAAGATTGTCGATATCCCGAAGAAGTGATGTAATCTCACTTGTTGTTTTTTGTTTGGATTTTGTAATATATCTTTAAGTATTTGAGTAGTTTTAGTGAACTTGTTTTCCGTTTTGTCGGCATGTAACAAATTACTCGTTCACCGTTTTATCGGTAATTAACTTGCTCAATGTTTCCTTACCGTGTTGTTGGTAATAAGCTAGTCGCTTATACTTGTTTACCGTTTCGTTGGTAAGTAGTGACGCCAGGTCGTAGCTTTTACCATTTTAGTAGCCGTTTATCATGCCATTTATTACTTCAGTGGTTCCTGGGGTGATCAGTCCCGGGATACTGTGTCGTTCTGGCGTTGATTACTTCTACTTGGAAAAGTATTTTGATTAATTTGAATAATATTAAATACAAAAAAAGGAGGTGAAGAATTACAAATAGACGACTAATGGGAAATAAACAACCAATGGCAAATAATATGAACATAAAGCGATAAAGGAGGTGACGAATAGCAAATAAACAACTAATGGAAAATAAACAACCAATGGCAAATAATATGAACCTAAAGCGATACGGGTCTTACTAAACCGATTAAACCGGCAGACCGCTTGCTCGCTGGGTGTTGCTCGGTTTCTAGGAATAGAACCTTCTTAGGTTGCTCGCGTTCCAGGTTTTGGGAACTTCCCTGCCGTCTAGTCATTCCAATTTATAGGCGCCGTTGCCGAGCACCTCCTTCACCCTGTATGGGCCTTCCTAATTCGCCGCCAACTTTTCTTCCCCAGGTGTCGGGAGTCCAACATAGTTGCACCGTAAGACCAGGTCGCCCTGCTCAAACTCTCTTGTGAGTACTTAGGCGTTGTAATGCAGGGCCATCCTTTGTTTCCACGACTTCTTCGACTCCTTCAAAAAGTAGTCATGGGCTCGGTTCCCCGATCTCCACGGGTATTACCGCATCCACCCCGTAGGTGAGCCGGAAGGGCGTCTCCCCGGTAGATGAATGCTGAGTTGTGCAGTATGACCAGAGAGGCTAACTCGTTTGCCCATACTCCCTTCTTTTGGTCAAGTCGCTTCTTGAGGCCTTGTAGGATGACCTTGTTCACAGCTTCGACTTGGCATTGGTTTGGGGGTGCTCAACAGATGAAAGTTTTTGCCTTATGCCAAAGCCGGCGAGGAACTCTTCGAATTTCTTATCGGCAAACTGTGTCCCATTGTCCAAGATAATGACCTTCGGGACCCCAAATCTGGCTATTACTTGTCTCCACATGAACTTCCAACAATTAGCTGAGGATATGCTGGCCAGCGGCTCGACCTCTACCCACTTGGTATAATAGTCGATGGCGACAATTAGGTACTTGACTTGTCCCAGTCTGACCGATAAAGGCCTTAAGAGATCGACTCCCCATTGTGAGAATAGTCGAGAGGCCATCAGTAGGCTTAGTTCGGCTACTGGCGCTTTGTGAAAGTTGGCATTCTCTTGGCATCTTCTGCACCTCTTTACGAACTCTTTGGAATCCGCCATTATTGAGGACCAGTAATAACCAACCCTGACGAGTTTCCGGGCTAAAGTCTTCCCTTCGATGTGGTAGCTACAACATCCTTCATGGACCTCGCTTGACACGTAGTCCGTTTGGTCGGGGCGCAGGCACTTCAATAGGGGTTGGCTGAGCCCTTTCTTAAACAGTTGGCCTTGTATTATCATATACTTGGCCGCTTCTCTTCTTAGCGCCTTTGTCATCTTGTCGTCACCCGAGAGCTTGTCCTTTCCCAAGAAATCAATAATTGGGTCCACCCAGGAGGGTGGGTAGGTTGCCCGTGTTATATGCAGGGTCACCATTGGTTCCTTCACTAGACCTTGAATCAGAGATCGGTTTCCTATTCCTGGCTTTGTGCTCGCCAGTTTTGATAGGAAGTCCGCCCAGGTGTTCCTCTTTCTCGGAATGTGCTGAACCATGACTTCATCGGACTCCTCGCTCAACTTTTTTACCTTCTCCAAATATTTTTTCAATAGTGAATCTCTGGCTTTGTACGTTCCATTAATCTGTGAAGTCACGACTTGAGAGTCGCTACACACTTCTACTCTGGTGGCCACGACTTCTCTTGCCAGGACTAGGCCGCCAAGAAGGGCCTCATATTCCGCTTGATTATTAGACACCGGGAATTCAAACTTGACCAATTGCTAATATGTGACTTCGGTTGGACTTTCCAGGATGATCCCCGTTCCCCCGAACGTTTGGTTTGAGGCTCCGTCCACATGGAGCTTCCACTGTGTGCTCGGCACCTCGGGAGGGCTTCCCATTACTTCTACCAGAAAGTTAGCCATGGCTTGGGCCTTGATCGCATGTCTGGATTTGTACTGCAAGTCATATTGAGACAGTTCGATTGCCCAGGTCATCATCCTGCCCACCAGATCGGGTTTCTGGAGTACTTGGTGTTGGTGGATTGCCTTGTCCGTCCTGACGATTATCTGGTGTCCTTGGAAGTACTGTCACAACCTACGGGAGGAGGTTAGGAGTGCGTATGCTAGCTTCTCCAGCTTACTGTACCTTAGCTCCGCCCCTTGTAACGCCTTACTTATGAAATAGATTGGTTGCTGGATCTTTCCTTCTTCTCACAGCAAGACTGTTGCCAAAGCCTCATCAGTTATTGCTAAGTACAGATACAGCGCCTCTCCATTCTTAGGTTTCCCGAGGACATGCGGTGCCGAGCTTATATCCTTGAAGTACTTGAAGGCTTCTTCACATGCTGGGGTCCATTCGAACACTATCCCCTTTTTCATCAAGTTGAAGAACGGCAGAGCTTTGGCGGTCGAGGCTCCGAGGAAGCGGGATAGTGCGGTGAGCCTTCCCGCCAATCTTTGGACATCTTTTACGCATCCCGGGCTCTTCATTTGTAAGATTGCTTCACATTTCTCCAGGTTGACCTCCACTCCTCTTTGGGTTATCATAAAGCCCAAGAATTTCCTGGCTTCCATGGCGAAGGTGCACTTGAGCGGGTTATGCTTCATGCCGTGCCGCCGAAGAGATGCAAACACGCTCTCTAGGTCACGATGAGGTCCTCAGCCATGGTGGTCTTTACCAGAATGTCATCTATGTACACTTCCATCATCTTGCCGATAAGATCATTGAATATCTTGTTCATTAGCCTTTGGTACGTAGCTCCTGCATTCTTTAGCCCGAACGGCATCACCTTATAGCAGTACGTTCCCCCTGGCATTATGAACGCTGTCTTCTCCTCATCTGGCCAGTGCATCGGTATCTGGTTGTAGTCAGAGTATGCGTCCATGAAACTCAGATACCGGTATCCCGCCGCCGCGTCAACAAGAGCATCAATGTTAGTGAGGGAGAAAGAATCTTTGAGGCATGCCTTGTTAAGGTCAGAATAGTCCACGCACATTCTTCATTTCCCATTGGGCTTTTTGACCAAGACTACATTCGATAGCCAAGTCGAGTAGTCCAGTGCCTGGATGAAACCTGCTTCTAGCAGGCTGGCCGTTTGTCTGGTCACCTCGTCAGCTCTTTCCTAGGACATTTTCTTCCTCCTTTGTGCCACTAGCTTAGCTTCCGCCTTCACAGCTTGGTGGTGTGACATGATCTGGGGGTCAATTCCTGGCATGTCAGCTGGTGTCCAGGCAAACAGGTCGCCGTTTTCCCGGATCATCTCCACCAATGGTTCTTTTAAGTCATGAGGGAGGTTCCTGTTTACGAAGGTGAACTTTCCTTCCGAGTCGCTGACCCTGAACTTCTTGAGGTCTCCTTCGGGTTCTGGCATGGGATTGTCGTCGACTCGCGCGTCTAGATTGGCTAGGAAGACCCCGAATGCTTTTTGGACTTCTTCCTTAGGGAGAGACTGGCGTTGTCACAAGCGACCGCCGTTTCCAAATCTCCCCTGATGGATCCAGCCGACCCATCATCATCAACAAACTTCATCATCAATAGCTTTGTAGAAATCACTACTCCGAACTCATTGATAGTTTTTCTTCCCAAGATGAGGTTGTAGGCCGTGGAGTCTCTTAAGACCACGAACTCCGCCATTACCGACCTCTTCCCTCGTCCTCCTCCTATGGATACTGGCAGGGAGACTATCCCTTCAGGTTTGATGAAGTTATCACCTAAGCCGACCACGCCGTGTTGGTGGGTCTTCAAATCGGTGTCTCGGAGGCCCAAAGCATCAAACACATTGCGGAACATGATGTTCGAATAAACTCCAGTGTCGACTAGGATTCGTTTTACTAAGCCAGATCCAACTCTAGTCGTGATCACCATGGGAGGGTTCTCCAGCACATCGTTAAACCATTGGTCCTCGGGCCCGAATGATATTGACGGTATCCTCCTGGAGGGAGGCACGGAACTGGATGATGACACGGCTAAAACTTTGGCGTCTTTTCTGCTTTCCAACTTCGTCCTAGGAGCCACGTCTCTCCCGACCACGACGTTCATGATGGTGAGGCCGCCAGATCGATCACGATCCCGCCTCCTAGGTTTCTTTATAAGGTGAGAGAACTCTGCCAACTTGCCTTTCCGGATCGCCTGCTCCAGAGCATCTTTTAGGTCAAAACAATCTTGGGTCTTGTGGCCGTAGCCCTTGTGGTAGTCACAATAGAGGTTTTTGTTCCCTCTAGTTCTATTCTTGAGTTGTCGGGGCTTCGACAGGATGCCTTTGTCGGCAATCTACTGGTAAACTTCACAATTGGGGCTGCCAGGGGGTGTAGTTGGTAAACTTTCCTACCCGGGAGAACGGCTTGAAGGTTTTAGCTGGAGCTCCATCCTTGGAGTGCTCCCTGGGCCTTTTCCCGTTACCGAGCTGACGAGCATGGTTGTAGGCGGGCTGCCACTTGTTGGCTGCAACAATCTGGCTAAACTCCTTGTCATTGATATACTCCCGAGCTACATTTTGGTTCCTGAAATCTTCATTTAGCAACCCATTCATCAAGCATAAACTGGCCACCGAGTCAGTTAGGTCGTCGATCTCCAAGCACTCATCATTGAACCTATCCAAGTATTTCCTGGTCGGTTCGCTGCTTCTTTGTGTCACCCCCAAAAAGTTGATCGGGTGCTTTGCTTTAGCAATACGTGTAGTAAACTGGGCTAGAAAGGCGCGGGTGATGTCCGTGAACGTCGTCATGGAGCATTGTGGGAGAGCGTTGAACCAGCGGATTGCCGGCCCCGCTAGGGTTACAGGGAAGGCACAACACCTCACTTCATCACCCACCCCTTTCAAATTTATCCTGACCTCGAAGGCCGTTAGATGTTCTTGGGGGTTTTGGGTCCCATCATACCTCATGTCTGTTGGCTTATCGAAGTGCTTCGGTAGCCAGACCTCGAGGATCGAATGGTGGAAGGGGGTTGCTCCCATGATTACGGGTTGTCGCCTTCTCCATAGTCTTTCTCTGCTGTCTTCTTGGTTTTCCTCCGCAGTATTTCTTGTCGGAGGTCGGGTGTAAATTACGGGATCACGCCGTCTTCTTGGCATTTTCCTGCTTTCTCCTTGGCTTTTTGACTCTGATCAGGGGTTCGGGGTACGTCTGGAGTGACTTCTTCGGGGGTTTCTCCCTCTCACTAGAGGAGATCGGGAATGATCATGCCTCGGAGCCGGTTGGTGGCGCTCTTTGCTGGCTACCTCCCGCTCCAGGTTTTGCACCCTGTGGCACATCTCCTGTATTATTCTGGTGATGTTGCTACCTTTTCCCCCCAAAGGGACGCCTCTCATGAGAGCGCGAAGGGAGTTCGGGTCGCCGCAGGGGGAATCTTGTGCGTTCGCGAGAGAAAGCCACAGAGGCTACCCTAGCGGTTCGGGGAACCATTTCCTCCCCATGTGGTTCGCCTCCATCGTCTACCTTCACAGGGTCCAACAAAAAGTTCATTTCGGTCGTTCCCGACAGACGGCGCCAATGTTCGGGACTTCATGTGCCGGATGGGTCAGGGATGTTATTCGATTGATATGGTGGGAATCGGCCTGGATCTGCGTTATCGAACGATAATCAAAGGAATACTGTATAAATATTTTTATAATCTAGTATTTATTTATTATATATTACTAATTTTACAATTAAAACGTGTTACATGTCATTTTTTGTTGCAATTAAAATTAATTTTTTTCTTCAAAATTGAAGAGTTATCTCTTTGTCCCTATCCTTTTCTTTATCTCTTTTATTCCTTCATTCACTATATCTTTTTATATATCATTATCAATGACTAATTATAAATTTGACCATCAAAATATGTAACATAACATTCTATAATTATATTTAAATAAAATTAAAATTAAAACATTAAAATTAAAATTAAAATATAATTATGTTATATATTTATATATTACTAACTAATTTAATAATAAAAATATGTCACATTATACTTTCTTATTAAAATTAAAAGAAAATATTTTCCTTCAAAATTAATAAACTACCTTTCTACATTCTCTTATCTACCTTTTTCCCTTTATATAATTTATAATTTATAATTTATATTTTATATTAGTAATTTGACAAACTAAAATGTGTCACTAGATATTTTTTATTACAATAAAATAATTTTTTCTTTTCAAAATTAACAAACTCTCTCTCTTATTCTTTTTATTTATCTTTCTCTCTTTTTCTCTCTCATTCTCTTTTTTTCTACCTTTCTGTTCTACAAAAAATAAAATTAACAAAATAATATAGTTCAAATAAAAAATATTATTATTATATGTATATTTTTTTTAGTTTTAAATTTTTACTACATATCTTTCTAATCTATTTTTTATTTCTCTTCTTTCAAATATTTATTACATATAATTTAGAAAGAATACTAGTATTGTGATTAAAAGTTCGAATCAAGATTTAATTATTTAAAAAAATTTAATTTTGAGTTAATTTATAACTATCAATATAATTTTTTTATGCTGATATATAATTATATTTTTATATATAGAGAGAGAAAAATATTATTTTTAAATAGCAAGCATAAATGTTAATTAATTGTGCAACAAACTTAAATCATAATCTATAATGTCATCACAAAATCAATATAATTTTAAAATATTTATATTTTATAATGTTATTACGAATAAAAATATTAGTATAGACTACTTTCAACCACTAAATTACATCAATACACCCACACTCTTATACATACAAATATCTAACCAAACATCTCACGCCTCTAATATAAGAGAATTGGAATGACGGCAAGAAATTGCAATAAGAAATCTAGAGTCTTTATATATAAGGAAAGTCTATGGTGTTGACTGCGGAAATCAACATGTGAAGTTGACACTATGTGGCGAGCTGTGATTTGGACGCGTGCAAATAATCTTTAACTATGATAACGGGTTTGAGGAAATAACGGTTACGGAGCTAGATACATCCTATATTTTGTTGGAGGAAAGAGGTTAATTAAGTGTGATTAGGTGATTAAATTTAGGATGTTGTTAGGCTGAATTTTTGACACGCTGATGGACCAGGAGTGATATAGCCTGCTTTTTTTTTGGTAATTTTCGCAAATTGGAATACCATGTCAAAAACAATGGTCAAATAAGACGGAAAATCTGAATACTATGTATTATTAAAAAAAGTAAATATTAATCAAGTTAGGTTGGTCTAGTGATTAGCTCACTAGTCCTCTTAAGCAAGTATTGGGGGTTCGAATTTTGTCTTGTGCATGTAAATATATAAATATTTATTTATTATTTTTCTTACGATTTAAATAAAATATTTTCTATAGAACTAAAAAGATGTTATAAAAACCTAAAAGTAGGTTTATGTTTAGATATCTCATGCACAAATATCTTTTTATCTATTAATTATATTTGGGTATAACGATATAAAAGTACTTTTTTTGTTTATTTATTACATAAAAATATCTTTTTTTTTAAAGAAAAAATCTTTTAAAAAAAGATATTTTTTATTTTTCTAGTACTTTTACTTTTACTACTAGAAATTTGCCAAACACCCTAAACAATAAAAAAAGATATTTTTTATCAAGATAATGGCTTCTAAACAAGCACTTTGTTGAGCTTGTACTTGTTCTCCAGATTATCGACATTGTTCTTGTACTGTTGTTATGTACAATGTTTCGTTAGTTATTTAACTTTAATCTCACAGTAGGACTACATTGAAGTTAAAGAAAAAATTTTTGGATTTAAATAGGACACTTTAAACCTTAAGGACCAAAACAGAGTTACGTCCAAACGTAAAGACTAATTTAATATTTTACCCAATTAAAAATAATCTTACCAAAAAGATTTTAATATGTCATAGACGTTTGAATTAATTGCTATTCATGAAGTAATATAAAATAAATATCTATAATAAGATGTAGTTGGTATTTTTTAAAAAAAAAACAACGATTATTACTCATTATATGTTTTTTGAATTAGTTACCATTCATTTATAAATTTATTTTTTTATTTATCATTGAGTAATAATTTATTATTTTTTAAAAAAATATTACTCAAATAAATAAATAAATAAATAATTTTTTATTATTTTAAATTTACTTGAGTAATAATTTATTGTTTTTGAAAGATTATTACTCAAATAAATTAAAAAATGAAAAAGACTTTTTTTATTGTAATAGATTTATTTGAGTCATAACTCAGTAAAAATAATAAATTATTACTCAAATAAATCTATTATAATAAATATTTTTTATTTATTTATTTGAATAATAATTTTTTTAACTAAACAAAAAAATTATTACTCAAGTAATAAATCATTACTAAAAAATAAATAAATAAATTATTAGATAAATAAATAAATAAATAAATAAATAAACAGTTATTACTTAAAAAATATATAATGACTAGAGTGAGTTATTTTTTGAAAAAATAATAAGTATATATTATAATAGATATTTAATGAGGTGCTAGGAAGGATTAATATAATGAAATTTAATTTGGATAGTAGCTAAATATATGTTAAAATAAATTGAGAAGCTAAGGTTTTACTACTCAACTGTAATATGATTATAGAGTTAGTAAAATATTTAGTAATAGATTATTATTTATATTTCTGGTGTATTCGTGGTTCATACGAATAATTGCAATATGATTGTAATAAATTTTTTGGCATGGTATATCACTTCTGGCCCATCCCATCAACATGTCAAAAGTTCAGCCCATCAATATTCTAAACTTAATTACTTAATCACACTTAATTAACCTCCTTTTCTCAATAAAAAATGGGACATATCTGGCTGCATCACAGTTGTTTCATCAACCCCGTCGCTGTGGTTAAAAGTTACTTGCACGCGTCTAAACCACAGCTCGCCACATACTGTCAACTTCACATGTTGATTTCCGCGGTCAGCACCATAGACTCTCCTATATATATAATATTTCGAAGTTACTTAAAGCGAAAGTGAAAATATTGGGTTTAGATAATATAATTCGAACATCAGTAATAATTTCTTTGTCCATTTCTTAATCAGTAGTTAAAAATATCTAAAAAGACTCTAATACTTAAATTACCAAAAATATTGATAAAGTGTAATAAAAATTAAATTGAATATTACTTAAATTTTAAAATTTTTTTATTAAAATGACTTCTTTTTTACATGCTAAAATAATGAAAGAAAGTTCTTTATTTATCCCGTCTCTCCCCAAAAAATCAGGTGTCTCAAGTCAAATATCAGGTTTTAGAACCTAACTTCAGACCTTGGGTGTAGCGACCCGCAGAATAGAGGGACTTGTCTAATTTATTGGCTTAGATTGGACGAAATAGTCTTAATTAGCCAGTCACTCTATGATGTATTTTTGGGTTTCTAATATTTTTAGTCTTATGTAAGAAGAATAAAATATTAAAATTAACCATAAAAAATTATAACACTGATAAATTTAATTATAAAAAATTAAAACTAATTTATAATCATAAAAATTGAGATTTTATAGATAAAACTATTTAAATTCTAAAAATTTATAAAAAAGTTTTAAATTATTCCTTTTAAATTATCTTTTTACTCTAACTTAATTACTCTCAAATTCTAATCCCACCTCATTTTTATTCTCTAATCCTCTTTACCACCCTCAATCCCTCTTCTATTTTCTTTTCACCATCCCCAATCTCCCAATCCTCTTCTCCCAATCTTCTTCTGCATCTTCTTTGTGATTTGTACTAAGTGTTGTTGCATATATAAAATACCCAAAATTCAATAAAAAATAACATCCAAAATTCACAATGCATTCAAATCATCTTCTATCAAAACAGAAAAAATAAAAAAGGAAGCTAAGACATTCCATAAACGTGGTTACTGTGTTATTGGGCCTGATTCGGGGTGGCTGGCGATGAGATGGTCAAGTTCGCTGCATAGATAGTGCGGAAAATGTCTTTGCGTGAACAGTGATGAAAGGTAACGTCGTGGCAGACTGCTTCATGGGCGACAACCATGAGAACTCGGAATGTTACAATGGCGGCATAATGGGCTGTTTGATTCTACATGAACAAGTATGTGTGACAGCAATGAAAGCCACGCGATGATAAGACGGAGCAATAGGGGTGGGTGAGTTTGAGGGAGAGGGAGGAGAAGGTGGTGGTGGAGAGGAAGAGGTTGAGGATGGATTTTGGGTAGTTGAGGAGCAATTTTGGGATTTGAATTGAAGGGCACAGGCTTAAGTGGTGGTGTGAAGTGACGCCATTGTTGTTGGAGATGCAGTGGGATTAGAGTTTGAGAGTAATTAGGTTAGAGTAGATGGACAATTTAAGTATTTTTGATAGATTTTTAGAGTTTGGTTAGTTTTGTCTACGAAATCTCATCTTTCATTGTTATAAGTTAGTTTTAATTCTTTTATAGTCAAATTTGTAAGCGTCATAATCTTTCATTATCAATTTTGGTACTTTATTCTATGTAAGAACATATAACATTTGTTACTCGTATTTTTTTGTTTATATCGCCAACCAATTTTTAAGTTTTTTTAAATTAATATTTTTATGTAGACAAACAATTTAATGTAAAGACTAATTTAATTTGCCTATATAATAAAATTTTTAAAATTTATTTAGTAATTAAAATTTATTAAAATTAACATGTCTAATAAAAAAGATTCATTTAACAAGTTTAAGATATTAATTTTATATATATCACACTCATCTTTTGTCTTTGGAACATGAGTATGTCAATCTCTAAGAATTAGCAACCCAACCTGAAAATAGCAATGCAAAGAGAAAGTCTATGGGATCAGCAGTTTTATTAAAATCTAGTCAGTACATAATCAGTAAAAGAAAAGTAAGTAATTCTATATTATTAGATATAATTTCACACAATTAAAAATATTAATAATAACTAATTAATGACTATAAATTACAAAATTTGCTGCCTCTAGCACTCCTCACTCCTCCCAATACAAATTGCAATGTCCCCTAATCATGAACTCTGGCCTTAATGAATGCTACCATGAAAACAAAAAAGTGTGGGAAAAATCAAACCAAAGCCCAACTTCTTCTCCATGGCCATTATTGATAAATGAGAGAGACTAACAAAATCATTACTTGCACAAACGTTTTCATCTTAGTGGGCTTATAAAAAATAAATCCTTCCCACAGCATATATATAGGACAATAATTTTAAGACATGCTTCATGATCTTTAGGAAAAGTTGATTCCTCTAAATTATGCTAAACCAATTATTTAAGTACACTATTTAATTTTTTTAGTTTTAATTTGAATAATAACTAATAGGGACACGCTACTCTAAAGATTATTTTGTATAGATTGTATTTTTGCCGTTGAAAACAGCTACACATGTGGTATTAATAGCGTCACTAACACTATTAGTTAATGATTTTATATTTTAAAGTGAATCTCCTTATTCTCTGTATAAATTTATATTTTCACATTATAATTGACCTAGCTAATATAATTCCAATTAGATGTTGAATTGAATGAGGTTGATCATCAAGCTCCTGATCTTGGTTCCAATCATTTTCTCTCACTTTTGAAGTCTATGCACGCATGTCCATTAGGCTTATGTTGTACAAGACTACAAGAGTATCTTCATTGATGTTTTCCACTCTACATGGTTTTTTTACTTTAGCACCGTTGGCTCTTTTACCGAAATATGCTCATTTCATTGTGAGGGCAATGACAAATTTAACAATTTTTTTCTCTTTTTCTTTATATCATGGGATTGGGAATATATGTCTCTGAAGCATGTGACCAAAAAGCAAACATGAATGAACATGGAACCTGAAAAGAGCAAGGGCTTTTGGTATGTAGTCAAAAGCAACAATAATGAAGTGCTGGGAAAAAAATTGACAACAGTGGACCATCTTTGACCAAAGTCCATGACGCCAAAACTAAACTAGGATGAGGACAAACAAGGATTTCCCCACTGTATAACCAAAAAAAGATATTCTTAGATTTTAGTAAAATTCTGTGTAAATGTAACCATAATTAATAAGAAAATTGACTAATTAAAATGACAATTATTAAATTCAAACTTTTATTTCAAATGACATATTCTTAATTATTAAATAATGTGCACATGATACACATGATATTCTAAAAGCACACTTAGTTATTGAATATTTAACTGATGAGGGAAAAGATGATAGTACAAAACATGATATGGGTTAAAACATTAGTAACAGTGACTAGAATCTGTTGCAAACTTGCAGTGCCTTTTTTTTTTCCCTTTATTCTTTATTTGTGATGTATGTTTGTTGTTTTGATAACTCATTCAAGGTTTAGAAAATTAGAACATATTGTTCATTGAATTTACTCATCAGCAGTGAAATAATTTTGTAGTGTCTTAGTACAAATTTACAACTCTGCAGATTGTTGGAGAAAGAAACCTACCAGGATTCATTAAGTAAGAGATTTTCAAGAGGATTAAGCACAAAGAGTAGTAAAAATAGAGCTTGATAATTATTAAATGACACAACACAAGAATTGAAAATGTCCCTAGCTATTTGTGATTATATTTTACATAATTTCTTGGTGCAAAGACAAGTTCTGTCAATTAAGGAAGAAGCTTGACCAATAAGAGAAAAAAGTATTCCAGGTCATCAACATAAATAAAGCTTGATTCATATAATGAGCACCATACATGATTCAATATATATTTAATTTATAAGTTTAATGATTTGATTTTTGCCCATCCATGAGGATTATGCAATTAGTTTAAATAAAATTCTTTTTCTTCATATATGTATAAATGTGTGCTATTAAAAACAATTCAAGATGGAAAAATTAAGCTGAAAATAATTTCTCTCAAATAGGGAATAGCCTAAAATTGATAAAACAAATAGCCTAAAAAAGGATAAAGGGATTACAAGAAAGAAATGATAACATAGTAGCTAGTGAAAATCGAAAACCAGAAGTATCCTTCAAAGAATAATTACAGATTGAGAAACAAAATATTAATCTTTTTTGTCCTTCAATTTTTTAAACTAATCAAAACGAACGTTACTTATTTTTTATTGTAGATCAAGTTGAATAGTCTCTATGTACCCAATCAACAACATTAACTCAAAAAAAGCTTGTGTGGACCGTTAAACACATGGCATATCATTAGACAAATTGACATGGTGTAAAAGTGTTTCAATCAATTTTATAGATATTAAAATCGAACCGATAATTAATTCGGCTAAAATACTAAATTATTGAATTAATAGTTTAATTAGTAGATTATTGATTCAATCAATTGACCTAATTATAATTAAATAAATATAAAAATTATAAAAAAATAAAATTAAAATTTACATTGCATAAAGAATTAATGCATGTTTTTCAAATAAATAAAAATTAATTAATTAAAATTATAAAAAATATAATTTAATTAAAAGTACCATATATAACAAGGAGAAAGTTGAGTGGAACAAGGGGAAACTTTAGACTGTTTACGTTTTGAAACTTCTTGTGTGTCAATGATAGGAAGAAGAATGCTAAAGGAGAAGAAACAAAAGAGTAGCTAGGGAAAGGCCGAAAAGAAGAGTTAGGTTTCCCTTTAGTGAATGATTTACAAATAACTCTAAACATTTAAAGAATTAAAAAGCATAAAAAAGTGGTAAAAATATATGTCGTAATGTGGTACTAGGTATTGGTTGGATTTGGTAAACGGGTAGGCATAAATACTAGGTAAACAATGGCCTTTACCATATATAACCACTAACATTTAGAAAAGGTCAATTTCATAGTACTTATAAATTATTGTCTAAATTTTGTCTAATTAATTTTTTGTAATAAATTTTAATTTTTTAAAAATTATTTATTTTTATATTTTTAAATTAAATATTAATTTTTAATCTTTTTTTAATAAATAAGTACCACCTTTTTAGACATTATAGTATTCATGGAAAAAAATAAAAGCATGCATAATAAAATTTGAACTCCTATACGAAAGGTATGAAAGTAAGAATAATTAAAAGTAGGATAAACTAGTAAACTACCAAAATTTACCTAAATTATTTTGGTACTAATAAAAATATTTTTAAATTTTGTTATTAATAAAAATGCCTTCAAATTATTTTAAAATACAATAAAAAATGTCCAACATTAAATATATATTTTTAAAATAAATTTAGAAAATAAATTTTGATACGATCTTTTGTAGTATAATTAAAAAAATGAGATATTTTTGTCTTTAAAATTTGATTAAATTTCGCTAAATATATCTTTTTTGTGATTTGTTGGTCAACAAAAAACCAATAATACTTTTAGAAATACAAAGAATCTAGAAAAATCAAACTTTTATCTGATTTTTTGCGTGAATTTTCTAAATACTTATATAAATATTCTTATAAAGTTTTAGATCAAATATATAAGTATTTTGTCAAATATAAAAATAGTTTGTCACATATAAAAAAATTAATATTTTTTTAGATATTTTTGTTATATTTTTAAATAATTTAAAAATGTTTTTATTGATAACAAAATTTGAAAGTATTTTAATCAGTGTCAAAATAATTTAGGTATATTTTTTGTGATTTATACGTAAAAGTATTTTAATTGAGTTGCTAGAGCCTTAAATTTAGACATTTAAACATATATTCATTGCTAAAAATTTTAACCAAGTAAATTTATATGGAGTGTAAGATTTAAAAGTTAAAAACTGGAGTTTATCATGCGTATATACTCTTCATGGGACACGCACAAGATTTATCCTATTAGGCAATATGCATCCTTATTATACCTAAATTGCTAAATTCAACGTGGCTTATATTAGACATTGACAATGATTCATGCCTTCTCAAATTCATCATCAACTTTAAAGTATATATTTCTTAACTTCAAAAAAAAAATAAACTGTCCCTACAAGAAACATTATTTTTAACGGTCATTTATTTTATTTTTAGTGGCAATAAAAGTAGTCGCTAATATATTTACCGGCAATCAGATATTAGCCGTCTTATATTTTGTAGCTAAAAAATTTTAGTGACAATTATAATATTTGCTGGTAAAAACTTTTTTAATGGCCACAATAAGTATATAATTTTTAACAGCCATATTTTTGGCAATTTATATGGCCACCAAAAAAAAATTTTAAGATTGCAATATCATTCACTTTTAGTGGCCACTACTATTGCCGCTAAAACCCGTTTTACCGGCAATTTATATGGCCACTAAAAGTAATTCTAAAATTGTAATATTATTCACTTTTAGTTGTTATTACTATTGCCGCTAAAATTTTAAAATTTTTTTAATTATACTCACTCTTAGAAATAACCACCTATCATTTTTCTAAAATTTTAAATTATTTTAACCATTAATTATTATTATTATACATAATATAAATATACTAAAATTAATTACTATAAAATAAAATATTTCATTAAATTCAATTAAATATTTATACACAAAGTTCTCTTAAAAAATAATAAAACATAATACAAATTTAAACAACACAAATACTACAAATTTATGTTACATCAATAATTAACACATAATTTATGTTAAAAAAAAAACAAATAAAACCTAGCACAAATGCAATACAATAATACAGCAGAGAGAATGAAGCAAAGTTTCCAATTGCTCAATTATATAAGACCATTTATGTATGAATTGCTCCACTACAATTTGACTCTTTAGCTTTGAACCAGCTCTTTTTTCCTAATCAATTAAAAATCAGCTTTAACAAAAAGATTATAAACTGTACTGTGTCTATCAACATTTACGATTTTACTATAAGTTATTGTTATGAATTTATCCAAGACTCTACCAAGATCACATAAGAAAAAAAATCATTATCTTGACTATCTTTTATTACCATACTGAAGGTTTTTAAAATGATGCTACTTTTATTTGGTACCTATTATTAGGTAAAATGATGTCGTTAGAGTGTAAACATTGGGTCACAGAAACTCGCTTGTCTTCTACACTTTCATTCTCATTCGTTCTTCCTTTTTTCTTTATCAATAGCGAAATGTTAGGATTCGAAATAAGTAAAATTTTTTGTATGTATTTTTTTCTCTTTTTTTTGTCCTCTCAAAAAAATGATCAAACCATTTTATTTCTGTTTCAATAATTTTTTCAAGCTCCACCCTTTTATGATTATTTTTATTGCTTTCTACTTTAGTGTAACAGTCCTCATCTTCCTTTCTTTCTACGGAACTCATCACAAGGCGCAAAATGAGTGCTATTATGGTAAATTCGACTTTGCTTCGAAGGATTACCCTTTTCTAAACCCCTGAAAAACCTTGTCACAGTTGTTAGACACTCAGTTTACACTAGTAGTAGCTGTGAGAATATTGAGAAGGGGGATTCTTAGTTCTTGGAGTCGTATAAGAAGAATCATAGTCAATCTGCAATTTTCATGAAGTATATTTAAGAAGGAATTGATATTGCGGTTAGAGATGAGAATGCTTTACTTTTGTTTAATGGAG
Source organism: Arachis duranensis (assembly GCF_000817695.3). Taxonomy (NCBI): domain Eukaryota; kingdom Viridiplantae; phylum Streptophyta; class Magnoliopsida; order Fabales; family Fabaceae; genus Arachis; species Arachis duranensis. The sequence continues at coordinate 86,833,849 of NC_029780.3, forward strand.
GAGAGACTCGGAAAGATTCCAGCCCTCGTAGCGAAGCACAAAGTTACTAGACTGTCGCAGATTACAAGTGATGGTTTGGTGAGTTTTATTTCTTTTAGTAACTATTTTTGTCATCATAGGAGTTGAAATTGGTTGTGTGCTCAATCTAGATATTATTCTTAATGTCAAGTAATTGCATATGATCACCGAGTTTCCATTAAGTAGAAGAAAAAGAAAAGAAAGAAGCAGAAGAACACGACCTAAACATTAGGATGAATTAGCATTTTATAAAATCGAAGGGACCAAATTGAGTCCAATTGTAATTTTGCCATATCATTTAATCGTTAAAAATCTCTAATGTGTCAAACGATAGCCACATCAACACTCTGTCAACTGAGTCAGCATCGAAAATGATCTCAAAAATCATTATGGTATTTAAAGCTAAATATAGGAGACTATTATGGTGAAATTAGAATATCAAAGACCAAATTAAATAATCTGGTGAATCTCAACTACCACTATGAAGATTTATTTCATTTTAATTAATTTGAATTAGTTAACTAATTAGATCACTTATCCATTAAAATAAATGTTAAAGTTTTAAATTCCATTTTATATATCTAACAACTTGTTAACTAACGACAAAAAATAAAAAATACTCTATGTATTAATATTTTTAATATACCAAATAATAAAAATTGTCTATTTTAAAAAAATAGAAAGAAAAATAAGCACAGAACCTCATTTATAGTAAAAAAGGCAATGATCCCTCCGAGACTTCAATTTATTTTTATGGATTATATATAAATTTTAATTTAGTTTAAAATTTTTATTTTAGTTCATTCTTTTACGAATTAGTTTTTTTTTATTTTTTTTCTAAAATTTAACCTAATTCTACCGGTGGTAAAATTGCTTATTAATACATCATGCTTTATAAAGGAAAAGCATCAGACAAAGAGGAAATATATGAAATCAAAATTTGAAAACATAATTTGGAAGAGTCTCTTATTAGTTATTGTAAAACAGTGATGTTATAAATAAATTTTTTTTATAATTAAGTTTAATTAAATTGGTACAAATAAAAAATTATACGTATATATTATTGTTTCTTTTTTTCGTGTTTTTTAGTACATAAATTTTTATTGAAAAGTACAAAAATTTATTGACATAGTATAAAAATTTATACATAATATAAAAAATTTTGCACAAAACACAAATTTATCGATATAACATAAAAATTTATGCATATAGCATGAAAATTTTTGTTTATAGTACATAAATTTTTGTTACAAATGTAATTTATTAATTAGGTGAGTCAATGTTTTAGAGATATATATGGTCTTTTAAAATATTTTGTGCTGTATATAAAAATTTATGTACTGTGCGCAAAAAGTTATATAATGTGCACTAGAATTTCTGTACTATATATATTTTGTTGGTTGGATATCAAAATTTTGAATATGTAGTTTTTAAAAAAATTTTGTGATGTGTACCAAATTTTATATATTGTGTATTAAAATTTTTATGCTGTACGTATTTTATTGGTTTGGTGTTAATATTTTAGGTATGTGATTATTTAAAAATTTATGTATTGTATATCAAAATTTTTGTGATGTGAACATATATATAGAAGAAGATGATAATGAAGAAGAAGACGACGATAATGATGATGATAATAATAATGGAGGATGAAAAGGAAAAAAAAAAAGAAATCAAACAAAAACAAAAGAAGACGGTGTTGAAAAAGAGCAAGAGAAAAAGATGACGACGACGATCACCAAAGAGGGAAAGGAGGAAAAAAATTAGCAACAATGCATATATACATATATTTAAGAGAAAAGGACAAATAAGTCCCTAACTTTTTTTTCTGCAGACATTTTTTTCCTAAAGATTGAAAAATACATATGTTCCTGACCCCCGTAAAACCTGGACAAATTTATCCCTCTATTAAAGTGACTCTGTTGGATTTGACGAAAAAGTCTAACGTGGCTCCCGTTGCGCTGACCTAGCCGTTACGGGAACACACGTGACATGGACCTTTTTAAAATAGGACATATTCGTCCTTCCATCCAAAATACGTCGTTTCAATGGAGCCCTAATCTTCCAAATTCAACATCTGGTTCTTATTCAAACACAGCACTTCTAGTTCATCAACACTTCTCCTTTCATTCTTATTACTCTCCAGATTCTCATTTTGTTGTTCTGTGTTTACTGTTATTATTGTTGTTGAATTTGGTGGAAGCCATTAATGAAGCTTTGTTGTTGTTGCTACTGCTAGTGCTAATGCTACCACCACCACCATTAGCTTTTTCTGATAAAGAACTAAGAGCATGAACTTGAGTGCTCTTAAATAGTTCACTTAGCTTTAATCCACGCATTTTTATTTTATGACTCCTTTTTTGGTTTTCTTGAATCCCTTTTGGATAAAGTTCTCACTTTGAAGAGACAGTAACATGGAGTGTGAAAAATTTTGAGGGAGACAATAATGATGATGTTCATTCTCCTGCACTTGCTTCATTCTAAAATGAGAGAGAGAGAGAAAGAGAGAGAGATAGATAGATAGATAGATAGATAGAGAGATATTTAAATTGAATTGTTACAAGTTAGTACAGATTAAAAAAAGATTGTAGTTGTAGCAGAAAAGGGGAAAGAGAAGTTTGTTAGAATTTTGGTGATGCATTTTTTGAGAGAAAAATGATAGGGCGGAGTGGCTTGAATCTCACACCACATGTTCCACTCTAAGTGGGTCGACGAGTGACTCGAGTCTCACACCACGTGTCTGGTTTGCAGAGCCAACCTCTTCCCACATTTGGGAGGCTCCGTACACGGCACCGCTGTCGTCGTGGTTCTGAAGTTGACAAACGACTTGTCCTCGCCTCGCGATTTGGAATTGCAAAACCAATTCTTGGTCAAAACTAAAATCCATCACCACCACCAACAACAACAACACACCTTCAGCTATTTCAAACCTTGTTGCATCTTTTCAGCTTCCTTCAACTGAAATCATTGAACCAACCATAGAACCTTTTCTTAAGCCAATCAACCTCATAGATTCCTTAGCAGAACTCTATAACAAAATGGAGTGTTCTTTTTCTTTTTTACCATCACAACCACAGAAAGAAGCGTTGTTTTGGTTGTTGTTGTCGGATTGTGTTCCGGTGAAGGGAAAGAAGAGAGGAGGTGAAAGAGAAAGAAGGATAATTTCGTCATTTGGACGGTTATGCAAAACGGTGTCGTTTTGGTGTGGGAGGATGAATATGTTCTATTTTAAAAAGGTCCATGCCATATGTGCTCCCGTAACGGCTAGGTCAGCACAATGGGAATCACGTCAGATTTTTCCATCAGGTCCAACGGTGTCACTTTAACGGAGGGATAAATTTGTTCAGGTTTTGAAAAGGTCAGGGACATAAATGTATTTTTTAATTCTTAAAACAAAAACGTCTACAAAAAAAAGGTTAGGGATCTATTTGTCATTTGTTCTATATTTAAAGAAGAAGCGCGCTATAATTTAATTAAATACTTAATTAAAAAAAAATTGGCCATGTGATTTTATTGATTATCAAATTGAAAGAGCAAATAAAAAAGAAAAAAAAAAGTAACATTTGTTTTGTCTGTTTATGAACGTTTTAGTACCTTTTTTTTATTTTATAACTCTTTCACTCACCGCACACTAATCAGAGGAAAAAAAACCACCATCACCAGTCACCACATGAACCACATGAGACTACTTTCAGTCCTCAAAACTCAAAAGAAGCCTCAAAGTTGGAATGTAAAGGAGAGAGGAAAATAATAAATGAATTTTTCTTTCTTTTTTCAAAAAGTTAATACATAGAGAAAAAGACAAAAAAGACACCACCCAAAAAAAATTGGAGAAAACAAAAAAGGAAACAGCTTTTTCAGTTTTTCCTCCTCCAACTCCAACACAGCACAACAACGACAACTTCAACACACTCTTGAAACCCAAGTCCTCTATTGTCTATTCTGTTTTTCTTTTTTTTTTCTTTTTTAATTTTTTTATCACCCCATAAAAAATAAAAACCAAATTCCATTCCCAATGTGAAAACACTTCCAAAAGCTTGAGCCTTTGAATCATCCAACACACACCAACACCACAAAGCTGAAACCTTTTCTTCGTTTGCTCTTATTCATATTCTTATTCTTATTCTTCTTCTCTCCTTCTATTCCTACTCTTCGTCACCAACAAAACACATCTCTGACCTGTCTCAATCCGTGTCTTCAAAGTACAAACCTTAGTTAGATCCACTTGGGTCTTTATTGCAGAGGCTTCTTAATGGCCAACTCTTGATTATTCATGGGGTCGATCAAAGATTTCTGTGTCATCCTTGTTCTCGTCAAAGATGGAGCCTTTGCATTCAAATATCCCTTCTTTTGAATCATAGGCTTTGTGAACTTTTCTGTGTGGGTGGGTGGAAGCTAGGGATCTTTCATTTCTCATTTCTTTTTCTTCTGTTTTTATTCAATTGCCACCATTTTTATATTTTTAAGCCTCGGAAAATGCAATCCAGTGGACCTGAATCAGCAAGCCCCATCACAAACCGGGTTCAGTCCTTGTCTTCTGCTGAGACAAGAGGGAAGCATAGGGTACATGCAGAAGTGAAGAGGTTGGAACAAGAAGCAAGGTTCTTAGAGGTATCTTCTTGTTTTTTTCTCATCGTCAATCATAATGTTTTGGAGCTTTGTTATTTGGTGGTGGTGTTGCGAATTGGTTTTCTTTTTGTTTGTTCTGTCTCTATGTGTGTCGTTTACTTGTTAACCTTGTACTTTTTTTTTCTCTCCCTATGGTTTGCTTTTGTTCTTCTGTGTGTTATGGTAAAATGGTATGTGAAAGTTTTGAACTTTTCTTTCATTGTGATGTCAATACTGTTAGAGACAAATTTGTACACAGTGCCTCTGTTGGGAAATAGGTTAACAATTTAGTAGCTTTTGATTCAGTTTATTGATGGGGTAATGTTCTATCAGCTAGATTTTTTGAATTTGATCTATGGAATTTAGTAAAACGCATGTTATGCAGTAAAACTTTTCTTACTATTGATTTTGCTGGCAATCATAATATTTTTGAAACCTGACTTTTTTACAAAGTTGTGACTATATCATTTGTGGATTTAATTGTGCTTAGTGAATTTAATATTCTTTTAGATGGCAATTTTGTCTTGAGAAAGGTATGAGTATGGACATTGAAGCGGAGTCTCCGTCCAGATTCCCAGCATAGTTATTGAGTCTTAACATTAGAATCCCTTTTTTTTTCTATTCTGCTTCTTTTATTTTATTTTATTTTATTTTCTAAACAATTCATATGCAATCTAATCATTCTCGGTGTATTGTCAATTTTATAACTGCAATAGTAGATTGATGATTTGAATGACAAGCTAAATGGATATTCTATTAATTTAACTTCTTTCTAATTGCATTTGAGCTGATTGGTGTTGCTTACACTTTTTACTTTTACCTTTTTTTCCCGTTCATTCTGTCAGAAATTACATGTAAGTCCATTTATTAGTGTCAAGGTGCATAAAATCTCTTAGATGACTTACAAATTAAGGGGAGTAAAGTCTCATTGAGATGACATGATTTTGAGTTAGTTCGTGTTAATGTAGATGATGAATGTACCATCTTCCAATGACTTCCATTATGTTATTTTCTGAGAAGGGTTTATTTGAAATCGGTATTCATTCGAACATAGGTCTCACAGTTTACATCTCTCTCTCTCTCTCTCTCTCTCTCTCTCTCTCTCAAACTATATTTGGAAGCTTTTGGTCCTAAACATTTTGAGCCCAAAATAAGTTCATCCAAATACAAAAGTTATTTTCTATCAGTAATTTATTGGTTTAGCATTTGAATTTTTCATTCAGTTATTAACATCAACAACTGAAACATTCATACGTTATCTGCGGAAAATAATTGATTCAAGCTGTCAATCTTAAATTGCGCCTGATTCCGGAAGTAGAAGTTCTTCCAGTCTTATGATGCCTCTTTAAGAGAAAGTAGATAGAGATTAAGGTAACTTGTTCAAAATTCTGTGAGCATGAGCGACCAAAAGTTGGAAAATTAGATCAGCTGTAATAAGGTTCACTCTGTTGAATTGTGGATTGAGGAGAATCCTGTATGAAATTGATATAGATCGAACTGAAATTAGAGACCCTTTTCCTTTATTGTACTTATAACATTCTAGTTTAGTTGTACAACAATCTGGAAACATCACATTTTGGGTTTGTCAAACTATATATCGGAAAGAATTCCTTTTTGTGCTCATGTTCTGGAAAGTTAAGGATACACAATTATGCAATCACCACTGAATGTTCAGAGAGCTAACAAATCCTTTCTGCAATTATCTTTGTAACATCAAAGGACATGAGGATCAAAACAGTACTGCCAGGATATCTCATGGGCTCCCTAGGCTCTTTCACAGATTTGTCAATTGATACGGTTGATAGGGGCCACAGTAAGCCTTTTCAATTAATAGCAGTCATTGTGTCGAACAACGGTTACATCTTTTGAATATCAAGTCCATTCCTAGTTGAGATTAGCTCCATTTCAACATTTGAGGATTGAAGCAAGCATTAAGTTCTCAGATTATTAGGTTGACATCCATATTAGTTTCAAAACATTCTTTATGGTGGCCAGCTGTGTAGATTCGTTTCGAAGTGGATGTAGCATGGTATATACCCTAATGTCTAGCAGAACATCATTATTAAGATTCTTCTATAATTCTGAACACATGGTTTTCTGCACGCATTTATAGGTTTCAGAATATTGTGTGGGGCTGCGGTCTGCCTAGGTCCTAATACATGCTTTAAGAAAGAGAGATGCTAAGTGTAGGACTAGATGAAAGACTATTGCAATTTCCGACATTGCCTTTTACCTTCTCTTTTTAGTTGTGTTGCGTACATGTCATCGATGACCTGGGATGGAACGAAGATGGTTAGCACAAGGGTGTAGGTGAAGCAGCCTGTGAGCCTGGTGGAGATTTCATCATGTAAACAAACAATCCTTATTGCGATCTTAGTTCCACTTTGAGCTAAAACTCTCCGGAATCAACTTTTTGTTTTTTTTTTCTTTGTTTTTTTTTTTTTGTTTCATTATTACAAATATATGCTCATATTTTGAATATTCCGCGGAATTAAAAGTGCTTCTGCATTGTGTTGCTTTTGCTACAAATCTGTTGGTTTGTTTTAGTTATTTTCATCCTTTTCACATTCCTACCATTTCATTCTATGTTTCTAAGTTATGCAGCAACTGTTTTTAACATTCACTATGAATCGGATGCAGGAAGAGCTGGAACAACTTGAAAGGATGGATAAAGCATCTGCACCATGCAAAGAGTAAGCTTGAAAACCAAAAAAAAAAAGACTATTGCACATTCAATTATAGTATATAACTCCTAACTTCCAAATGGTACTTTGTTTTTTGCAGAACACTCAGTAATGTGGAAACAAGACCCGATCCGTTACTACCAACGTAAAAATCTCCCTATAGCTTCATCTGTTTCGGTTGCATCAACTGTTTGAGAATTGTGTTCTAACAGAAGTTATGTTCATTCTAATTTGGCAGAACTATTGGCCCCCTAAATCCTTCATGGGATCGATGGTTTGAAGGCCCTCAAGAATCTAAAGGCTGCAGGTGCTGGATTCTCTGATGATCAATGGATACCTGCTATATTTCATTGACCAAGACCTCACCAAACACATTCTACAGTTTTACCCTTTCTTTTCTTTTTTCCTATTTTCTTTTTCACCCACCTTCTTTGATCCAGGATTGAGCAGAGAATTTGAGAGTTTTGAAACAGTATTGTTATTGGCAAATTTTAATGGAATGCTTCCTTGTGCAGATGACAATTTATAGTATAAACATAGCTATATGTGCTTCAGATCATAATTACCAATACCTTGTTAATGATTATTTGATATTTTTTCTTTCCTTTTCACCACCATTGAATGAATGGTAAATAGAGTTTCAGTTTGATGATGCCTTTTGTTAAACGTTATACTTCACTTATGAAAAAAAGAAACTGAAACCAATTTACAATTAGCTTGTGTGATTCTCAAGTATAAAATGATACAAAGATTCTTTATCACTCATCACTTAAATTCAACACAAGAAAAATTGAATCTCATCCAAAAGACTAGAGTAACCCTTCTACAATCATGTTGGCACTTTGCCAGTTACTCGCCGGGCGATCCATCCAAGACCATCATACAACCCTTCTCCGGTGAGGGCACAGCAAGCTTGTATATGCCAATCATGATCCTTGATACTGTGAAGAGAGAGCGCATCGGTGATCTCTGCAGGGGTCATGGCATCCTTGATATCTTGTTTATTAGCGAAGACAAGAATGAGAGAATGCTGCAATTCGTCATGCCCCAGCAATCTGAAAAGTTCGTCTTTCATGATAGAGATCCTCGCTCTATCGCTACTGTCTATCACAGCAATTACCGCATGCGTTCCTCGGTAATATGTTGCCCATGATGTTCGGAGTCTTTCTTGTCCGCCGAGATCCCAGACCTGAAATGAATGACACAGAAAGAAGTACGTAAATAGGTCATCCTAAACCCCCTCAACAGCAAGATTGTAACAAATGTTATTACTGAAGTACCAAAATCATTCTCTTTTTTTTAATTTTTTATGCGGCCTTCAATAAGATAAAGAAATAACAAAATCAAATAAAGACGTTACACCTCTTCAAATCATTTATGAACCATGACAAAACAGAGGTTATAATCCAATTCTTACCTTTCCAAGAAAGATTTGGCAGAAATTAATACTTACCAGGTTTGGATACCCTACAATAACAGCCAAGCCATGTCTCTCTATGTGGAATCATTCTGTTATATGGATCTAACAACGATATTAGAAATCCAATTCCTAAAGCATTCTATTAGAAATCACGTTGATGTTCGACTTCAAACTGGAAAAATTGAAAAGAACAGAAAACGTTTTCTAAAACCAAACAGACCCTAAATATCTCTTAATATATTCACCTATAGTTTCTCTAAACCTTGCTAAAACCTTTAGTTATTTAAGTGTGTGTTTGGATTACAGTTTGTAAACGGGAGTTTGCAAAAAATTGATTTTGCAAACTTGATTTTGATCAAAAATAAGTTTGTGTTAAAGTAATTTATGTTTGGTAATTTTTGTATCAAAATAGATTATAGTAAAATAAATGTTGTTTGGTTTATACCATTCAAAATCACTCTTAGATAAAAAATTACTAAAATAGACATCAACTTAAATTTTTTTTTTATATTATCCTATTATTTTACCCAACGTTTATGATTTTATTATTATCTATGATTAATTTTTTATTTAATTTATCTTTTTTAATGGAATCATAATCTATATTATAAAAAAATTACACTAAAACATAGTATACGAGAATTACAATTATAAAAGAAAATACTGAAACTAATAAAAAATTAAATATTTACTTTATAGTGATTTAAACAAATCTAAAAGTTCTTGATGATCTTTTTATATAATATATTTTTAGTATTTTTGGTACTCGTTTTTTAGTATGTTATAATTTTTTTTTATTATTATTTACAGTTAATTTTTTGTTTAATTTACTTTACCTAATAGAATTAATAAATTATATTATAAAAAGATAATAACAAACATAATACATAAAAATCACAATTATAAAAGTGTATAATGTCAAACAATTTATTGAAAAAAGTAAAAATAATAAATAATAGAAAATAGAATTCATATAAATAGAAATAACAAGAATTTTATAATTAATACAATAACATATACAAAGGATAAAGTTGGTAAAAAGTAAATAAATTTAGTATCTATGGCTAAAAGCCAGTTAAAAAAACGCAGAAGCTACAAGTTGCTTCTTGTAAACGTAGTTTTGGCAGCAAAATCACTTCTATGTTCATGAGAAAAAAATTTGCCAAACCAAAAATTAAAGCTTTCAAGAAATTTAAACGTGCTTCTTCCTTTCAAACGGTTTCCCAAACACACCCTAAGTATACTCCATCTTCTACAAGCCTTCTGCATCAATAAAAATAGGAGTGTTCGCAGTGCGGTTTGGTTCAGTTTTAAGGAAAAAAAGTCATCCGATTCGAACGCTTAATTTATGTGTGGTGTGATTTAGATTGGATGAACTTTTTTGAAAATCCGATCCGATTCGATCCGATTACGAGCGGTTTGGATCAGTTTGGATCCAACAATGACATAACAAGTCTTAACAATATTTTAAAAAGCCAACGATAACATAACAATAGAAATAAAATTATAGGTTAGTTAAAATAAATGAATAAATAATATTTTGAACATAAAATATTTATTAAATAATAATAATACATGAATAATAGAAAAATATATAACAAATTGAATATGTTATAAATATAATTGTAAATATAATAATAAAATAATAATATTATAACACATTGTGCGGTTTGGATTGGATTGGATCGGTTATTAAAATAGATCCGAAATCCGATCCAATCTAGCGATTTGCAAAAAATATAATCCAATCAAATCCGAATTAGTGCGGTTTTAATCGATTTTCGATTTAAATTGGATTGGATGAACGGTTTAATTTGGATCGGTTTGGATTTACACACCCCTAAATAAAACTGACTCCGCCTATTATTTCTATTTCATCAGACGAGTGAATGGCTAAGAAGCAACATTATATACACACACACTAACAATGCTAAATACAGAAACATGGAAGGGAAGCATTGAAGCAAGAATGCAAGATAAGCACATTAAAGCAAAGTGAATGGTGTGAATTGATGAAAGAAGGTTAAGTAAGTGAAAGGCACCTCAAATCGAATGTTCTTGTAGACAACCTCTTCAACATTGCTACCAACAGTAGGGTTGGTAGTGACAACCTCACCAAGATGCAACTTGTAAAGGGTAGTGGTCTTCCCAGCATTATCCAAACCAACAACAACAATCTTATACTCCTTTGCAGGGAACAACATGAACCAGAACCGCGATACCATTGCCCCCATCTTCTTCCAATTCCTCTATCTACTCAAACACTCTGATATTATTAACCTAAATCAAACACCGATTCTATTAAAACCCCATTAATTACGAACAAAAAGGGTATGTGAAAATCTAAACTATAACAAAAAAAGCATGCAACTTGCACCGAATCAAATCAAATGAATTTTAAGGGTTTGCAGATCGATCAAATGCCAAAATATAAAAAGGGCACGAACGAGGGAAAAAAAATCGAAAAAACCATGGTTTGTCTTGGCAAACATAAAATTTATCTTTCATTAAATTCAAAAGATGTGTTCGGTTTAAAATAAAATAAGATATTAAATGATTGATATCATTGCTTAGATAAATGATATAACTGATTAAAAGATTTAAATATGAATTTAATATGAATGATAAATGAAATGGTACTTGAAACTTAACTTCCCGAAAATTAGTATATATAGGAGAGTATGGGGTCTTTCAAATAAGAAATGCAAAGTGATAATTATAATCCAAGAATGATGATAAAGAAGAGAAAGAGTTGCTGCTTGCATTTGAGATTGAGAAGTAGAGAGGAATGCGATTCTTGTGATCAAGAAAATTATGATTCTTTTACTTGCTTATCAATGGCGGTGGATGCATGTCCTGAAGAAACCTCTTCTTGTTTGGAGAGAATCAAGAAGACGAACAAGAAGAGGAAAAGGGAAGAAAACAAGAAACCGTCGTTTTCATGGGAATGTTCAACTGAGCTAATGATGTATGACGATCCATGGAAGCTGAAGAAGGTGCTGAACAGCAGCGACGTGGGGGGCATGAGTAGGCTGTTGCTTCCTAAGGAGATGGCGGAGCCGCTGGTGGCAGCAGTGTTGGGGTACGACGAGAACCAGAAAGAAGGAATGGAGGTCGAGATATGGGACGTTGACACACAGTCAATGCACAGTCTTGTGTTCAAGAGATGGGGTTCTTCTAGAAGCTATGTCTTCATGGCCAATTGGACTAAAGACTTTGTCAAAAGAAGGTCTCTCAAGTCCGGCCATGAGGTTGCCTTCCACTGGAATCCTTATGCCAACCGCTTTCATTTTTCTGTTCTCAAGTCTGCCACAGAGGAGGATTTCTCAAACTGAAACTATTTGCTTTGGAAGAAGAGGGAGACGAAAGGAGGAAGAAGACAAGAGATTCTTTTATTATTACATTTGTTGGTGTAAATTTTGCAGAAAGAACATGTCTCTTTTTCATTCTTTTTAGGCAAAATTTTGTTTAATATTTTCAGTAGTCTAACTTCTTTTACTTTCTCTTCTTCAATCCTTGTTTCTTATTATTTTTGTTATCAATAACACAAAATTGAACTATACAAAACTTTTTTTTTTCCAGACTTGCCTTGTAACAGATATATATTATATTTCTTTTCTTTCTCTCTTTCTCTTTGTTAAGGGTAAAATTATAACTAACTAATACCTTTCATAACATTCAGAATGATACTTAGAGGTTTCTTGGCGTTGCTGGTAATATTATTAAGTTATTAAAAGATCGAGTCTTAATTTTGCATTATTTAAAACTAGTGGAAATTTATTCTGTATGATGTTTAGTTTGTTCTTAATCCAAACTTGGTCCTTGCAGACTGGCAGACCAAACAACGTTTGTTAGGTTTTATAATTAAAGTTAAAGATTAAAATTATTTGGATAACAAGTTATACTGAAACCAGAATCGAGTAAATCTGGTTTAGGTCAAAAACAACTATGGCGATTTTCTCACTCTAATGTGATCCTTTGTTCTATTATGCCATGCTGCATAATTTATAGGGTTACAAGTCCAGGGTTGGTAGCTCTCAAAACAAGTTCGGCATGATCAAGCTGTCTAACTGACATTGTTTTGTGCATGTGTGTTTAGGTTTTAGGGTTTAGTAGTGGCAATTATAAATAAATTGCAAATGTTGATTCCTAATCTCCACTTTGCTTTATTATTCCAATACTTGCCTCTTCGTTTGGGTGGATCTCTGTCTAAGTGTAAAGAAGAAAGCCTAACAGCAGTAAGGAAATAGTAGCCAACATCTCAGGTGAATGACAGGAATATAGTAATGTATTTTACAGTTTTATGATAAATTGTATACGTAGCTTTCTTGCTTGACAAGTTATGCGGTTGACACTTTGTTTCGCCTGTGTATACTAGTCATGATGCTACCTCCATCTGACTCTGTACATTGTTGCAGATGCAAAAGGAGCATGATTTAATTTCATTGCATACTCAATTCCAACATCATCCTGTTGCAGCTACGAAGGACCTAGTTGAACAAAACTTCCAAGATGGTGGTATTGACCCACATAATGTTGAATCCGGAGAATTGAAGAAGCTTGATAGTTTTGTAATTTCTGTTATTTCGTAATAGGAATTTAAATTGTGATTGGTGTAATTTTAGAATAGGCATTTGAAGGGGTATTTGTATAATTTTGCAACCATCTAATGACATTAGACAAAGAATTGGTACGGATCAGTGTACTTTAACTGACCATCATACAAGTCCATCAAGGAATTTTCTCCTCCTAGCTTCAAAAAATAAAATAAAAAAGAGTTCGTTTTTTTTAAGTCTTCTAGCTATTTAACATCCTAACATAAAACAAATTCTATCATAATCGATTTTAAAATTTCAAGTATATTTGTATACATATATAGTCAACTATTGAATAAACTTTCATAACTAATCCAAAGACACTTGTTTGGCTTGAGTGGTCGACTCTTCAAAGTATAAATGATACATATACTTTTGTAACTGATCAGTAATCACTCAATTCAGTACATGAAAAATGAATCTCGTTCAAAAGACTCCAGCAAATCCTACAATCATGATGGTGCCTTGCCGGTTACTCGCCCGGCAATCCATCCGAGACCATCATACAACCCTTCTCCAGTGAGGGCACAACACGCTTGTATATGCCAATCATGATCCTTGATGCTGTGAAGAGATAGTGCATCGGTGATCTCAGCAGGTGTCATGGCATCCTTGATATCTTGTTTATTGGCAAAGACGAGGATGACTGAGTGCTGCAATTCGTCGTGCCCCAGCAACCTGAAAAGTTCATCCTTCATAATAGAGATCCTTGCTCTATCGCTACTATCTATCACCGCAATCACAGCATGTGTTCCTCGATAATATGTTGCCCATGATGTCCGGAGCCTTTCTTGTCCGCCTAGATCCCAAACCTGAAATGAAGAAAACAGAGTGAGTAATACGGTCACCATGCACAGTAGCAAAGCTTGGAACTGTCTTACAACAAGCTAACTTCATGAAAATATGCAGAATGTATATTGTCACCAGGAATACAGGACAAATTTGAAAAATAATTATCAAGAACTCGAACGAAGGTTGAAACTGTCAGCCTTTAGAAAACCAAAAGAATAGAAGTAGAAACATAGTTTTAAGTCATAAGGAGATGTCTTCCTTTTCAACTGTTGATTTAATTTGGGATAGTATCATTTGTCTTAGCTTCGCTTCAGTGCTCATGACATGTTTCTTTAGTGGATATTCAAAGAGATTGGCATGCACTGTTATAGCTAAGTAAGCTTTTTCTTTTTTCCATCTTGATTCTTGGCTAATACCTTTTGTATCCATGCAAGGATGGCCGTCTTTTGGATGTTCTCTTATTCTTATAAAATTTCTTCTTCTATCCAAAGAAAGGTCTAACAAATGGTATCATCTTCCAGTAACAAACTAACCCCGTCCCTTCCTAACAATATACTAATGTAAAACAACTAAGACAAAATTAGTAACTGGTAAACTATTGAGAGGAGATCATTTCCACACAAACAGAAACACCCAACATTCAAACTAGTAGGCCAAAATGGTGTTTTGATATTTTGAGACTTAAGGGTATCCAAAACAGTCTTAGAAAACAGAGAAATAACACATGAAAACTGATTAATATCCACAAATTTTGTCAACATCTTCAGTACACACGTTTCATCCAACTATCTCCAGAACAAGATTTTCAATCTTTTATGTTGGAAACCCAGAAGTTTGAAGGACTCAGATGATACCAAATGCAGTCTTTAAAGCATTGAAGGAGGATAAGCACATTAAAACAAAGTGAATGGTGTGAATTGATGAAAGAAGGTTAAGTAAGTGAAAGGCACCTCGAATCGAATGTTCTTGTAGACAACCTCTTCAACATTGCTACCAACAGTAGGGTTGGTAGTGACAACCTCACCAAGATGCAACTTGTAAAGGGTAGTGGTCTTCCCAGCATTATCCAAACCAACAACAACAATCTTATACTCCTTTGCAGGGAACAACATGAACCAGAACCGCGATGCCATTGCCCCCATCTTCTTCCAATTCCTCTATCTGCTCAAACACTTTGAGACTATTAACCTAAATCAAATACCAAAACCCCATTAATTACGAACAAAAAGGGTATGTGAATATCTAAACTACAACAAAAAAGGCATGCAACTTGCACCAAATCAAATCAAATGAATTTCAAGGGTTAGCAGATCGATCAAATGCCAAAATATAAAAAGGGCACGAAGGAGGAAAACAAAATCGAACCTGGAAGCGGTTTTAAGGAAATTGAAAAAAGGGAATTAATTCCATGAAGATGGCGAAAAAAGAAAGTGGGTATTGCCACTTTCCAGGAAGGTCATCAGTGACACCGTGGCTGCTAACTAATGCCTAAGGTAGCCCATATATGTCACCAATTAGCAAGGTTGAAAACTATGGCCAGTTTGGATTGGTTTTCAAAGAAAGTATTTATTTTTTTATTTTTGAGATAAATATTAAATTAGTATTTAAAAGATTTTAATATTGATAAAATAATATTTGATTTTTGTTATTGATAAAATAGTTTTTTAAAAATTTTAAAATTTGACAAAATCATAATAAACAAAAAATGCTGATGTGACCGTCGGAAAAGAGCTCCGATGTTGGCAAAGAGTTTCGGCGACGTTTTCGATTTTCTTCTTCTTTGCTATGGTGAAAGGGGATGCATCGGCGAGGTATTGCCATAGCGGAGGGGACGCAGAAGGGACACAACCGCGTGTTGAAGAAAAAGACGCGGCAAACACAAGAACGCGACGAGATACTGCTATGGGAAAAAAGACGCAGCGGTGTGCCATGGCGATGCGAAAAGAAACACGGCAGTGTGTTGAAGAAGTAGAAGCTACAAACACGAAGAAAGTGGCAGGATGCAGCGGCGTGCCATGGCAGTCTTCTTCTTCAGCTGCCATGGCGGAAGGGGACGAAGCAGCGTATTGAAGAAGGAGAAGCAGCGAACACGAAAAAGAAGGTTGCCGAAAACGTTGCCGGAGCTCTCCGCCATCATCGTAGCTTTTTTTTACGGCCACATTAGCGTGACGTCATCTTTTCATGGTTTGGTGATTTTGTCAAATTTTAAAATCTTTTAGGGGCTATTTTGTTAATAACAAAAATCAAGTACCATTTTATTAGTGTCAGAATCTTTCGGGTGTCGATTTGGTATTTACCTCTTTATTTTTTTACGAAAGATATTTTTTTAGCAGACAAAAATAATTTTATATTTAGATAGATTTTTAAACAGAATTTTTAAGAATTAAAAATATTTTTTATTTTTGCTTTTTTTAAAAGCAAGATATTATTAACTTTTAGAAAAAACAAATAATTTGCTTTTATAATGAAAGTACTTTTTCTAAAAAATGTATCCAAATAGGTTTTAAATTGGATAAAAGTAATTTATTTTTTAAGAAAAGTACTTTTTTTTTCGCTCAAAAAAGCCAATCCAAATTAATACTAAATCGGTTCTCGAATCACTCTAATTAGTAATTACTGGTTTATTAGTTTAACTGGTTTAATTGTGACAATTGAGAATAATTATTTTATAATAAAATAACAAATAAAATATAAACAAATACACTAAACTATAATTATAGTTTAATATAAATTTTAAAATATTACCTAAATTAAAACATTACATCAACTATAATACTATAATCTCATCTAAATACAAACTCAAAAATTAAATAAAAAAAAATCAAACATAAAATACTAATATCAAAGTTTGTCTCCAATGATCAAAATTCACGAGACATAAACTAAAAACAAAACAGCAATTCGATGTCAAGAACAATAAATTATATTCAGTGATACTGTCATCTAATCAATAATATAATTTAATTAACAGCAACTCAATAATAAAAACAATGAATTGAAATTAACAATATAAATTAAAATCAAAACAACAATAATAAGATCAAGATAAAAAATAACAAATATCAAATTAACAAATTATCAAAATATCAAAAACAACACAATAACTTAACAATTACAATTTATATGGATTAAGTTATTATGTGTACACATCTTCATACACAAAATGAATTTATAACTATAAGCACTTCATCAAAATCCACATATATAGATCACAACTTTACAATTTGATTATTAATAATCCCCAAACAATTTTGTTTAAGTACTAAAAGAAAAAAATGGGGTAATAAGTACCAAGTCTTCATTAAGGATATAACAAGCAAGCTCTTCATCCTAGCCATCATGCAAGTTCTTGTCTTTGACTAAATCTCCAACATCGATGTGGCAAAGCTCTGTGGCTTCAGCTAGAGCTGTACATGTCATAGATTTTTCTGTCCTCAGGGTACCGCTCACCAAAATGTTTGGCCTCTTCCTCCTATGTTTCTTTTCACCATCACTACAACTTAAAAACATGCACCAAAATAAGAAATTCAATTGGAAAACACTGTTCCAGTTCATGTCACATGCATTGTTACATTTCAAAGTGCTTTAGCCAATTAAAACTCAACAGGGGGATCCAAATATTTTAACAACTAATATTAAATCATTAATTATTCTAACAAAAAAAACCCACGCAATCATGCATAGTAAAATAGCAAAATGCATGAAATTCAAAAATTGTAGAACAAAACCAAATATATAATTGGTCACAAAAAAATAAAATAAAAAGTAACAAAAATTTATAAAAATCCAACAACTAAGCACAAATAACAAAAACCAACATCACAACCAGTAAGAGTTTTTGAGAATGGTCAAAGAGAAATGGAGAGGACTAAGAGAGGTGCAATTTACAAACAAATTGAAAGTCTCGATAGTTCCTCTGAGAAAATGACATAAAGACAACTTTAGCGAAATGAATAAAAAAATCATGAAGTTTGAGGAAGAGATGAAGAAGATTGATGATATGGCGGGGGATGGGGTTTATGATGGAACAGTGGAGGATAGAAGACAGGTGTTTGTGGCCTGCTGTGAGAAATGGTAAGTAAGGAAAAAACTACATTGGAAGCAGATGTCCCGCTCTAAACATGCGATGGACATTGATAAGAACACGAGGTACTTTCACAACTTAGCTTTTGCGAGAAGGAGGAACAATAGGATTGATGCGCTACTCATTAATGGAAGACTGGTAAGGAACCAAGCTAGAATTAAGATTGCAATTAAAGACTTTTATAAGAGATTATATCTTCAGGAAGAGTCTCCTGTGGTGGGGTTCAGGAACGGCCTGGTGGAAAGGATTAGTAATGAGGATACTTTGGCGTTGGAGGTACAACCGTCTCCAGAGGAGGTTAGAGAAGCAGTATGAGATTGTGAGTCATTTAAAGCTCCAAGAAGTGATGGGTACAATATGAACTTCATTAAGAGGTGTGGTGCATGGAATTGTGATACGCACTTTTCACAACTCCGATGTCACTAACCAGCAAGTGCACTGGGTCGTCCAAGTAATACCTTACGTGAGTAAGGGTTGATCCCACGGAGATTGCTGGCTTGAAGCAAGTTGTGGTTATCTTGTAACTCTTAGTCAGGATATTAATAATAATTCTCAGTTTTGATTGCAAAAGGTAAAAGAGCATGAAATAAATACTTGTTATGCAGTAATGGAGAATAGGTTGGAGTTTTGGAGATGCTCTGTCTTCTGAATCTCTGCCTTCCTACTGTCTTCTTCTTCACGCATGCAAGATTCTTTCCATGGCAAGCTGTATGTTGGTGGATCACCGTTTTCAATGGCTACCATCCGTCCTCTCAGTGAAAAAGATCCATGTACATGGCTAATCATCTGTCGGTTCTCATTTGTGTTGGAATAAGATCCATTGATCCTTTTACACACTGTCATTGCCCTCAACAGTCATGAGTTTGAAGCTCGTCACAGTCATCCCTTCCCGGATCCTACTCAGAATACCATAGACAAGGTTTAGACTTTCCGGATCTCAAGAATGCTGCCAATTGATTCTAGCTTATACCACGAAGACTCTGATCTCACGGATTTGAATTCTCTGTTGTCAGGAGAGGCAATCAAACTCGTGAACCCGAAACCCAAGAGATATACACTCAATCTAAGGTAGAACGGAAGTGGTTGTCAGGCACACGTTCATAAGTTGAGAATGGTGATGAGTGTCACGGATCATCACATTCGTCACGGTTAAGTACAAGTGAATATCTTAGAACAGGAACAAGCATGATTGAATAGAAAACAAAAGTAATTGCATTAACTCATCGAGACACAGCAGAGCTCCTCACCCCCAACCATGGAGTTTAGAGACTCATGGCGTAGAAGATACAAATTCAGATGTGAAAAATGTCATGAGGTCCTGAAAACAATATCTAAAAATAGTTTTTATACTAAACTAATAACCTAGGTTTACAGAAAATGGGTAAACTAAGATAGATAGTGCAGAAATCTACTTCTGGGGCCCACTTGGTGTATGCTTGGACTGAGCATTGAAGCTTCCATGTGTAAAAACATTTTTTTGGAGTTGAACGCCAGGTTGCTGCCTGTTTCTGGCGTTTAACTCCAGCTTTTATGCCAGTTCTGGCGTTTAACGCCAGAATAGTGTAAAAAGCTGGCGTTAAACGCCTTTTTGCGTGATCTCATCTTAGGCAAAGTATGAACTATTATATATTGCTGGAAATCCCTGGATGTCTACTTTCCAATGCAATTGAGATCGTGCCAATTGGGCTTCTGTAGCTCCAGAAAATCCATTTCAAGTGCAGAGAGGTCAGAATCCAACAGCATCTGCAGTCCTTTTTCAGCCTCTGAATCAGATTTTTGCTCAGGTCCCTTAATTTTAGCCAGAAAATATCTAAAATCACAGAAAAACACACAAACTTATAGTAAAGTCCAGAATGTGATTTTTGCATAAAAACTAATAAAAACATAATAAAAAGTGAATAAAATATACTAAAAACTACCTAAAAACAATGCCAAAAAGCGTATAAATTATCCGCTCATCACAACACCAAACTTAAATTGTTGCTTTCTCCAAGCAACTGAAAACAAAATAGGATAAAAAAAGAAGAGAGTATACTATAAATTCCACAATATCAATGAAGCTTAGTTCTAATTAGATGAGCGGGGCTTGTAGCTTTTTGCTTCTGAACAGTTTTGGCATCTCACTTTTTTCTTTGAAGTTCAGAATGATTGGCATCTATATGAACTCAGAATTAAAATAGTCTTATTGATTCTCTTAGTTTATTATGTTGATTCTTGAACACAGCTACTTTATGAGTCTTGGCCGTGGCCCTAAGCACTTTGTTTTCCAGTATTATCACCGGATACATAAATGCCACAGACACATAACTAGGTGAACCTTTTCAGATTGTGACTTAGCTTTGCTGAAGTCCCAGTTAGAGGTGTCCAGAGTTCTTACGCACACTCTTTTTGCTTTGGATCATAACTTTAACCACTCAGTCTCAAGCTTTTCACTTGTACCTTCATTCCACAAGCACATGATTAGGGACAGCTTGATTTAGCCGCTTAGGCCTGGATTTTATTTCCTTGGGCCCTCCTATCCATCAATGCTTAAAGCCTTGGATCCTTTTTACCCTTGCCTTTTGGTTTTAAGTGCTATTGGCTTTTTCTGCTTGCTTTGATAGAGATACTTATGTAATTCATTGGTGGGAATTTCAGATAAGCGCATGAAGATACTGTGTTCCTTCTGAATCTCTGCTTTTCTACTGCTTTCATCCAATCATTCTTACTCCTTTCCATGGCAAGCTGTATGTTCGGGTTTCACCGGCGTCAATGGCTACCTCCCATCCTCTCAGTGAAAATGGTCCAAATGTGCTGTCACCGCACGGCTAATCATCTGTCGGTTCTCGATCATGTTGGAATAGGATCCATTGATCCTTTTGCGTCTGTCACTACGCCCAACACTCGCGAGTTTGAAGCTCGTCACAGTCATCCCATCTCAGATCCTACTCGGAATACCACAAACAAGGTTTAGACTTTTCATATCTTAGGAATGGCTGCCAATAATTCTAGCTTATACCACGAAGATTCTGATTAAGGAATCCAAGAGATGCACACTCTAGCTCTCGCTTGTAGAACGGAAGTGGTTGTCAAACACGCGTTCATAAGGACGGATGATGATGAGTGTCATGGATCATCACATCTATCAGGTTGAAGTACGAGTGATATCTTAGAATAAGAATAAGCTTGAATTAAATAGAAGAATAATAGTAATTGCATTAATACTCGAGGAACAGCAGAGCTCCACACCTTAATCTATGGTGTGTAGAAACTCTACCGTTGAAAATACATAAGTAATGGTCCAGGCATGGCCGAATGGCCAGCCCCCATGAAGGTCTAAAATTGCATACACTGATTAAAGATCCATCCAAAGACCAATGGTCTAAGAGACCCGGTCAAAAAAGACAGACCTAGTACAATAGTAAAAAGTTCTATTTATACTAAACTAGCTACTAGGGTTTACAGAAATAAGTCTAAGTGCAGAAATCCACTTCTGGGGCCCACTTTGGTGTGTGCTTGGGCTGAGCTTGAGCTTTACACGTGCAGA
Organism: Arachis duranensis; assembly: GCF_000817695.3. Classification (NCBI taxonomy): domain Eukaryota; kingdom Viridiplantae; phylum Streptophyta; class Magnoliopsida; order Fabales; family Fabaceae; genus Arachis; species Arachis duranensis. Next base: position 86,855,576 of record NC_029780.3, read on the forward strand.
GGCTTCTCTTGGGGTTAAGTGCCAAGTTGTAACGTATTTTTGGCGTTTAACTCTGGTTTGTGACGTGTTTTTGACATTTTACTCCAGAATGCAGCATGAAACTGGCGTTGAACGCCAGTTTGCGTCATTTAAACTCAAACAAAGTATGAACTATTATATATTTCTGGAAAGCCCTGGATGTCTTCTTTCCAACGCAATTGAGAGCACAACATTTGGAGTTCTTTAGCTCTAGAAAATCTATTTCGAGTGTAGGGAGGTCAGAATCCAACAGCATCAGCAGTCCTTTTTCAGCTTGAATAAGATTTTCGCTCAGGTCCCTCAATTTCAGCCAGAAAATACCTGAAATCACAGAAAAATACACAAAATCATAGTAAATTCCATAAATGTGAATTTTGCATAAAAACTAATAAAAACATCCCTAAAAGTAGCTAGATCCTACTAAAAACTACCTAAAAACAATGCCAAAAAGCGTATAAATTATCCGCTCATCACAACACCAAACTTTAATTGTTGCTTGTCCCCAAGAAACTAAAAATCCAATAGGATAAAAAGAAGAGAATATACTATAAATCTCAAAATATCAATGAATATTAGTTCTAATTAGATGAGCGGGACTTGTAACTTTTTGCTTCTGAACAGTTTTGACATCTCACTTCATCCTTTGAAGTTTAGAATGATTGGCATCTATAGGAACTTAGAGTTCAGATAGTGTTATTGATTCTCCTAGTTAAGTAAGTTGATTCTTGAACACAGCTACTTTTATGAGTCTTTGCCGTGGCCCTAAGCACTTTATTTTCCAGTATTACCACCGGATACATAAATGCCACAAAGACATGACTGGGTGAACCTTTTCAGATTGTGACTCAACTTTGCTAAAGTCCACAGTTAAAGGTGTCCAAAGCTCTTAAGCACACTCTTTTTGTTTTGGATCACGACTTTAACCACTCAGTCTCAAGCTTTTTACTTGGACCTTTATGCTACAAGCACATGGTTAGGGACAGCTTGATTTAGCCGCTTAGGCCTGGATTTTATTTCCTTGGGCCCTCCTATCCATTGATGCTCAAAGCTTTGGATCCTTTTTCCCCTTGCCTTTTGGTTTTAAGGGCTATTGGCTTTTTCTACTTGCCTTTTCTTTTTTTTATATTTTTTTTGCCATTTTTTTTGCAAGCTTTTGTTATTCACTGCTTTTTCTTGCTTCAAGAATCAATTTTATGATTTTTCAGATCATCAATAACATTTCTCTTTTTCATCATTCTTTCAAGAGCCAACAATTTTAACATTCAAAAACAACAAGATCAAAAATATGCACTGTTTAAGCATTCATTCAGAAAACAAAAGGTATTGTCACCACATCAATATAATTAAACTAATTTCAAGGATGAATTCGAAACTCATGTATTTCTTGTTTTTTTGTATTAAAAACATTTTTCATTTAAGAAAGGTGAAGGATTCATGGAATTATTCATAGCCTTAAGACATAGACACTAGACACTAATGATCATGTAGTAAAGACACAAACATAGGCAAACATGAAGCTCAAAAACCGAAAAACAGAGAGACAAGAACAAGGAAGTTAAGGAATGAGTCCACCTTAGTGATGGTGGCACCTTCTTCTTGAAGGACCAATGGTGTTCTTGAGCTCCTCTATGTCTCTTTCTTGCCTTTGTTGCTCCTCCCTCATAGCTCTTTGATCTTCTCTAATCTCATTGAGAATGATGGAGTGCTCTTGGTGTTCCACCCTTAATTATTTCATGTCATAACTCAATCCTTCTAGAGAAGTGTTGAGTTGTTCCCAATAGTTGTTTAGAGGAAAATGCATCCCTTGAGGCATCTCAGGGATTTCTTGATGATGAGCTTCCTCATGTGTCTCTTGAGATCCATGAATGGACTCTCTTGTTTGTTCCATCCCCTTCTTAGTGATGGGCTTGTCCTCTTCAATGAGGATGTCTCCTTCTATAACAACTCTAGCTAAGTTGCATAGATGGCAAATGAGATGAGGAAAAGCTAGCCTTGCCAAGGTGGAGGGCTTTTTGGCTACTTTGTAGAGTTCTAGAGGGATGACTTCATGAACTTCTACTTCTTCTCCAATCATGATGCTATGGATCATGACTGCCCGATCCACAGTCACTTTAGATCGGTTGCTAGTAGGGATGATGGAGCGTTAGATGAACTCTAACCATCCTCTAGCCACAGGCTTAAGGTCCAGTCTTCTCAATTGAACCGGCTTGCCTTTTGAGTCTTTTTTCCATTGAGCTCCTTCCACACATATGTCCATGAGGACTTGGTCCAACCTTTGATCAAAGTTGACCCTTCTAGTGTAGGGGCGTGCGTCTTCTTGCATCATAGGCAAGTTGAACGCCAACCTTACGTTCTTCGGACTGAAATCTAAGTATTTCCTCCGAACCATTGTAAGCCAATTCTTTGGGTTTGGGTTCATGCTTTGATCATGGTTCCTAGTGATCCATGCATTTGCATAGAACTCTTGAACCATTAAGATTCCGACTTGTTAAATGGGGTTGGTAAGAACTTCCCAACCTCTTCTTTGGATCTCATGTCGGATCTCCGGATACTCATTTTTCTTGAGCATGAAAGGGACCTCGGGGATCACCTTCTTCTTGGCCATAACTTCATAAAAGTGGTCTTGATGGACCTTTGAGATGAATATCTCCATCTCCCATGACTCGGAGTTGGAAGCTTTTGTCTTCCCTTTCTTCTTTCTAGAGGTTTCTCCGGCCTTAGGTACCATAAATGGTTATGGAAAAACAAAAAAGCTATGATTTTACCACACCAAACTTAGAATGTTGCTTGTCCTCGAGCAAAAGAAGAAATAATAGAAGAAGAAGAAGAAGATATGGAAGAGAGAGAGAGGTGTGGGTTTCGGCCAAGAGGGAAAAGAGAGGGTAGTGATGTGTGAAAATAAAGAAGGATGGAGGGGTTTATATAGTGGAAGGAGAAAGGTTAGGGTTCGGTCATTTAGGGTGGGTTTGGGTGGGAAAGAGATTTTAAATTTGAAGGTAGGTGGGGTTTATGGGGAAGAGTGGATAGATGTGAATGGTGAAGAGGTGATGGGGAAGAGTGATTGAGGTGATTGGTGAATGATGTTTGGGGAAGAGTGTTATGAAAAAGGTGTGAGAGAGAGGGAGAAGGTAAGTGGGGATCCTGTGGGGTCCACAGATCCTGAGGTGTCAAGGATTTCTCATCCCTGCACCCTTTAGGTGTGTAAAATGCCCTCTGTATGCAATCCTGACGTTTAACGCCAAACTGATGCTTGTTTCTGGCGTTAAACACCCAAATGTAGCTTGTTTCTGGCATTTAACGCCAGCCTGATGCTTGTTTCTGGCGTTAAACGCCACCTTGGTGCTTGTTTCTGGCGTTAAACGCTAGACAGATGCTTGTTTCTGGCGTTTAAATGCCAGACAGCTCTTCCTCCAGGGTGTGCTTTTTCTTCTGCTATTTTTGATTCTATTTTTAATTTTTGCAATTGTTTTGTGACTCCACATGATCATAAACCTAATAAAACATAGAAGAACAATAGAAATATAGATAAATAAAAATTGGGTTGCCTCCCAATAAGCGCTTCTTTAATGTCAATAGCTTGACAGTGAGCTCTCATAGAGCTTCACAGATGTTTAGAGCATTGATGGAACCTCCCAACACCAAACTTAGAGTTTGATTGTAGGGGCTTTGTTTGACTCTGTATTGAGAGAAGCTTATCGTGCCTCTTTTCCATGTTTACAGAAGGATAACCTTGAGCTTTAAACACAAGGTAGTCCCCATTCAATTGAAGGACTAGTTCACCTCTGTCAACATCAATCACAGCTTTTGCTATGGCTAGGAAGGGTCTTCCAAGAATGATGGATTCATTCTCATCCTTCCCAGTGTCTAAGATTATGAAATTAGCAGGGATGTAAAGGCCTTTAACCTTTACCAACACGTCTTCTACCAATCCATAAACTTATTTTATTGACTTGTCTGCCATCTTTAATGAGATTCTTGCAGCTTGTACCTCAAGGATCCCCAGTTTTTCCATTACAGAGAGTGGCATAAGATTTATACCTGATCCCAGGTCACATAGAGCCTTCTCAGAGGTCATGGTACCTATGGTACAGGATATTAAGAATTTACCAGGATCTTGTTTCTTTTGAGGTAGAGTTTGCTGAACCCATGTATCTAGTTCACTAATGAGCAAGGGAGGTTCACCTTTCCAAGTCTCATTACCAAACAACTTGGCATTCAGCTTCATGATGGCCCCTAGATATTGAGCAACTTGCTCTTCAGAGGAAGAATAGTTCTCAGAGCTCATGAATGGCAGAAGGAAGTTTAATGGAATCTCTATGGTCTCTATATGAGCCTCATATTCCTTTAGGTCCCTAATAGGGAACTCCCTTCTGTCTGGAGGACGTCCCATGAGGTCTTCCTCATTGGGATTCACGTCCTCCCCTTCCTCTTTGGATTTGGCCATATTGATAATATCAATGGCCTTGCACTCTCTTTTTGGATTCTCTTCTGTATTGTTTGGGAGAGTACTAGGAGGTGTTTCAGTGATTTTCTTACTCATCTGACCCACTTGTGCCTCCAAATTTCTAATGGAGGACCTTGTTTCACTCATGAAACTTAAAGTGTCCTTAAATAGATTAGAGACTATGTTTGCTAAGCTAGAGGGGCTCTGCTCAGAATTCTCTGTTTGTTGCTGAGAAGATGATGGAAAAGGCTTGCTATTGCTAAACCTGTTTTTTCCACCATTATTAAAGCCTTGTTGAGGCTTTTGTTGATCCTTCCATGAGAAATTTGGATGATTTCTTCATGAGGAATTATAGGTGTTTCCATAGGGTTCACCCATGTAATTCACCTCTGCCATTGCAGGGTTCTCAGGATCATAAGCTTCTTCTTCAGAAGATGCCTCTTTAGTGCTGTTGATGCATTTTGCCATCCATTCAGACTCTGAGAAATCATGTTGACTTGCTGAGTCAACATTTTGTTCTGAGCCAATATGGCATTTAGAGTATCAATTTCAAGAACTCCCTTCTTCTGAGGCATCCCATTACTCACAGGATTCCTCTCAGAGGTGTACATGAATTGGTTATTTGCAATTATGTCAATGAGTTCTTGAGTTTCTGCAGGCATTTTCTTTAGGTGAATGGATCCACCTGCATAATGGTTCAGTGACATCTTGGAGAACTCAGATAAACCATCATAGAATATATCCAAAATGGTCCACTCTGAAAGCATGTCAGAAGGACACTTTTTGGTCAACTGCTTGTATCTTTTCCAAGCTTCATAGAGGGATTCACCATCTTTTTGTTTGAAGGTCTGAACATCCACTCTAAGCTTGCTCAGCTTTTGAGGAGGAAAGAACTTGGCCAAGAAGGCCATGACCAGCTTATCCCAAGAGTCCAGGCTATCTTTAGGTTGTGAGTCCAACCATGTTTTAGCTCTGTCTCTTACAGCAAAAGGGAAAAGTATGAGCCTGTAGACTTTAGGATCTACTCCATTAGTCTTAACTGTATCACAGATCTACAAGAACTCAGTTAAAAACTGATAGAGATCTTCTGATGGAAGTCCATGAAACTTGTAGTTCTGTTGTATTAGAGAAACTAATTGAGACTTCAGCTCAAAATTGTTGCTCCAATGGCAGGGATTGAGATGCTTCTTCCATAAAAATTGGAAGTAGGTATAGTATAATCACCAAGCATCCTCCTTGAGCCTCCACCATTGTTATTGGGTTCGGTCATGTCTTCTTTTTCGAGATTCTCTGTAAGGTTTTCTCTGGATTGTTGTGCTTTAGCTTCTCTTAGCTTCTTCTCCAGAGTCCCTTCAGGTTCAGGATCTGCTTCAACAAGAATGTCCTTGTCCTTGCTCCTGCTCATATGAAAAAGAAGAAAACAGAAAAGAAAGTGGAATCCTCTATATCACAGTATAGAGATTCCTTTATGTGAGTAGAAGAAGAAAAGAATAGAAGAAAGAGGAGAAAAATTCGAACGCAGAAGAGAAGAGAGGGTTCGAATTTTAAGATGAAGAGAAGTGTTAGTAAATGAATAAATAAATAGAGGAATATGAGAGGGAGAGAATTTCGAAAATTATTTTTGAAAATAGTTAGTGATTTTCAATTGAGAGAAGAAATACAATTAAAATTAAAATTTGAAACAATTAGTTAACTAAAAGAATTTTGAAAAAGAGGAAGGAATTTTCAAAAATTAGAGAGAGAAAAGTAGTTAGGTAGTTTTGAAAAAGATAAGAAACAAACAAAAAGTCAATTAGTTAGTTGAAAAAGATTTGAAAATCAATTTTGAAAAAATAAGAAGTTAGAAAAGATTTTGAAATTGATTTTGAAAAAAGATATGATTTAAAAAAGATATTTTGAAAAGATATGATTGAAAAAGATATTTTGGAAAAGATTTGATTTTTAAAATTAAAATTTGATTACTTGACTAACAAGAAACTAAAAGATATGATTCTAGAATTTAAAGATTGAACCTTTCTTAACAAGAAAGTAACAAACTTCAAATTTTTGAATCAATCACATTAATTGTTAGTAAAGTTTTCGAAATTTTGAAATGAAAGTAAGAAAAAGATTTTGAAAATCAATTTTTAAAATTTTCGAAAATAATAAAAAAATGAAAAAGATTTGATTCTTGAAAAAGTTTTGAAAAGATAAGATTTTTAAAAATTGAAATCTTGACTTGACTAACAAGAAATATCTTATTTTAAAAATTTTTGACTAAGTCAACCCAAAGATTTCAAAATTTATGAGAGAAATAAGGGAAATATATATTTTTTATTTTTGAAAATTTTAATGATGAGAGAGAAAAACACAAAAATGACTCAACATGAAAATTATGAATTAAAACACATGATGCATGCAAGAACACTATGAATGTCAAGATGAACACCAAGAACACTTTGAAGATCAAGAAGAACATCAAAACTTATTTTGAAAATTTTCAAGAAAAGAAAAAACATGCAAGACATCAGACTTAGAAATTTTTAATGCTTAGACACTATGAATGCAAAAATGCATATGAAAAACAACAAAAGACACAAAACAAGAAAATATGAAGATCAAGCAAGAAGACTTATCAAGAACAACTTGAAGATCATGAAGAACACCATGCATGAGTTTTTCGAAAAATGCACAAATTTTAAAAACATGCAATTGACACCAAACTTAAAAATTGGCACTAGACTCAAACAAGAAACACAATATATTTTTGGTTTTTATGATTTTATTAAATTTTTTTGGGTTTTTCGAAAATTTCTTTTTAGAAAAACGAAAAAAGAAGAAAATTTTGAAAGATTTTTGAAAACTTTTTTGAAAATAAAATAAGAAGAAAATTACCTAATCTAAGCAACAAGATGAACCGTCAGTTGTCCAAACTCAAACAATCCCCAGCAACGGCGCCATAAACTTGGTGCACGAAATTGTGATCATCAACAATGGCGCCAAAGACTTGGAGCTCTCAAACGTGAATCACACTTTGTCACAACTTCGCACAACTAACCAGCAAGTGCACTGGGTCATCCAAGTAATAAACCTTACGTGAGTAAGGGTCGATCCCACAGAGATTGTTGGTATGAAGCAAGCTATGGTCATCTTGTAAATCTTAGTCAGGCGGATTCTAATAGTTATAATGGTTTTCGAATATAAAGATAAATAAAGCATAAAATAGAGATAGAGATACTTATGTAATTCATTGGTGGGAATTTCAGATAAGCGCATGAAGATAATGTGTTCCTTCTGAATCTCTGCTTTCCTACTGCTTTTATCCAATCATTCTTACTCCTTTCCATGGCAAGCTGTATGTTCGGGTTTCACCGGTGTCAATGGCTACCTTTCATCCTCTCAGTGAAAATGGTCCAAAAGCGCTGTCACCGCACGGCTAATGATCTGTCGGTTCTCGATCATGTTGGAATAGGATCCATTGATCCTTTTGCGTCTGTCACTACGCCCAACACTCGCGAGTTTGAAGCTCATCACAGTCATCCCATCTCAGATCCTACTCGGAATACCACAGACAAGGTTTAGACTTTCTGGATCTTAGGAATGGCCGCCAATAATTTTAGCTTATACCACGAAGATTCTGGTTAAGGAATCCAAGAGATACACACTCTAGCTCTCGCTTGTAGAACGGAAGTGGTTGTCAGGCACGCGTTCATAAGGACGGATGATGATGAGTGTCACAGATCATCACATCCATCAGGTTGAAGTACGAGTGATATCTTAGAACAAGAATAAGCTTGAATTGAAGAGAAGAATAATAGTAATTGCATTAATACTCAAGGAACAACAGAGCTCCACATCTTAATCTATGGTGTGTAGAAATGCTACCGTTGAAAATACATAAGTGATGGTCCAGGCATGGCCAAATGGCCAGGCCCCATGAAGGTCTAAAATTGCATACACTGATTAAAGATCCATCCAAAGACCAATGGTCTAAGAGACCCGTTCAAAAAAGACAGACCTAGTACAATAGTAAAAAGTTCTATTTATACTAAACTAGCTACTAGGGTTTACAGAAATAAGTCTAAGTGCAGAAATCCACTTCCGGGGCCCACTTTGGTGTGCTTAGGATGAGCTTGAGCTTTACACATGCAGAGGCTTCTCTTGGGGTTAAGCGCCAAGTTGTAACATGTTTTTGGCGTTTAACTCTGGTTTGTGACGTGTTTCTAGCGTTTTACTCCAGAATGCAGCATGGAACTGGCGTTGAATGCCAGTTTGCGTTATCTAAACTGGAATAAAGTATTGACTATTATATATTGCTGCAAAGCCCTAGATGTCTACTTTTCAACGCAATTAAGAGCGCGCCATTTGAAGTTCTGTAACTCCAGAAAATCCATTTCGAGTGCAGGGAGGTCAGAATCCAACAGCATCAGTAGTCCTTTTTCAGCCTGAATCAAATTTTTCCTCAAGTCCCTCAATTTCAGCTAGAAAATACCTGAAATCATAGAAAAACACACAAACTCATAGTAAAGTCCAGAAATGTGAATTTTGCATAAAAACTAATAAAAATATCCCTAAAAGTAGCTAGATCCTACTAAAAACTACCTAAAAACAATGCCAAAAAGCGTATAAATTATCCGCTCATCACTTTTTCTTTTTCTTTATTTTTCTTTTAATTTTCGCCACTCCCTTTTTTTCACAAGCTTTGTTATTCACTGCTTTTTCTTGCTTCAAGAATCAATTTTATGATTTTTCAGATTATCAATAATATTTCTCTTTTTCATCACTCTTTCAAGAGCCAACAAATTTAACATTCATAAACTCCACTATAAAAAATATGCACTATTCAAGCATTCATTCAGAAAACAAAAAGTATTGCCACCACATCAATATAATTAAACTAATTTCAAGATAAAAATTGAAATTTATGTACTTTTTGTTCTTTTGTAATTAGGAACATTTTTCATTTAAGAAAGGTGAATGATTTATGGGACATTTATAACTTTAAGGTATAGATACTAGACACTAATGATCATGTAGTAAAGACACAAAACATTGTCAAACATAAAGCTCAAAACCGAAAACAGAAAAACAAATAGACAAGGAGATTAAGGAATGGGTCCACCTTAGTGAGGGTGGCATCTTCTTCTTCTTGAAGAATCAATGGTGCTCTTGAGCTTCTCTATGTCTATTCCTTGCCTTTGTTGCTCCTCCCTCATGGCTCTTTGATCTACAGTTAAATGCTTTACCACTGAACTATGGACCCTTGAGATGAACCTCTCCATCTCTCATGACTCGGGGGGTGGAAGCAACTGCTTTCTTTTTCCTCTTTCCAGAGGTTTCTTCGGCCTTAGGTGCCATAAATGGTTATGGAAAAACAGAAAGCAATGCTTTTTTCCATACCAAACTTAAAAGGTTTGCTCGTCCTCGAGCAAAAGAAGAAAGAAGGGAGTAGAAGGAGAAGTGGAGGAAATGGAGGTTTGTGAATGGGTGGGTTTAGGAGGGGAATGGTTTGAATTTGAATGGTGAGGTAGGTGGGGATCCTAGGGAAGAGAGAATAAGGTGATTGGTGAAGGGTATTTGGGGAAGAGTGTTATGAAAAGGTGTGAGGGAGAGAGAGAATGAGTTGAGGTTGGTGGGGATCCTGTGAGGTCCACAGATCCTGAGGGGTCAAAGACTTTTCATCCCTGCTCCATTTAGGTGTGCAAAATGCCCTTAGAGTGCAATTTTGGCATTAAATGCCAGGTTGCAGCCTATTTCTGGCATTTAACACCAACTCTTCTTCCCTTTCTAGCGTTTAACACCAACTTGGTTCTCTGTTCTGGCGTTAAACGCCAGCTTGTTGCTTCTTTCTGGCGTTAAACGCCTGGAATGGTGCCAGACTGGGTGTTTAACGCCCATTCTGCTACTCTTACTGTCATTTAAATGCCAGTAAGTCTGTCCTCGAGGGTGTGCTATTTTTGATGCTGGTTTTGATTCTGCTTTAATTCTGCAGCTATTTTTATAACTCCACATGATCATCAACCTAAAGAAAACATAAAATAACAATGGAAAATGAAATGAAAAAGTAATTAACATAGATAATTAAGATTGGGTTGCCTCCCAATAAGTGCTTCTTTACTGTCAATTGCTTGACATTACTGAGACTTATAGTTTGCAATGTCTGCAAACTACAGAGCTTCCTGAATAGCAAACAATTGCTCATCCGAAAAGGTTTCAGAGATCTCAGTAGGAGGGAGGGACACTCCTGCTACTGGTTCTATCCAGGACAGGTGATCAGCTACTTAATTCTCTGTCCCTTTTCTGTCTCTTATTTCTATATCAAACTCTTGCAGAAGCAACACCCATCTTATGAGTTTGGGTTTTGAATCCTGCTTTGTGAGGAGATATTTTAGAGCAACATAGTCAATGTACACAATCACTTTTGATCCTACTAAGTAAGATCTGAACTTGTCAATGGCATAAACCACTGCAAGCAATTCCTTTTCTGTGGTTGTGTAATTTTTCTGCTCATCATTTAAAACACGACTAGCATAGTAAATAACGTGCAGAAGCTTGTCATGCCTCTGTCCCACTACTGCACCAATAGCATGGTCACTGACATCACACATTAATTCGAATGGATATATCCAGTCTGGTGCAGAAATGATAGGTGCTATGACCAACTTAGCTTTCAGAATCTCAAAGGCCTGCAAACACTTTGTGTCAAAGACAAATGGTGCGTCAGCAGCTAGCAGATTACTCAGAGGTTTTGCAATTTTTGAAAAAATTTTTATGAACCTCCTGTAGAATTCTGCATGCCCCAGAAAACTTCTGATTGCCTTAACATTGGTGGTTGGTGGTAAATTTTCAATTACCTCTACCTTAGCTTGATCCACCTCTATTCCTTTGTTCGAAATTTTATGCCTAAGGACAATTCCTTCAGTCACCATAAAGTAACATTTTTCCCAGTTTAAAACCAGGTTAGTCTCTTGGCACCTTTTCAGAACAAGTGCTAGATGATCAAGACAGGAGCTGAATGAGTCTCCAAATACTGAGAAGTCATCCATGAAGACTTCCAGAAATTTTTTCACCATATCAGAGAAAATAGAGAGCATGCATCTCTGAAAGGTTGCTGGTGCATTGCACAGACCAAAAGGCATCCTTCTGTAGGCAAATACTCCAGATGGACATGTGAATGCTGTTTTCTCTTGATCCTGAGGATCTACTGCAATTTGGTTATAGCCTGAATAGCCATCCAAAAAGTAGTAATAGTCATGACTGGCTAGTCTTTCTAGCATCTGGTCTATGAATGGTAAAGAAAAATGATCCTTTCTGGTGGTTGTATTGAGCCTTCTATAGTCAATACACATACACCACCCTGTAACTATTCTTATAGGAACCAGTTCATTCTTTTCATTATGAATCACTGTCATGCCTCCCTTTTGGGTACAACTTGGACAGGGCTCACCCTGAGGCTATCAGAAATAGGATAAATAATCCCAGCCTTTAGTAATTTAGTGACCTCTTTCTGCACCGCCTCCTTCATGGCTGGATTCAGCCGCCTCTGTGGTTGAACCACTGGCTTAGCATTATCCTCCAATAGGATCTTGTGCATGCATCTAGCTGGGCTAACACCCTTAAGATCACTTATAGACTACCCAAGAGCTGCCTTGTGTGTCCTTAGCACCTGAATTAGTGCTTTCTCTTCCTGTGGCTCTAAAACAGAGCTTATGATTACAGGAAAAGTGTCACCTTCTCCCAAAAATACATATTTCAGGGATGGTGGTAGTGGTTTGAGCTCAATTTTAGGAGGTTTCTCTTCTTCCTGAGGAGTTATCAGAGGTTCTTTTATTTCCTCTGGTTCCTCCAGATCAGGCTGAACATCTTTAAAGATGTCCTCTAGCTCTGATTCGAGACTCTCAGCCATGTTGATCTCCTCTACTAGGGAGTCAATAATATCAACGCTCATGCAGTCTTTTGATGTGTCTGGATGCTGCATAGCTTTGATAACATTCAACTTAAACTCATCCTCATTGACTCTCAGGGTTAATTCCCCTTTTTGGACGTCAATGAGGGTTCGTCTAGTTGCTAGGAAAGGTCTTCCTAGAATGAGAGTTGCACTCTTGTGCTCCTCCATTTCCAGCACTACAAAGTCAGTGGAAAAGGCAAATGGCCCAACCTTGACAATCATGTCCTCAATTACGCCTGATGGATATTTAATGGAGCCATCAGCAAGTTTAATACAGATCCAGGTTGGTTTGACCTCTTCAGTCAAGCCAAGCTTTCTGATAGTGGATGCAGGGATTAGGTTGATACTTGCCCTAAGATCACATAGAGCTATCTTGGTACAAGAACCCTCTAATGTGCATGGTATCGTAAAGCTTCTAGGATCCTTAAGCTTCTCTGGTAAGCTTTTCAGAATGACTGCACTTCATTCTTTAGTGAGAAAAACTTTTTTAGTTTCTCTCCAATCCTTCTTATGACTTAAGATCTCTTTCATGAACTTAGCATAAGAGGGTATTTGCTCAAGTGCCTCTGCAAACGGAATCTTTATTTCAAGAGTCCTGAGATAGTCTGCAAAGCGAGCAAATTTTTTATCCTGTTCTGCTTGTCGGATTTTTTGAGGATAAGGTATCTTGGCTTTATACTCTTCAACCTTAGTTGCTGTAGGTTTATTTCCTACAGAAGTGGTTGGAGCAGCCTGCTTAAGGGGGTTATTATCAGCACTTGCAAGTTCTTGACCTCTCTTTAGCTTTATACTATCATTGGAACATATAGAGATAGTTTATCAAAGCACAGAAAAAAGGCTCATAGTGAGAGGGGACAAGCTGAGGCACTATAATCATCAGCCACCTTAATAAAGAACTAATGTCAAGCTAGTGACAATAAAAGAGCGCTCCATGGGAGGCAGCCCATGATTTAGCTTTCTTGCTTTTACTTCTTTTATATCAATAACTAATGGTTTTTCTAGTATGAATTCAGGCCTTCATGAATAAATTTTCTATCTGCATATAACATTCAAAAGCATATGTCTGACTTCTATATTTGGTGTGCCTAAGGGCACTTTACAAATGACCTTTCAAGCGTAATGCTCATATTACCATCTTAGGATATATACTCATTCAGTTTCTTGAGGTATGTAGCCAAACATTAAGTTTGGTGTCCCACATATGCTATGAGTTCAAAGAAGGTCAAATTTGTTTTAAAGCCAAAATTCATAAAAAGAGGAACCATGTTTTACATTACTTTCAATTTATGTTTTTAAAGTAGAAAATAGAGATGTCTTCTATGAGGAATATACTAACCATGACAGAAATTAATTGGGTTTCATATGAACCATTTGATATAAAATAAGTTTGGTATTCACCAAAATTGTATTTAAATTCAAAGGGGGGCATAGTTGGTTATTCATAAGTAAGGAACATGTAGCAAAAAATTTTTTTTTCTTACTTTTCACTTGCTGACCGCCACCTTTCTAAAATCAGATTTTGTTTCTTATTGTTGCTTTGTTAAAATGGATAGGTATAAAGAAGATTGAGGAAAGGAAAAAACCATACAGTGTACAGTTGTCATAAAGAGGAAAATGAGTCACATGTGTTTGGAAATTGCTTTTTGGGAAGCACAAATCTGCAAGGTTTAGCACCTAAGAGACCGAACCATATGCCCAATAAAGAGGTGGTCCTTGTCTTCATTCATCTTTACATGCACACCATTCATTCCCATACTCTCAAGAGCATCTTCACCATCCATTCTTCAACAATTTTTGCTATAAATAAGCCCCCACACTACAACCGTGTTGCATCCTTCCACCCATACTTCTTTTTGCATCAAAGAGTTTAGTTCTTACATTCCTTGAGAGCATAAGCTAGTAACCGTGTTTTGTTTGCTCCAAACCATACTTGTTGTCTTTGATTTTATATCCTTGCTTCACCTTTAAGCCAAACTCTCACTCTACAAGCCACATCAGTCACCCTTCCTCACCATTCCTCATCCCTCTATTCGGCCAACACTTAAGGCAGCCATGGCATCTTCCTCAAGCTTCAAAAGAAGGAGAGGAAAGGAACCTGTTGTTGAGGAAAGTGAAGACAATTATGATCAATGGAAGTTCAAATCAAGGTTCCACCAAATGCAACTTGAGTGGATGACAGCAAAAGGGATACTTCCAGAGATCCCTTTCCAGCTACCTGATGATGAATGCCTCGAAATAAAAGGCAAAATCCGAAAGAAGAAATGGGAGGCTCTTACCTCACCAATCACAGGATCAATGCAAGCATCATATGGGAGTTTTATGCCAACACGGCAAGGCTAAATACAACCATTGCCCCAACTTACAAGAGTTATGTAAAGGGTGTGGAGGTGGATTTTAGTCCAAAGACCATCATGAAGGTCTTAGGACTGAGGGCTGCACACTTTGATGAACCAGGTTATCAAGAGAGAATAAATGGTGATCCAGATTATGATGAAATTGCTGCTGATATCTATGTGATTAATGCCGACTAGGAGAGGGACAATCATAGAAGGCATAAACATTTGAAAAGGGGCAGATCTCTCTCTTGAAGCAAAAGGGTGGTATGAACTTATAAGGAGATTAATTTTGGGCACTGTAAATACCTCATAGGTCACCAAGAAAAGGGCCGTCATGTTGCACTGCATTGTGGTAGGAAGAGAGATAAAGGTCCATGAGATCATTGCAAAGGATATTCAAAAGATCTCAGAGAAAAATTATGCTGAAGCCTGGCTACACTACCTGTTCCGGGGGTTACCTAAAACCGAAGGTCGATCTCGGATGAGATCTGCTGTTGTGGCCGGAGCTGTTGTGTCCAACTTGTTGGACTTGGCGGTGCTGCTGATCCTTTGTCACCGGAGGATGGTGGTACCTGCAAGAGACTCTGATGCTTAAGTTAGCACGTGCTTTAGGTAGGATTTTGTGTAGAATCAGTGAGTGAGTTATACCTGGGTGCTCCAGTGTATTTATAGTAGTGTAGAGTGACCTTTCTTTGAGATAAGATAGTTATCTTATCTTATCCTTTGAGTGAAGTCATCTTATCTTCAGAAAACCGCCCTATCTTTCTAGGCTTTTGCGGCCTTTAGATTGGGCTGTGTTTCTTCATTTGGGCCTGCTTTGGGCTCCGATGGAGATTTGACCAAACTCTTTGAGAAGAGGTCAGTGGTGACCTAACCTGAAGAGGTTGGTCATTCGTGTCTTTGGTCAGCCCGAGACACATAGCTCGACCCAGGGTATGAACAGTGCCCCTGCTCGAGTTTGATCTCTCTCTTGAGGTCGTGTCTTCAGGCTTCGACCCCTTTTGAGGAGTTCGTGCTCGAGCTTTTGCCTTTGGTCGATCTTTTGTTCTCCTTTGAATACAAAGCGTTTCTTTTCTTTATTTTTATCCGTAGCGCACGTTTTTGTTTTCTTGAAAACATGCGAGGGTTTAATGCCCATTAATTCTCTTCGCCGTTTCTTGCTTTTCCCTCTTTTGTATTTTGAATTTCAAAGAATCGGCTTTTCCGTTTCCATTTTTCCCTTCTCTTTGTTTTCGTTTGTTACTTTGCTTCGCTCCTCTACCCCCTCCGTTTTTGCGTCTTCGTGCTTCCCATTTTCCTTGCCCCAAAAATGGTTGTTGGCGTGGATTCATCGTTGTTTCGGTTTTCGAGCAGTTATTTCCCTCTCTTTCTGCAGGTTGGTCTTCCTTCCTTATATTTTGATAATTGCACATTTTATCTTGTTTGGGGAGAATGTGTGCCTTCTGCTCTTTGCACAACTTTTTGCTTGTCACTTTTTCTGTCTCTTTTCGTGATTGCATGCCCTTGTGAAAAGTTTTGGCCTTTGCGAAATTGTTGGTAGATTGAGGTTGTAGCTTTGATGATTTTTGTTGGTGATGATGACTTTCTTGCTATTTGTCAGAGAAGAATTGTCTGTTTTCTTGTTGAGAGATGTTAGGGCATAGAATGTCGATTTTCTTCTTTCTGGGTTCTTGCCTTGTTACTGCCTCCAAATGGTGCCCCTGGACTTTAGTGTGAATCCTGGGGTTTCCCTTTTACTGTCGTATCTGATACTTACTGTGTACTTTCTTTGTCTGAGTTGTATCCATACTTGCCCGAGTTGTTTAGCAGTAACCTATTTTTTCTTTTTTCTTCTTCTTATTGTAGGAATAGTTGGCCTATGTCTTCCTGTAAAAACATTGTTGAGATGTCTACTAAGGTTCCCGAAGGGATGTCTAACTGGCTAGATTCCATAGTGTTGATGTGCGTTACCGTGGCTGATCCTGAGTACTGTGTGTGGCTTAGGAGGTTTCATAGAATTTATAGTAATAGGGATGAAGAAAAGAATTATGACCCTAAGGAGAGGGTTAGTTTTCCCCCTTGACTCAAGGGGAACGACCCTTTTTCTATGCATATGACTACTTTTTTTGTCAGCTGAATATCACCATTCCTTTCACCCCTTTTAACACCGATCTGTTGTGGTCCTGTAATGTAGCCCCTTCCCAGCTCCATCTGAACTCATGGGGTTTCATAAAAATCTTCCAATTGTTGTGCCAGGAATTGGATATCCGACCTACCCAGACTCTCTTTCTCTATCTTTTTGTGTTGACGAAACCTGGGGTAGCTAAGAAAAAAGCTTCATGGATTTCTTTCCGAGCTACCCAAGGAAAAAAAGTTTTCTCTATGTATGACGAGTCCTTTAAGGACTTTAAAAACTATTATTTCAAGGTCCGAGCTATTGAGGGTGTTCACACTTTTTTCTTGGATGAGAATAATGAGCATACCTTCCCCTTATGCTGGCAAAAGAATGTAGTAGTTCCTAGGTACTCTTGGGAAAGCCTGGATGAGGTCGAGTAGGCTTTTGTGAATGTGTTAGAGGAGACTCATCTCGACACGAAGAGGTTCCTAGGAGATCCTTCCCTTCTTTGCGCTGAACTGGGTAGTGGCCGGTTTTCTTTTAGCTTAGCTTTGCTTGTTTGTTTGTTTTGCCGATCTATCCCTTTCTTATTCATAACTTAATTTTGCTATTTTCCTTTTTTAGAGATGGTGAAGACTATGGATTCCATGAAGGCCTATCGTCGGGCTAAGAAGGCAACTACTGCTCAGAACATCTTAGCGAAAGGTTCCGGAGAGGGATCTTCTCAAGTTCCTCCGAAGATGCCGACCTCAGACACTTCTGGTCTGAGGAAGGTCATTCCAACTCCTCAGATTCGCGTGGTTCCCTCTGACCCTCTCCAGCCAACCTCTGGCGCTACCTCTTCTCCTACTGCTGGTCCTCCTCAAAAAAAGCAGAAGACTGTTGGTCCCTATAACTTGGATGCCTCTGATTTTGATGCCGTGGAGTTTGTTGATAATCAGATTGCTCCTTATGGCCAACTTTCAATGGATGATGTGTCCATCCTTCATCACTTGGATTTCATTACCAGCAATAGTATTTGGATGGCCCATATGGGTGCGGCTTTGTTCTGCATGGTCCAAGATTCTCCGGTCCATGCGACGAAAGCCTTTATGAAGAATGCCAAGTCCGAATTCAATAAAATCAAGGGTTTGAAGGATGAGCTTGACGCTAAGGTGACCAAGTTGGAATTGGATGTGGAGAGGGAGAAATCCCGTGCTACTACTGCGGAGGCTGCTGCGAACCTGACCGAGGAGATGACCAAGAAGTCGAAAGAGAGCTACACCCGTATTTATGCCGAGTTATTGGAGACCAGGGAGAGGCTTGAGTCTGCCCATGCTGATTATGCTGAGCTTCAGGGTCATCTGGTGGGTAGTGTGACCGATGCTTACGAGAACTTAAAGGCTCAACTCTAGGTTCTTGCCTTTGAGCTCGACCTGACTCTCTTTAGCCTGGACAATATTGTGGAAAACGGCAAGATAGTGCCCCAGACAATGAAGATGATGATCTTCCTCGTGTGTCTCCGGGAAAGGCCTCAGCAGCTTCAGCTTCTGCCATCCCTTCTGAAGTCGTCCATCAAGAGCCCGAGCCTGATGTGCAGATCTTGAACCGGGTGGATGGAACTGTTGATGCTGTCCCAATCTCGTCCATTCCACCTACTCCAGCAAAGAATGCTTCTGTTGAAGGGGACTTGAATCCTTTATGATTTTTGTGTATTTGTATAGTCCGGTTTGTGGACTTTGAACTTGTTTTATGTAACTTTCTCTCTGACACTCATTGCTTTTCTTAGCAAATTTATTTTGGAAAAAAAGAAAACACTTTGAACTCTTGAGGCTAAGCTTCAGGAGGCCTTTTGAGTCCTTTATGTTTTTATTACGATAGCTGTGTTTCTCTGATATGTTGATCATGCCTTTGCAGCTTTTGCAAATCTTTATAGAGAGTTGGTACTCTTCTGTCCGACCTCTTTTTGATTGTTTCTATTTTTTGTTTGGACGGGGTGATTCTTGGGCTAACTTGTCCGACAACTTTTTAGTGTTCTCGTAGAACCTTTTTAGTTATTCCGAACAATTTTGATAGCCTTGTCGTGTAGTCATGGCTTTTTGGGCAAAGTTGTGTCCCTTTTAGCGCACTTTTTTTGGGTCCTTAGGCTATTTTTCTATCTTCTTTGGCATTCTCCTTTCTTTGAGGTTGTCCGTGGGCTTTTTGATTGCACGACCTCTTTGTCTAAGCTTTTTAGTCATGTTCCAACAATTTTTTAGGTAGTGTTCCCAGGGGAACCTTTCCTTTATAGTTTAGTTTGGACGACTTTTTTAGCTTTTCCTTTGGCTCTGTACGTTTGCTTTTTGAGTAGTGTCCTTTTTCAAGACTTCGTAGCAAAGCACTTCTGGCCTTTCTCTGGTAGTTGTGAGATGTCTTTTTCCCTTTTTAGTGACCCTTTAAGAAGGTTTGACTTCTATTGTCAGTCCTTCTTAAGTTATTTTTAGTAGCCCATTTTTAATCAGACCTCATCATGCTGCTTTTTATGGGTTACTTTTTATAACTTCTTGCATTAATCCATTTTATCGCTTTCACCTTGCCGACCTTTTGGTAATCGGACAATGCATTTGGTTTTCACCTTGCCGACCTCTTTATAATCGGGCGACGAATTTGGTTTTCACCTTGCCGACCTCTTTGTAATCGGGCGATGAATTTTGCATTTAGATTAATGCGTCTTGGTAGGGATACTTTTTAGGGAATATGAAAAACTTTATTCAAATAGAAAATAGAAATATAGACAAGAATATATACATATGAGTGCTTACCCTTCTAGGTCGGGCAATTTTATAGATCTTGACCTGGCGCCTCATTAAAAAACCCTTTCGGGAAAAAGAGTGCACCTTGACCTAAGATCTTTATTACTTTCTAACTATAGTACCTTCTTAGGTTCCAGGTATGCCATGACCTTGGTAGCTCTCGACCCTCGAGGTCGGACACCTTGTAGTAGCCTTTTCCCAGTATCTCTACAACTTGGTAAGGTCCTTTCCAGTTTGCTGCTAGCTTCCCTTCTCCTGATCGACCTGCTCCGATGTCATTTCGGATTAGGATGAGATCGTTGTTGGCAAAGCTTCGCTGGACTACCTTCTAATGATACCTTGAAGCCATTCGACGCTTTAACGCTTCCTCTCTAATCCGAGCTCTTTCTCGGACCTCTGGAAGTAGGTCGAGCTCTTCCCTTTACATTTGGGAGTTGGCCTCTTCATTGTAGAGGATCCTTCTTGGGAATCCTTCTTCTATCTCTACCGGGATCATTGCCTCCACTCCGTAAGTGAGTCGGAAGGGTGATTCTCCTGTTGTGGAGTGTGGAGTTGTCCAATATGCTCATAGGACTTCTGGGAGCTCTTCAGCCCAAGCTCCCTTCGTGTTCTGTAGTCTTCTTTTTAACCCAGCCATTATGACTTTATTGGAAGCTTCTGCCTGTCCGTTGGCTTGCGGGTGTTCTATGGATGTAAATTGGTACTTTATTTTCAAGTCAGCTACCAAATTCTTGAAACCTGTATCAGTGGAGATGGAGTAAGGAACCCCAAACCTTGTGATAATATTTCTATATAGAAACTTCCGACTTCTTTGGGAGGTGGCAATAGCCAAGGGCTCTGCCTCAATCCACTTTGTGAAATAGTCTACCCCTACAATGAGAAACATGACTTGTCCCGACCCCTGGGGAAAGGGTCCGAGGAGGTCGAGCCCCTACTTTGCGAATGGCCAGGGCAATGTTATACTGATGAGCTCTTCTGGTGGAGCGATATGGAAGTTAGCATGATTCTGACATGGTGAGCATGTTTTGACGAACTCTGTTGCTTCTTTTCCTAAGGTCAGCCAGAAGAAATCGGCTCGGAGTACCTTTTTAGAAAGAGCTCGTGCCCCTAAGTGGTTGCCACACATACCACTGTGTACTTCTTCCAAGACTTTCCTTGTATTGGAGGTTGACACACATTTTAGGAGGAGTATTGAGATCCCTCTCCTATATAAGATGTTGCCCACTATGGTGTAGTATTGTGCCTCTGGTATTAGCCTTTTTGCCTCATTCTTATTGGTGCACGAAATTGTGATCATCAATGGCGCCATCAACATGGTACACTCAATTGCAATCTCAACTCTTTATCACAACTTCGCACAACTAACCAGCAAGTGCACTGGGTCGTCCAAGTAATAAACCTTACGCGAGTAAGGGTCGATCCCACAGAGATTGTTGGTATGAAGCAAGCTATGGTCATCTTGTAAATCTCAGTCAGGCGGATTCAAATGGTTATGGAGGATTGATAACTAAAAGATAAATAAAACATAAAGTAAAGATAGAGATACTTATGTAATTCATTGGTAAGAATTTCAGATAAGCGTATGGAGATGCTTTGTCCCTTCCGTTTCTCTGCTTTCCTACTGTCTTCATCCAATCCTTCTTACTCCTTTCCATGGCAAGTTGTATGTTAGGAATCACCATTGTCAATGACTACAGTCCCGTCCTCTCAGTGAAAATGTTCAACGCGCTCTGTCACAGCACGACTATTCATCTGTCGGTTCTCGATCTTGTCGGAATAGAATCCAGTGATTCTTTTGCATCTGTCACTAACGCCCCACAATTGCGAGTTTGAAGCTCGTCACAGTCATTCAATCCTTGAATCCTACTCAAAATACCACAGACAAGGTTTAGACCTTCCGGACTCTGAAGAATGGCCGCCAATGGATTCTAGCTTATACCACGAAGATTCTGATTAAGGAATCCAAGAGATATCCACTCAATCTAAGGTAGAACGGAGGTGGTTGTCAGGCACACGTTCATAGGTGAGAATGATGATGAGTGTCACAGATCATCACATTCATCAAGTTGAGGAACAAGTGATATCTTAGAATAAGAATAAGCTTAATTGAATAGAAGAACAATAGTAATTGCATTAATACTCGAGGTACAACAGAGCTCCACACCTTAATCTATGGTATGTAGAAACTCCACCGTTGAAAATACATAAAAACAAGGTCTAGGCATGGCCATGAGGCCAGCCCCATGATCTAAGATAGCATAAGACTACTCAAAGATAGCTACCCCGATGAAAATACAATAGCAAAAGGTCCTATTTATAGAGAACTAGTAGCTTAGGGTTTACAAAAATGAGTAAATGACGTAAAAATCCACTTCCGGGCCCACTTGGTGTGTGCTTGGGCTGAGCATTGAAGCTTTCATGTGTAGAGACATCTCTTGGAGTTAAACGCCAGCTTTTGTGCCAGTTTGGGCGTTTAACTCCCATTTCTGTGCCAGTTCCGGCGTTAAACGTCGGGCAGTCTTGAGTTGATTTGGAATGCCGGTTTGGCCCATCAAATCTCTTGCAAAGTATGGACTATTATATATTTCTGGAAAGCCCAGGATGTCTACTTTCCAAAGCAATTGAGAGCGCGCCAATTGAGTTTCTGTAGCTGCAGAAAATTCACTTCGAGTGCAGGGAGGTCAGAATCCAACAGCATCTGCAGTCATTTTCAGCCTCTGAATCAGATTTTTGCTCAGGACCCTCAATTTCAGCCAGAAAATACCTGAAATCACAGAAAAACACACAAACTCATAGTAAAGTC
>NC_029780.3:86878101-86881382 GCF_000817695.3 Arachis duranensis
CTAAAAACAATGCCAAAAAGCGTATAAATTATCCGCTCATCACAACACGAAACTTAAATTGTTGCTTGTCCCCAAGCAACTAAAAATCAAATAGGATAAAAAGAAGAGAATATACTATAAACTCCGAACTATCAATGAAACTTAGCTCCAATTAGATGAGCGGGACTTGTAGCTTTTTGCCTTTGAACAGTTTTGGCATCTCACTTTATTTTTTGAGGTTCAGAATGATTGGCTTCTATAGGAACTCCGAATCCGGATAGTGTTATTGATTCTCCTAGTTAAGTATGTTGATTCTTGAACACAGCTACTTTATGATTCTTGGCCGTGTCCCAAAGCACTCTGTTTTCCAGTATTACCACCTGATACATCCATGCCACAGACACATAACTGGGTGAACCTTTTCAGATTATGACTCAGCTTTGCTAGAGTCCCTAATTAGAGGTGTTCAGGATTCTTAAGCACACTCTTTTTGCCTTGGATCACGACTTTAACCGCTCAGTCTCAAGTTTTCACTTGACACCTTCACGCCACAAGCACATGGTTAGGGACAGCTTGGTTTAGCCACTTAGGCCAGGATGTTATTTCTGTAGGCCCTCCTATCCACTAATGCTCAAAGCCTTGGATCCTTTTTATTTTTACCCTTGCCTTTTGGTTTAAAGGGCTATTGGCTTTTTCTGCTTGCTCTCTTTTTTTTCGCATATACTCTCTTTTTTTTTCTGCAAGCTTTTCACTGCTTTTTCTTGCTTCAAGAATCAATTTGATGATTTTTCAGATCCTCAGTAACATTTCTCCTTTTCCATCATTCTTTCAAGAGCTAAAAATTTTAACATTTATGAACAACAAATTCAAAAGACATATGCACTGTTCAAGCATACATTCAGAAAACAAAAAGTATTGTCACCACATCAAAATAATTAAGCTAGTTTTAAGGATGAATTTGAAATCATGTACTTCTTGTTCTTT
This sequence comes from Arachis duranensis, assembly GCF_000817695.3. NCBI lineage: Eukaryota > Viridiplantae > Streptophyta > Magnoliopsida > Fabales > Fabaceae > Arachis > Arachis duranensis. Next base: position 86,879,065 of record NC_029780.3, read on the forward strand.
TGTAATAAAAACAGTTTTCATTTAAGAAAGGTGATGGATTCATAGGACATTCATAACTTTAAGGGATAGACACTAAGACACTAATGAACATGTAATTAAGACATAAACATAGATAAACATAAGCATAAAAATTCGAAAGACAGAAAAATAAAGAACAAGGAGATTAAAGAATGGGTCCACCTTAGTGATGGCGGCTTGTTCTTCCTCTTGAAGATCTTATGGAGTGCTTGAGCTCCTCAATGTCTCTTCCTTGCCTTTGTTGCTCCTCTCTCATGATTCTTTGATCTTCTCTAATTTCATGGAGGAGGATGGAATGTTCTTGGTGCTCCACCCTTAATTGTCCCATGTTGGAACTCAATTCTCCTAGGAAGGTGTTGATTTGCTCCCAATAGTTTTGTGGAGGAAAGTACATCCCTTGAGGCATCTCAGGGATTTCATGATGAGGAATTTCCTCATGCTCATGTCCATGAGTGGGATCTCTTGTTTGCTCCATCCTTTTCTTAGTGATATCTATGAGGACTTGGTCCAACCTTTGATCAAAGTTGACCCTTTTTGAGTTTGAAAGGGACCTCGGGGATCACCTTCTTCTTGGCCACAATTTCATAGAAGTGGTCTTGATGCACCCTTGAGATGAATTTCTCCATCTTCCATGACTCGGAGGTGGAAGCTTTTGCCTTCCCTTTCCTCTTTCTAAAGGTTTCTCCGGCCTTAGATGCCATAAATGGTTATGGAAAAACAAAAAGCAACGCTTTTACCACACTAAACTTAGAAGGTTTGCTCGTCCTCGAGCAAAAGAGGAAAGAAAAGATTAGAAGAAGAGGAAATAGAGGAGATGGAGGGGGGCTTTGTGTTTCGGCCATTACGGGTGGGATTGGGAGGGAAATGTAGTTTGAATTTGAATGGTGAGGTAGGTGGGGTTTTATGAAGGATGGATATGAGTGGTGAAGAGAATGGTGGGATTTGATAGGTGAGGGGTTTTTGAGGTGATTGGTGAATGGGTGAAGAAGAGAGAGAGTGGTGGGGTAGGTGGGGATCCTGTGGGGTCCACAGATCCTGAGGTGTCAAGGATAGCTCATCCCTGCACCAAGTGGCGTGCAAAAATGCCCTTTCTGCCAATCCTGGCATTAAACGCCGGGCTGCTGCCCTTTTCTGGCGTTAAACGCCAGTCTGGTGCCCCTTTCTGGCGTTAAACGCCCATAATGGCGCCATACTGGGCGTTAAACGCCCATTTGCTGCCCTTACTGGCATTTAAATGCCAGCAAGCTTTTCCTCCAGGGTGTGCTATTTTTCTTTCTGTTTTTCATTCTGTTTTTGCTCTTTCAATTGTTTTTGTGACTTCACATGATCATCAACCTATAGAAAACATAAAATAATAATGGAACATAGATAAATATAACATTTGGTTATCTCCTAACAAGCGCTTCTTTAATGTCAATAGCTTGACAGTGGGCTCTCATAGAGCCTCACAGATGTTCAGAGCAATGTTGGAACCTCCCAACACCAAACTTAGAGTTTGAATGTGGGGGTTCAACACCAACTTGGAATTTGGTTGTGGCCTCCCAACACCAAACTTAGAGTTTGACTGTGGGGGCTCTGTTTGACTCTGTTTTGAGAGAAGCTCTTCATGCTTCCTCTTCATGGTTACAGAGGGATATCCTTGAGCCTTAAACACAAAGGATTCTTCATTCACTTGAATGATTAATTCTCCTCTGTCAACATCAATCACAGCCTTTGCTGTGGCTAGGAAGGGTCTGCCAAGGATGATAGATTCATCCATGCACTTCCCAGTCTCTAGGACTATGAAATCAGCAGCGATGTAATGGTCTTTAATCTTTACCAGAACATCCTCTACAAGTCCATAAGCTTGTTTTCTTGAATTGTCTGCCATCTCTAGTGAGATTCTTGCAGCTTGTACCTCAAAGATCCCTAGCTTCTCCATTACAGAGAGAGGCATGAGGTTTATGCTTGACCCTAGGTCACACAAAGCCTTCTTGAAGGTCATGGTGCCTACTGTATAAGGTATTGAGAACTTCCCAGGGTCTTGTCTCTTTTGAGGTAATCTCTGCCTAGTCAAGTCATCCAGTTCTTTGGTGAGCAAAGGGGGTTCATCCTCCCAAGTCTCAGTACCAAATAACTTGTCATTTAGCTTCATGATTGCTCCAAGGTACTTAGCAACTTGCTCTTCAGTGACATCTTCGTCCTCTTCAGAGGAAGAATACTCATCAGAGCTCATGATTGGCAGAAGTAAATCCAATGGAATCTCTATGGTCTCAGTGTGAGCCTCAGATTCCCATGGTTCCTCATTAGGGAACTCATTG
>NC_029780.3:86884096-86885425 GCF_000817695.3 Arachis duranensis
GCACTGGGCCGTCCAAGTAATAAACTTTACGCGAGTAAGGGGCGATCCCACGGAGTTTGTTGGTATGAAGCAAGCTATGGTCATCTTGTAAATCTCAGTCAGGCGGATTCAAATGGTTATGGAGGATTGATAACTAAAAGATAAATAAAACATAAAGTAAAGATAGAGATACTTATGTAATTCATTGGTAAGAATTTCAGATAAGCGTATGGAGGTGCTTTGTCCCTTCCGTCTCTCACCTTTCCTACTGTCTTCATCCAATCCTTCTTACTCCTTTCCATGGCAAGCTGTATGTTGGGCATCACCGTTGTCAATGGATATAGTCCCGTCCTCTCAGTGAAAATGTTCAATGCGCTCTGTCACAGCACGGCTATTCATCTGTCGGTTCTCGATCTTGTCGGAATAGAATCCAATGATTCTTTTGCGTCTGTCACTAACGCCCCACAATTGCGAGTTTGAAGCTCATCACAGTCATTCAATCCTTGAATCCTACTCAAAATACCACAGACAAGGTTTAGACCTTTCAGATTCTCAAGAATGCCGCCACCAATTCTAGCTTATACCACGAAGATTCTAATTAAGGAATCCAAGAGATATCCACTCAATCTAAGGTAGAACGGAGGTGGTTGTCAGGCATACGTTCATAGGTGAGAATGATGATGAGTGTAACGGATCATCACATTCATCAAGTTGAGGAACAAGTGATATCTTAGAACAAGAATAAGCTGAATTGAATAGAAGAACAATAGTAATTGCATTTATACTCGAGGTACAGCAGAGCTGCACACCTTAATCTATTGTGTGTAGAAACTCCACCGTTGAAAATACATAAAAACAAGGTCTAGGCATGGCCGTGAGGCCAGCCCCATGATCTAAGATAGCATAAGACTACTCAAAGATAGCTACCCCGATGAAAATACAATAGCAAAAGGTCCTATTTATAGATAACTAGTAGCTTAGGGTTTACAAAAATGAGTAAATGACGTAAAAATCCACTTCCGGGCCTACTTGGTGTGTGCTTGGGCTAAGCATTGAAGCTTTCATATGTAGAGACTTCTCTTGGAGTTAAACGCCAGCTTTTATGCCAGTTTGGGCGTTTAACTCCCATTTCTGTGCCATTTCCGGCGTTAAACGTCGGGCAGTCTTGAGCTGATTTGGAACGCCAGTTTGGGCCATCAAAACTCGGGCAAAGTATGGACTATTAGATATTGCTGGAAAGCCCAGGATGTCTACTTTCCATCACAATTGAGAGCGCGCCAATTGGGTTTCTGTAGCTCCAGAAAATTCACTTCGAGTGTAGGGAGGTCAGAATCCAACAGCATCTGCAGT
>NC_029780.3:86885445-86893773 GCF_000817695.3 Arachis duranensis
GAAAAGTGAATTTTAAATAAAAACTAATAAAAATATAATAAAAACTAACTAAAACATACTAAAAACATACTAAAAACAATGCCAAAAGCGTATAAATTATCCGCTCATCACTTATCTGTGGGAAGTATCTCTAACTTGAGGTAGTTGATTATGGGAGTCATCCATCCTTGATCCTGACCTGATATGGTTAGGACCTTTTCTTCCTCTGAGATCGATGAACTTTGCAGTGTTTCTTGGATGAGGCTTCTATTATTGCCCCCGTGTTTGGTGCTGGCTATTTTTGAGAGCGCATCAGCTCGGGCATTCTTTTTGCGAGGGATGTGTTGGACCTCGTATTCCCCAAACTGTCCCAGCTATTCTTTGGTCTTGTCCAAATATTTCTTCATGATAGGATCCTTAGCTTGGTAGTTCCCTTCTATTTGTGAGGTAACTACTTGTGAATCGCTGAAGATGGTAATCTTTTGAATTCTTACCTCCTTAGCCAACCTCAAACCAACCAATAGTGCCTCATATTCAGCCTGATTATTTGAGGCAGGGGATTCAAACTTTAGTAATAGCTCGATTTGGGTTCTTTGATCACTTTCTATAATTACACATGCGCCACTCTCGCTTTTGTTTGAAGAGCCATCCACGTAGAGATTCCATTTTGTGCGTGTTCCCGGGGTGTCAGTGTATTCCGCGATGAAGTCGGCCAGGTATTGTGATTTGATAGATGTCCGATCTTCATATCGAAGATCGAATTTGGATAACTCGACTGCCCACTATAGGATTCTTCCTGCTAAGTCTGTTTTCTGTAGGATGCCTTTTATGCGCTGGTGGGTCCGAACCCTGATAGTGTGAGCTTGAAAGTACGGGCGAAGTCATTGAGAAGTGAGTATGAGGGCGTATGCGAACTTTTCTATCTTTTGATAGTTTAGTTCGGCCCCTTGTAGGGCCTTGCTAATGAAGTAGATGGGTTGTTGCCCACTTTCGTCTTCTCTGACTAGTGTGGAGTCTATTGCCCAACTTTCCACTGCGAGGTATAAGATGAGTTCTTCATTTTCTCGGGTTCGAGTAAGAATGGGTAGTTTTCCCAAGAATTTCTTGAAATCTTGGAAGGCTTGTTCACACTGGAGTCCATTCAAACATATTTCCCTTCCTTAGTGTTGCATAAAAGGGGAGAGATTTTATGGCTGACCCGATTAGAAATCTAGACAGGGTTGCCAGTCTTCCGTTGAGTTGTTGTACCTCTTTGACACAGCTCAGACTTTTCATGTTGAGTATAGCCCGGCACTTATCTGGATTTACCTCGATTCCTCTTTGTGTGAGCATGAAGCCCAAGAATTTGCCAGCCTCTACCGCGAATGTGCACTTTGCGGGATTAAGTCGCATACCAAGCTTTCTTATGGTGTTGAACACTTTGATTAGGTCAGACAAAAATAATTCCTCACTTTGTGTTTTTACCAGTATGTCGTCTACATAAACCTCCATTAGGTTCCCAATATGGTCTACAAAGACTTTGTTCATCAGTCGTTGGTGGGTTGCTCCTGTGTTTTTGAGCCCAAATGTCATGACAATATTATAGTAATTCGCCTTTGGAGTTAGGAATGAGGTATTTTCTTGATCTGGTGGATACATAGGGATTTGGTTGTATCTTAAATAAGCGTCCATGAAGGAGAGGTACTTGTATCCGGAAGAGGTATCCACTAGAGTGCCTATATTTGGGAGTGGGTAGGGATATTTCGGACAGGCCTTATTGAGATCGGTGTAATCGGTGCACATCCGTCACTTTCCATTTGACTTTTTTACCAAGACAACGTTAGCTAGCCATAATGGGTACTTGACCTCACTTATGAACCCTGCCTCCAGTAAGGCTTGCACTTGCTCTTCCATAACTTGGGATCTTTCTGGCCCGAGCTTCCTGCTTTTCTGTTGCATGGGCCGAGATCCAGGGTATACTGCCAGCTTATGGCACATTAGCTTGGGATCTATGCCGGGCATGTCTGCTGCCTTCCATGCGAAGAGATCGGCATTATCCTTTAAGAATTGTATCAGTAGCTCCTTTAAGTCTCCTTTCAAGGTTGCCCCTATGTTTGTTGTCTGATCCAGGGCATCGCCGATCTGTACTTCTTCAGTTTCACCTTTAGGCTACGGGCGAAGCTCTTCGCGAGCTCGAACTCCCCCGAGTTCGATAGTGTTGATCTCTTCTCCTTTGGGATTGCCTTTAAGGCTCAGGCTTTCATTGTAACAGCGTTGCGTGAGTTTTTGGTCTCCTTTTATTGTGGAGATCCCCTCTAGGGTTAGGAACTTCATGCACAGGTGTGGAGTGGAGACCACTGTGGTGAGATGGTTTAGCATCGTCCGACCTATTAAGGCATTATAAGCTGAGCTCACGTCGACTACAATATAGTCTATGTTCAGTGTCCTTGACCGGGTTCCTTTTCCAAAGATCGTATGCAGTGAGAGATATCTTAATGGTTGAATCGGAGTATCTCCGAGTCCGAATAAACTATTCGAATATGCTCTGAGCTCTTTATCTTGCAATCCGAGCTTGTCGAAGGCGGATTTGAACAAGATGTCTGCGGAGCTTCCTTGATCTACCAACGTTTGGTGAAGATTAGCATTGGCGAGTATGATGGTAATGACCATGGGATCATCGTGTTTTGAGATGATGCATGTGGCATCTTCTCGAGTAAAGGTAATAGGGGGGAGGTCGGGCAACCTGTCCCCTTCTCCAACATGATATACCTCTTTAAGGTGTCTTTTGCGGGATAATTTAAAGATCCCTCCCCCTGCGAATCCTCCATTTATCATATGGACGTGTTTTTCAGGGGTGTGTGGTGGACGTTCAGCTCATCCGACCTCTTCGTCTCTTCTTCTTTTTCTTGGTTCATCCGCTTTATCGACTAAGTACCGGTCTAGTCGCCCTTCTCTTGTCAATTTCTCTATGACATTCTTTAGATTGAAGCATTCATTGGTAGGATGTCCGTAGATTTGGTTGTATTCGCAGTACTCTGTCCGATTTTCCCTCCTCTTTTGTTTTTGATTGGGCGAGGTGGTGGGATCTTCTCAGTGTTGCATATTTCTCGGTAAACATCTACAAAAGATACCCGAAGAGGGGTATAGTTGTGGTATTTTCTAGGCTTCTCAGTGGGTTGATCTTCTTTCTTCCCGGACTCTTTATCTTTGTCTAGAGATGAGTAAGTGGATCCGGCCTTTGAGCCATCTCTTAATCGGGAGTTCTCCTCCATGTTGATGTATTTTTCAGCCCTTTGTTGAACCTCGTTCAGAGACGTTGGGTTCTTTTTATATATGGAGTGACTAAAGGGTTCTTCTCGTAATCCATTGATGAGACCCATGATCGCTGCTTCTGTTGGAAGACTTTGTATATCCAGACATGCTTTGTTGAATCTTTCCATGTAATTGTGGAGGCTTTCCCGATCTCCTTGCTTAATCTTTAGCAGACTCAGAGCATGCTTGGCTTTGTCTTTTTGGATGGAGAATCTTGCAAGAATTTTCTTGGTGAGGTCATCGAAGCTTGCTATTGATCTTGGCAGCAAACTGTCGAACCACTTTATTGTTGTCTTAGTTAGAGTAGTTGGGAAAGCTTTGCATTGAATGGCGTCTGATGAGTGGATAATTTATACGCTTTTTGGCATTATTTTTAGGTAGTTTTTAGTAGGATCTAGCTACTTTTTAGTATATTTTTATTAGTTTTTAAGCAAAATTCACATTTCTGGACTTTACTATAAGTTTGTCTGTTTTTCTATGATTTCAAGTATTTTCTGGCTAAAATTGAGGGACCTAAGCAAAAATCTGATTCAGAGGCTGAAAAAGGACTGCTGATGCTGTTGGATTCTGACCTCCCTACAGAAACCCAAATGGTAGACAAACATTGCTCAAGTTTTGACGATGCAAACTGGCATTCAAACGCCAACTTCCTGTCCTATTCTGGCGTTAAACGCCAGAAACAGGATAGAAGCTGCAGTTAAACGCCCAAACTGGCATAAAAACTGGAGTTTAACTCCAAGAAAAGTCTCTACACATGAAAGCTTCAATGCTCAGCCCAAGCACACACCAAGTGGGCCCGGAAGTGGATTTCTGCATCATTTACTTTACTTTGTAAACCCTAGTAACTAGTTTAGTATAAATAGGACTTTTTACTATTGTATTCAGATCATCCATAGATCTTTGGAACATCTTTTGGAACATCTTTTGATCATCTTTTGATCTCTTGATCATGTTTTAGGGGCTGGCCATTTGGCCATGCCTGGACCTTCATCACTTATGTATTTTTAACGGTGGAGTTTCTACACACCATAGCTTAAGGTGTGGAGCTCTGGTGTTCCTCGAGTATTAATGCAAAGTACTACTATTTTTCTATTCAATTTACGCTTATTCTTATTCTAAGATATTCATTCGTACCCAAGAACATGATGAATGTGATGATTATGTGACGCTCATCACCATTCTCAACCTATGAACGCGTGCCTGACAACCACTCTGTTCTACATGAAAACAAGCTTGAATGTATATCTCTTGGATTCCTGGTCCACGACGTATGGTTGCCTCTCCTGACAACAGAGCCTTCCATTCCGTGAGATCAGAGTCTCCATGGTATAAGCTAGAATCAATTGGCAGCATTCTTGAGATCCGGAAAGTCTAAACCTTGTCTATGGTATTCCGAGTAGGATCTGGGATGGGATGATTGTGACGAGCTTCAAACTCATGACTGTTGGGCGTAGTGACAGACGCAAAAGGATAATTGGATCTTATTACGACACATGTGAGAACCGACAGATGATTAGCCCTACGTAACCTGTAGATGGACCATTTTCACTGAGAGGATGGACAGTAGCCATTGACAACGATGATCCCCCTGTATACATCTTGCCATGGAAAGGAGTATGAATGATTGAATGAAGATAGTAGGAAAGCGGAGATTCAGAAGGAATAACACATCTCCATACGCTTATCTGAAATTCCCACCAATGAATTACATAAGTATCTCTATTTTTATTTTATGTTTATTTACCTTTTAATTATCAAAACTCCATAACCATTTGAATCCGCCTGACTGAGATTTACAAGATGACCATAGCTTACTCTAAGCCGACAATCTCCGTGGGATCGACCCCTTACTCACGTAAGATTTATTAGTTGGACGACCCAGTGCACTTGCTGGTTAGTTGTACAAAGTTGTGAAAAAGAGTTGAGAATACAATTGTGCATACCATGTTATTGGCGCCATTGAGATCACAATTTCATGCACCAGCGTTCGAGGCATCAGTGAGATACATTCTGCTTCTGAAATTGCTGAGATGATGGCTTGGATCAGAAGTACCATCGTATGGGGTCATGTCGGGAGCTTTAAAATCCTTTGGAATTTTAGCTTTCATGATATCTTTGGTGAAGGGATCTTGGTCTTTGTGGGAGCTATCATCGTGATTGGACTAATTGGTTTTAGCTTTGAAATCAGCCTCAAGCCTTAGGAGCTTGTCCTCTAGCTCCCGGCGTCGCCTAACTTCTCTCTGGAGGTCTCTCTCGGCTTCCCGTTGATGCTCGGCCTCTTTTTTGAGCTGTTTGAGACGATCCTATTGAGCTCATAGGGCATATAAAATTTCTGTGTTTGGAGAATGCTTATCTCCATTTGGTTGAGATGTATCTTTCGTTGTGACGTTCGTGTTCTTATGCGGCATCCTATTTTCCATATCAGAATCGTGGTTGTTGTCAAGGTTGTCCGCCATGATGATGGGATGACTTCCAGGATCCCCGGCAATGGCGCCAATATTCCGAGGGTTACCTAAAACCGAAGGTCGATCTCAGATGAGATCTGCTGTTGTGACCGAAGCTGTCGTGTCCGACTTGTTGGACTTGGTGGTGCTGTTGATCCTTCATCATCGGAGGGTAGTGGTACCTGCAAGAGACTTCGATACTAAGTTAGCACGTGCTTTAGGCAGGATTTTGTGTAGAATCAGTGAGTGAGTTATACCTGGGTGCTTCAATATATTTATAGTAGTGTAGAGTGACCTTTCTTTGAGATTAGATAGTTATCTTATCCTTTGAGTGAAGTCACCTTATCTTCAGGGGAACCGCCCTATCTTTCTAGGCTTTTGCTGCCTTTAGATTGGGCTGTGTTTCTTCATTTGAGCCTGCTTTGGGCTCCTATGGAGATTTGGCCGAACTCTTTGAGAAGAGGTCGGTGGTGACCTAACCTAAAGAGGTCGGTCATTCGTGTCTTTGGTCAGCCCGGGTCGCATAGCTCGACCCAGGATATGAACACTACCCAAGCACCATCATACGGTTATGCATGAAAGCCAGGGTACCATTAGAGGATGCAAATCCAATTTAGTTGAACCCGGGCGAGCCAATGGCTCTGGAAAGAATGATGAATGTCACAGTTGCCCAGTAACGGAGGAGACCACAGATGGGAAGAAGAAAGGAAGTACAAGTGGAAGAACAACAGGAAGAATAACAGTTTCTGGGACAAGCATCTAGTGCACTGGATTTAAGCCAGATTAAAAATACCATTGTAGAAATGTCCCAGCAATATTTGAGGGCTCAACATGAGCAATATATGAGAGCTTAGGAGCAGCATGAGAACTGGCAACTGAAAATGATGGAGACACAAGAAGACTTCTAGCAAAGAACAAGTGATCGACAAAGAGACTTTCAAGCAAGACTACTAGATCAGCACAGGGAGCAATCAAATCAATTCCAGGAGTCTTTCAATAAAATATCTGAACGACAAGATCAACTTGAGGAATATCTCCAAGACTTTATGCAATGGAAGAATCTTTATCACACAGCTGGGGAGGCTAGGAACAGGGACATAGTGGAATATGATGTAAACACTCAGTGAGTCTAGACTATATAACCCGCAACATCCCACTATTAAGCAGAGGAATCAAACCATATCAAGAATACACTGAACTAATGAATGTACATCTGGCTAAAGCAAAAAGCAATCAAGAAAGAATGAAGCAACACTTGGTGGATGCTAGACTGTGGGATGAGGAGAGATTTGGGAATGAAGAATAGTTAAAAGAAAGAAGAAGCAAGAAGAAGCAAGATGCGACAAACAAGGGAAAGCAACCAAAGGATTAAAAGGCGGTGTTGCTCTTTATCTATCAATAAAAAAAACATGCTTCCATTTTACTTTTAAGTAGTCTGCATTTTGTCTTCTGTTTTTCTTAATTTTCAATATAAATGTTCTAGTATAAGTGTCTGTTTCATTTTCATCTACTTGAATGATGTGTCTTGTCCCTTTGCTTTTGATTCAATAAGAGAAAATGATTGAAACAGAAAGTAATTGTTCAATGTGGTAGGAATAAAAATGAGGATCAGTGGTGGTAATTGCTTGATTAGTTGGTAAGCTCAATAATAAAAGCTACATGGTGGAATGCCTCTTTCAAGTATAAACTTAGTTGCTGCTATGAACCTTTAATTAATAATGATCCTTAGAAGAGAAAAAAAGTAAGAAGGAAAGAAAGAAAAGCCAAGAATTGGCAACAAACAAATGAAAGAAACAAAGAATAAAAGCTAGACACCAAAAGCTTGGACCTTAAGACACATGCCTGTAGTGTCTTTGCACTAGGATCTGCTTGGATGATTAGGTTCTAAGGAGTATTTCAACACTTGGTAACTTGGGTTAACTAACCCGGGATTATCGACCAAAAGTCCACTATCAAGAGCAACCTAGTTACAAGACATTTAGTAACCCAAAGAGGTGTTGGGCATCAATGTTCTTAAGAAGAATTGTGAGCCAAGTGTCTGTAGTGAAGATGTGTTGATTGAAAATTGAGCCAAAAATCTGATACAACACTTGACACTGAGCTACAATTGAAAAATAAGCTTCTAAAGCAAAGGAAAGAAAGAATCTAACAAGGATCAATAAAGAATAAGGTCTTATAGCAGCAACTCTAATTAAAACTCAAAGGAACATTTCACATTTGGAAGTTGATAATAATTGAGTCGCATTCGGTCTGCATAAAACCCTATGAGCCAAATTCCATCACCTGCTAATAAGGACATATATGCTTATCTTTGTTCTTTCTTTTCTCTCATGTTTTAGTGCTTGCTTGGGGACAAGCAACATTTAAGTTTGGTGTTGTGATGACAAGTCATCTTATGCTAGTTTCACAAGCATTTTTCATTTGTTTCATTAGGTTTTATACACTTTCTTGCACAATAAGTAAGCAATTGGATTGAAGTTTCATGCATTTCCTAAGACAATCAAACATGATGGAATTTATGCATTTTCATGAGATTTTTTTGCTATAATTACTTGTATGTTAAGAAGCATGCAAACTCTTGTGAATCTAGCAAAGCTTTGATGCAAATTTTGAA
>NC_029780.3:86893811-86894636 GCF_000817695.3 Arachis duranensis
GGCAAGAAAGAAGCATGGAAAGGAAGGAAGGATGGCCATGGAAGGAAGAAAAGGAAGCAGCGTTGGTGGCCAAGTTGGTCCACCAACGTTGCCTCAAATGTGGGGAAAGGTGGTGGATGAAATTGTGATTCAATTGTTATTCCATTTTGCAAAATTCATTGCTTTTCATTCCCTGGTAATGGCGCCAAAAACATGATGCCAATACCATAGTTCACAACTCCGTTCAACTAACCAGCAAGTGTACTGGGTCGTCCAAGAAATAAACCTTACGCGAGTAGTAATAAACCTTACGTGAGTAAGGGTCGATCCCACAGAGATTGTTGGTATGAAGCAAGCTATGGTCATCTTGTAGATCTCAGTTAGTGAGTGGAATCATAGAGTCAAATGGAATTAAATTGGATAAATAAAATAAATAAAAGGGATCAGAATACTTATGTAAATCAATAGTAGGAATTTCAGATAGGTGTATGGAGATGCTGTGCTCCTCTTGAAACTCTACTTCACTACTCACTCTTCCTTCAATCCTTCTTAATCCTTTCCATGGCCAGCTGTATGTGGGGCATCACCATCATCGGTGGCTACTTTCAATCCTCTCGGGAAAATGATCCTATGCGTTGTCACTGCACGGCTAGTCGTCTGGAGGCATCACCCATGGTTGATGGCTACATCCTGTCCTCTCAGTAAAAACGTTTCTATGCTCTGTCACAGCACGGCTAATCATCTGTCGGTTCTCAATCAGGTTGGAATAGAATCCATTGATTCTTTTGCGTTTGTCACTAACGCCCAGCCTTCAGGAGTTTGAAGCTTGTCACAGTCATTCAATAC
>NC_029780.3:86896876-86897999 GCF_000817695.3 Arachis duranensis
TGTCTCCTTCTATGATAACTCCAGCTGAGTAACATAGATGGCAAATAAGGTGAGGAAAAGCTAGCCGTGCCATGGTGGAGGACTTGTCGGCTATTTTGTAGATTTCATTGGAGATGACCTCATGAACTTCTACTTCCTCTCCAATCATGATGCTATGAATCATGATGGCCCGATCCACAGTAACTTCAGATCGGTTGCTTGTAGGAATGCTGGAACGTTGAATGAACTCCAACCATCCTCTAGCCACAGGCTTGAGATCCAGTCTTCTTAGTTGAACTGGCTTGCCTTTGGAGTCTATTCTCCATTGGGCTCCTTCCACACATATGTCCATTAGGACTTGGTCCAATCTTTGATTAAAGTTGACCCTTCTAGTGTAGGGGCGTTCATTTCCTTGCATCATGGGCAAGTAAACGCCAACCTCACATTTTCCGGACTAAAATCTAAGTATTTCCCCCGAACCATTGTGAGATAATTCTTTGGATTCGGGTTCATACTTTGATCATGGTTCCTAGTGATCCATGCATTGGCATAGAACTCTTGAACCATTAAAATTCCGACTTGTTGCATGGGGTTGGTTAAGACTTCCCAACCTCTTCTTTGGATCTCATGTCGGATCTCCAGATACTCATTCTTCTTGAGCTTGAAAGGGACCTCGGGGATCACCTTCTTCTTTGCCACAACATCATAGAAGTGGTCTTGATGGCTTTTGGAGATGAATCTTTCCTTCTCCCATGACTCGGAGGTGGAAGCTTTTGCCTTCCCTTTTCCTTTTCTTGAGGATACTCCGGTCTTAGGTGCCATTGATGGTGATGAAAAACAAAAAGCTTAGGCTTTTTACCACTCCAAACTTAAAATTTGCTCGCCCTCGAGCAAGAAAGAAAAGAAAAGTAGAAGAAGAAGAAGAGAATTGGGTAGAGAGGGAGAGAAGTGGGTTCGGCTATGTGGGAGAAGAAAGGGGTTGTGTTGTGTGAAAATGAAGAAGAATGGAAGGGTATTTATAGGGAGAGGGGAGGGTTAGGTTTCGGCCATGTTGGGTGGGAAAGGGTGGGAAATTGAATTTGAATTTTATGAGGGTAGGTGGGGTTTATGGGGAAGAGGAGGTTGATGTGAATGGTGAATGGGG
>NC_029780.3:86899940-86900750 GCF_000817695.3 Arachis duranensis
TCAACCTTTACTAACACGTCCTCCACTATTCCATAAGCTTGTCTTAATGACTTATCTGCCAATTGTAATGAGAACAAGGCAGGTTGTACCTCAATGATCTCTAGCTTCTCCATTACAGAGAGTGGCATAAGATTTATCCCTGACCCTAGATCACATAGAGCCTTTTCAAAGGTCATGGTGCCTATGGTACAAGGTATTAAGAACTTGCCAGGATCTTGTTTCTTTTGAGGTAGAATTTGCTGAATCCAGGCATCCAGTTCACTAATGAGCAAGGGAGGTTCACTTTTCCAAGTCTCATTACCAAACAACTTGGCATTCAGCTTCATGATAGCTCCTAAATATTGAGCAACATGCTCTCCAGTCACATCTTCATCCTCTTCAGAGGAAGAATAGTCTTCAGAGCTCATGAATGGCAGAAGGAGGTTTAATGGAATCTCTATGGTCTCTATATGAGCCTCAGATTCCTCTGGATCCTTAATAGGAAATTCCTTCTTGCTTGAAGGATGTCCCAGGAGGTCTTCCTCACTAGGATTTTCGTCCCCCTCCTCCCTTGTGCATTCGGCCACATTGATCACATCAATGGCCTTGCACTCTCCTTTTGGATTCTCTTCTGTATTGCTTAGGAGAATACTGGGAGGAATTTCAATAACTTTCTTACTTAGCTGGCCCACTTGTGCCTCCAAATTTCTAATGGAGGACCTTGATTCACTCATGAAACTTAAAGGGGCCTTTGACAGATCAGAGACTAAATTTGCTAAATTAGAAGTGTTTTGTTCAGAATTCTCTGTCTGTTGCTGAGAAGATGATGGA
>NC_029780.3:86901171-86902621 GCF_000817695.3 Arachis duranensis
AGCTCAAAGTTATTGGCTCCAATGGCAGGAATGGAGATGCTTCTTCCATCAAACTTGGACGTTGGCTTTGTGAAGTCACCAAGCATTCTCCTTGCATTATTATTATTTTCGGCTGCCATCTCCTTCTCTTGTTCAAAAATTTCTGAAAAGTTACCTTTAGAATAATTTAATTTAGCTTCTCTTAATTTTCTCTTCAGAGTCCTTTCAGGTTCTGGATCAATTTCAACAAGAGTGCCTTTTTCCCTGTTCCTGCTCATATGAAAGAGAAGAAAACAAGAAAAGAAAGAGGAATCCTCTATGTCACAGTATAGAGATTCCTTTATGTTAGTAGAAGAAGAAGGGGGTAGAAGAATGAAGAAGAATTCGGAATTTTAGATGAAGAGAGGTGAAGAGAAGTGTTAGTAATTAAATAGTTAAATAGAAGAAGAAAAGAGAGGGAGGATTTCGAAAATAATTTTTGAAAAAGGAGTTAGTAATTTTCGAAAATTAAATATAAAATAAGATTTAAAATTTAAAACAATTAAAAAGAAAATTTTTTTGAAAAGGGGTGAGATATTTTCGAAAATTAGAGAAGAGGGAAAAGTAGTTAGGTGATTTTGAAAAAGATAAGAAACAAACAAAAAGTTAGTTAGTTGATTGAAAAAGATTTGAAAATCAAAATTTAAAAAGATAAGAAGATAGGAGGTTAGATAAGATATTTTGAAATCAAATTTTGAAAAAGATAAAAAAATTTTTTGAAAAAGATTATTTTTGAAAAAGATAATGTTTTTTTTTTTGAAAAAGATAAGATAAAAGATAAAATAAAAGTTTTAAGAAAAAGATATTTTGAAAAAGATTTAATTTTAAAATTGACTTAACTAACAAGAAACTACAAGATAAGATTCTAGAACTTAAAGATTGAACCTTTCTTAACAAGAAAGTAACAAACTTCAAATTTTTGAACCAATCACATTAATTGTTAGCTAATTTTCGAAAATTTGATATAAAGATAAGAAAAAGATTTTGAAAATATTTTTGAAAAAGATTTTTGAAATTTTCGAAAAATAATAAAAAAATGAAAAAGATATAATTTTGAAAAAGATTTTGAAAAGATAAGATTTTTAAAATTGAAATTTTGACTTGACTTGTAAGAAACCACTAATTTTAAAAATTTTTGACCAAGTCAACCCAAAATTTCAAAAATTTGGAGGGAAATAAGGAAAAGATATTTTTTGATTTTAGAATTTTTAAAGAAAAACACAAAAATGACCCAAAACATGAAAATTTTGGATCAAGACACTTAATGCATGCAAGAACACTATGAATGTCAAGATGAACACCAAGAACACTATGAAGATCATGATGAACATCAAGAACATAATTTTGAAAAATTTTTAATGCAAAGAAAACATGCAAGACACCAAACTTAGAAATCTTTAATGCATGGAAAATATGAATGCAAAAATGCACA
>NC_029780.3:86902716-86903961 GCF_000817695.3 Arachis duranensis
CTTGTCAAGAACAACTTGAAGATCATGAAGAACACTATGAATGCATGGGATTTTCGAAAAATGCAAGAAAAAATTTTTAAAAGCATGCAATTGACACCAAACTTAAAAATTAACACAAGACTCAAACAAGAAACACAAAATATTTTTGATTTTTATGATTTTCTAATTCTTTTTCTATTTTCTTTAATTTTTTTCGAAAAAGAAAAGAAAAGATTTTGAAAAATATTTTTGAAAAGTTTTTGAAAAGAAAATTACCTAATCTGAGCAACAAGATGAACCGTCAGTTGTCCATACTCGAACAATCCCCGGCAACGGCGCCAAAAACTTGGTGGACGAAATTGTGATTCAATTGTTATTCCATTTTGCAAATTTCATTGCTTTTCATTCCCCGACAACGGCGCCAAAAACTTGGTGGACGAAATTGTGATTCAATTGTTATTCCATTTTGCAAAATTCATTGCTTTTCATTCCCTGGAAATGGCGCCAAAAACATGATGCCAATACCATAGTTCACAACTCCGTTCAACTAACCAGCAAGTGTATTGGGTCGTCCAAGTAATAAACCTTACGTGAGTAAGGGTCGATCCCACAGAGATTGTTGGTATGAAGCAAGCTATGGTCACCTTGTAAATCTCAGTTAGGCAGATTAAATGTTTATGGATTTAAAAAATTAATAATAAAAAGAAAATAAAATAGGATAGAAATACTCATGTAAATTAATGGTGGGGATTTCAGATAGGCGTGTGGAGATGCTAGAATCCTCTCGAATCTCTGTTTTCCTATTGCTTTCATCCAATTCTTCTTACTCCTTTCCATGGCAAGCTGTATGTAGGGCATCACCATCATCGGTGGCTACTTTCAATCCTCTCGGGAAAATGATCCTATGTGTTGTCACTGCACGGCTAATCGTCTGGAGGCATCACCCATGGTTGATGGCTACATCCCGTCCTCTCAGTGAAAACGTTCCTATGCTCTGTCACAGCACGGCTAATCATCTGTCAGTTCTCAATTAGGTTGGAATAGAATCCATTGATTCTTTTGCGTTTGTCACTAACGCCCAGCCTTCAGGAGTTTGAAGCTCGTCACAGTCATTCAATACCGGAATCTTACTCGGAATACCACAGACAAGGTTAGACTTTCCATATTCCCGGAATCCTACTCGGAGTACCACAGACAAGGTTAGACTTTCCGGATTCCCATGAATGCCGCCATCTATCTAGCTTATACCACGAAGATTCTGTTGGG
>NC_029780.3:86904302-86919614 GCF_000817695.3 Arachis duranensis
TGGCGTTTAACTCCAGACAGCAGCATGTACTTGGCGTTCAACGCCAAGTTACGTCGTCAATTTCCGAACAAAGTATGGACTATTATATATTTCTGGAAAGCTCTAGATGTCTACTTTCCTACGCCATTGAGAGCGCGCCAATTGGAGTTCTGTAGCTCCAGAAAATCTATTTCGAGTGCAGGGAGGTCAGATTCCAACAGCATCAGCAGTCCTTTTGTCAGCCTTTTTCAGAGTTTTGCTCAAGTCCCTCAATTTCAGCCAGAATTTACCTGAAATCACAGAAAAACACACAAACTCATAGTAAAGTCCAGAAATGTGAATTTAACATAAAAACTAATGAAAACATCCCTAAAAGTAGCTTGAACTTACTAAAAACTATCTAAAAACAATGCCAAAAAGCGTATAAATTATCCGCTCATCAAAAGGGCTGAGCTTTGATGCCAACGTTGGAGGGAACGTTGGCAAGCCAACATTACCCCAACATTGTTGATGTAATGTGCTTTCTGGAAATTAGAAAAAATGCAGCAACGCGTACACATACTATGCGCGCACGCGTGGATTTGAATTTTTGACAATCCACGCGCTCGCGTAGGTTACGCGCACGCGTGGATAGGCGAAGGTTGGCACTCCAACATTAAGTCAAATTCTGATGCCAACGTGCACGATCTGAGTTACAAAATCTTAATTTTGAAAAAGTATATCGATGCGCACGCACATGCAATGCGTACGCGTAAGCTGATATTTTGATAATCCACGCGTACGCGTAGGTTACGCGCACGCGTGGATAGAGCAACGTTTGAGGGAACGTTGCCACTCAAACGCTAGGTCCAACGTCTTTGAAAAAGCTTTCAAAAACTGGAATTGGGGGGATTTGCATCCACGCGCACGCGCAGGTTACGCGCATGCGTGGATGTGTATTCTGACCCCAACCGCGCAAAAGCGCAGGACACGCAAACGCATAGAGTGGTATATTGCACCATCCACGCGTATGCGTGATGCACGCATACGCGTGGATAGGCAAACATTGGCACTCCAATGTTGAGTCAAACGTTGATGACAGCAACCAGAACCCAAATTTTCAAAGGGACGTTTGACTCAACGTTTGCCCAAAAATGTTGACTCCAACTTTAATACCAGAAAGGCACAATTAGCATACTCCTCTCCTTAATTGCATTAGGCGCCAATCCAATCAACCCCAACAAAGATCAAGAGACCCAATCCAAGAACCTGAAGGCTCAATTGAAAGTGTATAAATAGAGAAGAATTTGATTTAGAAAGAGGGAGGTTAGCTAATAGGGAATTTTGCCTAGGAGTTAGTTAATAGATCAGATCTTGTATTTTTTCCTTTTTGTATTTTCTTCTAAACTTATCTGTACTTTCTGTTTCTGGTTTTACTTGAGCAATGATGACCTAAACCCTAAATTCATTAAGGGGAGGAGCTCTATTGTAATTCCAATGAATCAATGAAATTCTTCTTCTTTTCAATTCTTTTTTATAGCTATTGGATATCTTCTGTTTTGATTTAGAATTCTTCACTCTGAAAGGGGGTTGAATTCAATTGAATGCTTGTGTGAGCCTCGGAAGGGGGAATCACTTGCATTAGAATTGGAGCTCTATCATTTACTACTCTCTTGATCAACACCATCGTGAGGAATTGAGCTTTTGAGAGTTAGTGTGGCTTATGGATGAGAGATTTGCACTTAACCTCTTATCATGACAATTAGATCAAGGAATTGGCAAGATTGATTGTGATTAGAGAGATTGGATTGGCAAGGAATTGGGATCCAATCAATTTTAATCTGTCATAGATCTACTCATATGATTGAGAAAGGAGTTGAGACCCAATTGATTCATGATGGATTATGATATCTCCAATCCCTGATGAATCATTCTCTTTGATTCTATTCACTTTAGATCTCTTTGATTTCACTACAATTTATAGTGTCCAGATCTGTTTTAATTTCCAGCACCCAAGTCCCTTTATAATTCATGCAATTTAAGTTTCTTTGTCATTTAATCTTCTGCACTTTTAATTTCTTGCACTCTAAGATTCAGTTATTTACCTTTCTTGCAATTTAAGACTCAGTTCTTTTAATTTCTTGCACTTTAAGTTTCAACAATTTATCTTTCTTGCCATTTAAGTTTCTGCTATTTTACTTCTAGCATTTCAATTTCTTGCAATTTACCTTCTGTCAATCAAAATTCACTCAAATCATTACTTATTAGCTTAACTAAATTCATCACCCAACCAAAATTGCTTGATCCATCAATCCCTGTGGGATCGACCTCACTTCTGTGAGTTACTACTACTTGATGCAACTCGGTACACTTGTCGTTTAGTTTGTGTGAAATCTAATTTTCACCCATCACTTATTTCTTGGTTGTGATTTTTCTTGACAGGTTTGGTGTGCATGGTTGTCATTTGTTGGAAGGCAATGGTCGTGCCCGGGGATGCTCGCTGGACTGAGATACCAACTCGTAAGGAGGAGCATAAGAGATGGATGGTGTGTTTTTGTGCAAGCATTTAGATCATTTGGTTAGAAAGGAATATAAGAATTTTTCAGAATAAAGGTAAAGGAGTCGACGATATTATCTATCAGTCCTTTATGAACTATAAGGATAGGCTAGGTGTGGATCCCTTTTGTTGTTGATGGTAATGCCGAAGACGACAAGGGGATATTTTTAGCTTTCTTTGCGTTGGTGGAGTTCCTTTATTTGTTCTAGTTTGGTTTTTTCCGTAGTATTCTTATGCTCCACTTGTTGTGTTGAACTTTTTCCTTAAAAAAACAAGTAAAGGTGTTCAAAAAACTGATCTAACTAAACTGAATTGAAACTATAGGTTTTATAAAAACCAGTCTCTTTAAAATTGATTTTATGGTTTAGTTTGGTTTTAAATAAAATAAAACTGATTTTATTTAAACTTTAAAATTAGTTTTTAGTTTTTACATACTCTCTCTGATCTCCCTTTTCTCTCTTTCTCTCTCTCTCTCTCTCTCTCTCTCTCTCTCTTCCTCTCTCACACTCTCTCATTCTCCCTCTCTTCTCTCTTTCTCCACTTTCTCCCCCTCTTCTCTCACTTTCTCCCTTATCTCTCTCCCTCCTCTATCTCTTCCTCTCTCTCCTCTCTCTCTTTCTTATTCTCTTATTCTCTTTTTTCTCTCTCTTCTCTCTAAAGAGGCAGAGAGAGAAGGAGAGTGAACGGAGAGAAAAAGAAAAAAGAGAAGGAGAAAGAGAGGAGGAGAAAAATAAGAAGAGAGAGAAATGATGGAGAGAGTGTAACGGGAGAGAGAGGGAGAGAAGAAGAGATGAGAGAGAAAGAGAAGAAAGTGGAAGAAAAGGAGAGACAAAGAGTGAGAGAGTGAGCGAGAGAGAGCAGAAGAGAGAGAGGGAGAAAGAGAGAGAGAAAGATGGAAAGAAGGGAGAGAGATGAAGAGAGAGAGAGAGATGAGAGAGAAGAAAAGAGAGATGAGAAAGAGAGAGTGAGAGAGAAGGAGAGAGATAGATGAAAAGAGAGAGAAAGAGAGAGGGGAGAGGGAGAAGGGGGATAAAGAGAGAGAAAGAGAGGGAGAGTGAGAGGAAGACATTGGGAGAAGGGAGAAAGAGGGGAAGAAGGGAGAGAGAGAGAGAGAGAGAGAGAGAGAGAGAGGGGAAAAAGAAGGTAAGGGGACAGAGAGAGAGGGAGAGAAAGAGGATGGAAAGAGAGAGGGAGAGAGAGAGAGTGGAAGGGGGAGACAGAAAGAGAGAGAGAGAGGAGATATAAAATCTTTTTTTATATATGTTAAAACTAGTTTTAGCTTATAAATTAGTTTAAACTAGTTTTTTCAATTAAAACTGGTTTTATTTTTATGAACTGGTTTAAATTGATGCACTGTATTATAAACTGGTTGAAAATTGATTTTTTATGTGACAAAGCAGTTTGGTTTAGTGCAGTTTTAGTTCAGTTTATAAAAAAACTGAACCATAAACACCCCTAGTAATAGAGGTTACAATGAATCGAAGCTTTCTAACACCATAGAATGTGAAATCTTTCAAGTTCTACTTAAGAAGCTAAAGAAAGTTATCCAAAAGATAGAGTGATTACTATGAAGAGTGACACCATTAAAGATATTAGTAGAAACGTCTCAACTTTGATAGATTGGGTAAGAAATTGACATCATACATCCTATTCATAAAAAAGGGGAGGGAGAATGGAAAAGAAAATAAATTAATTTGTAGAAATCTTCTTGTAAGAATTATGGATTATGAATATTTATGTTGAACTGCTATATGGATATGCAAAGTAATTTCTTCTATTTAGAAGAATTAGGAATAGAACGAAAGAAGCATAAATCAGATATAAAAAAAAGTTGTAGTCTCATAAGGGACGAATTTAAGGAGAGAAATTGTGATTATAAGGGGAAATGGATGAAGCTGCTTATAAAAGTGAATAAACTCTAATTTGAGCAAAATTTGAAGAAGTTTCTCAATAAAAAGGAGAAGCATGAAAGAGTTTAACTCAATTATTTGGACCCAAATTCGGATCCTCTTTTAGCATGTTAAGGATATAATTGGTATTTTATTAAAATAAAAAAGCTGAAATACATTCTGCAAATCGGTTCGATCCATAAGTAAATTCGCCTAATCTAAGACTAGTGTTGAATTAGAAAACCGATTCAGAACTGAAAAATTGGATCAATTGAAAACATGCTAGTTTTTGGAATGAGAGAAAAATGACGTTTTGGATCTAAAAAAACACTTAAAAGATAAACCTTAAATCCTAATGGAATCCCTTCTCACTCTCCTAGTTGCACAAAGTACACAAGCTTTTTTTCCTTCTAGTCGGTGTCACCTTCCATGTCCTTGCCTTCCAGTCGTCACCTCAGTTTCAATAAGTCCTTTACTCCTTTTTGATCCCTTGCTAACTGTTACATAGATGAAGGAGGAGAATTTAATGAGACACCCTAGCAAAAATAGAAAATATCAACATTCAATAAGTGCTTCTTTACCTCCTAATCAAACGGTCATACAATACTATGTTATTAGTTTAAAATACAACAACATAATCAAACCATCGCTCAAGGAAGAAATCGCACCCATGATAGTATATATTTCTCCCTTATTCCATTAGATCCTCAAGCTCATTACACACCTTAAACACCAAGCAAGGAAATATATGATGATAACATCAAAAATTAGTCCATATAACAACTACCAAATATCTTAGTACCCAATAGGATAAAACGTGTGTTCTTATGCTTAATACTAAATCAAAATGGGACTTGCATTTTCTTATGACAACTAAAAGATTCAATACTGACATTTTTAGATTCATGCAGTTGAGCATCTCTAGTGAAATAAGACGGCGTTTGTTTGATGTCTATGTCTACCTGGGATATAAACATGGTGATACATGTATGTCATTTGTTTTATAAGACATAAACTGATAAAGGACACGGTTGCACACGCTTGCATACTAGAGACATGTAATTTGTGTCTTTTTAAAATAGTGAGACACGAATTTTAAGAGATGGACACAAATTTATATTTAGTTTTGGACAATTTTACCCTTAATCAATTTATAAGATTCCTAAATCTACCCTCAGTCCTACTTCATCCCTTCCACTTGTACGCTCTCATCTTCTTCATATTTCATATATATCCCAGAACCACTTTATCTTCCTGCAAGAATCACTGCTGCTCCTTTACCAAAACTGTAACGACCCAGCTTTTAGTATATCATAACCAATGCTAGCCATTAGGCGCTATATCATGACTTTTTTTAGAGACTCTAAACCTTATATTAAATAATATATGCTCGAAGGCTCATTTAGCACAGCTGAGCTATTCCTTAGCCATTTCCTTTCAAAATATTACTTGTATTTTAATCTGTTTTTAAGTTTTTTGGTTACCGATTTTTCTCAACTTTTAATTTAATCTTTCAACCACAAAATCTCATTAATTTTCTAAAAAAATACAACATCACAACAGTTCCAAAACCATTAAAACAACCATAGCTGAGCTGTTCCTTATAGCCGAACCAACAAAATACCAAGCAACAACAATAATTCAACATAAACTTAATCAAATTCGAATAATAGCCAATCAAACCAACATTTACTTATCAAATTCATATTTAATTATTATAAATTACCAAAGCCTAGCTCTGTACGAAATCAAAACAACGGAAGCTCCGAAAAAGTTTTCTGACTGAGTTGTTGAAGAGAAAAATGGTAGAAATCGTCTATGCCTCCTAGAACTCTAATTAGCCGAACTCAAGGGGAAGGGGAGCTACGTCACCGTCAACTTTCACCAAGTAAAAGTGACGCCAACATGTAGAGGAGGAAGATACAAACACTTTTATCGGATTAGATTTTTTTTATTGGAGTTACGGATTGCAAAAATCAAAGCCGGAAGTTCGGAGGTTCCACGGTTTCTCTCCCTCACCTATGATCTTTCCTTTTTTATTTTCTTTCCTTATGGCTTTGTTAACGAGACAAGATGAGATGTCGATGATGATGATTAATGAATAAGAAAAATTAGGTGTCATTAGTTATATATATAAAGAAAAGATGTGTCATGCTTTATATATATATATATATATAAAAGAATAGTTTAACTAGGAGCCTTGATGAAAAAGTTGAACAGAAAGAAACTCGAGAGTCACCTCACACTGGAAACGGTTAAGCGTTGAAGAACTAGATAACACCGTACAGAAAAGATAATGTATATATATATGGAGTTCCAATAAGATACATGTAGCAAGCTCCAGACTCGATCTGCAAAGCAGAGGCTAGCCAAAGTATACGTATAAATATATACAACCCAAAATATAAATCTTGTTTCTCCAAAATCAGCCTTTAAGATGGACAAAATACAAGTTCTATACAAAAGTGGAGAATACTACATATATATGGTGCGGAATTTGGAATACCACAACTGAACCAGCAAGTTTACCGGGTCGTACCAAGCAATATTTTAAGTGAGTGAGGGTCGATCCCACGAGGATTGATGGATCATACAATAATGGTCAAATGATTCACTTAATTAGACAAGTAGAAAATAGTATTTTGGAGTTCAAATTGCATTAAACCATAAATCAGGAATTTAGAAAGAAAGTAGTAAATTTGGTGTGAAAGCTACGTGAGCAAACAATTAAGGTTTTAGAGATATTTATTTTTCTGGACTAATATTTCTTACCAACTACTTTAATTATGTAAGATTTAATTCATGGCAAACTATAATTGGCTAAACTCTATTTTCTTAGTGATTTAGTCTCCTCTAACCTAATCAACTTCTAATTTCGTGGTCACTTAATGTAGATTAAAAGTTTGAGTTCAATTCTAATTTATTAGCCACAAAACCCTAATTACCCA
The DNA here is from genome assembly GCF_000817695.3 of Arachis duranensis. NCBI lineage: Eukaryota > Viridiplantae > Streptophyta > Magnoliopsida > Fabales > Fabaceae > Arachis > Arachis duranensis. The sequence goes on from NC_029780.3 coordinate 86,911,655, forward strand.
AATATAAGAGAATTATATGTCACATATCCCGTTAAGTCCAGGCAATTAGTGATTTAGGAGGAATTTACTATCAAATTGTTATTTAGGTGAGTTAACTTTTCCAAGAATCAACAAGAATTCATGTATAACAAGAGTTATCTTTCAATATACTCAAATTCATAAGATGAAGAACGAAAGTAATCCTTGAATTTAAATCAATACAATAATTAAATAGAGTGACAATAATATTAATCTATAGAATAAATAGAGCTCTTAACCTTAACAGTTGATGTTTAATTGCTCATGGTTCAGAGAGAAAACTACGGTTTCAAAAGTGTGTTTAGTGCGGAATGAGGTAGAAGAGGAGAGAGGAAGCCCGGAAGGATAAATCTTTTTCCTTTTATATCTAACCTAAATGATTTGGAAATAAAATAAAAGAAATAAAATAAAATAACATATAAACCCTAAAATATTGTGTTTGGTAATAATAATAACCACAAGAAAACAAAATAAAACAAATTATTAACAAAATCTCAACGGATGAAGCCTTCCTTGAAATCCATGTATGCAGTGCTAGCGCCAAACGCCGAACCGAAGAGGCAGAGAGGATTGTGGGCGTTGCGGTCTCTCTGGCACTGAACGCCAGGCTCGGTGTTTAGCGCCACTAGCATGTGGTTATTGCATGAATTACGAAGCTCCTGGTGTTAAACGCCAGCTCGGGACGTTTAGCGCCAACTAGTCAAAGGCTTTGCACGTATCACGAGATGCCTGATGCAAAATCCAGGCTTGGCATTTGGCGCCAGCTTAGCAGTTTCACTTTTTCTTCTTTTTCTACTATGCAAATTCTGCCAAACTCGCCCGAATTTTTCCTGAAACAAATAAAATCACAATGCGCCTCAAAGTAGCATCCAAACAGGCTTCAAATACTAAAATCTCAATAAAACTTAATACATTCATATCTAAAATAATAAGAAAATAAAGAAAAGATGCTCACGCATCACAACACCGAACTTGAATTGTTGCTTGTCCTCAAGTAACTAAAAATAAAACTAAACTGAAAAGTGGGATTGCCTAAGAATTGAACCTTCAATTAAGCTCCTATCTTTTCTCTGAGTGGAATTAATGACACTGTGATTCTGAACAGTTTCGATATCTCACTATCCTTTGTAGCTCAGGAATGTTAATGTCTCTCAGAACTAGAACTCGGATAATATTATGAATTCTCTTTCTTCCCGCTGATTTATCCTTGCACACAACTTTTCTTTTTGTTCTTTTCTTTGGTGCTTTGCACCTTGAGCCTAGCCGTGACTCTAAATATTTTATCTTAAGCTTTACTTGTCACAAAAATACCACAAGAACTTAACTAGGAAACTCTTTGAGTTCTAATTTTTCTATTAATTTTTCCCAGTTAGTGGTGCTCAGAGCCTTTGGCATACTCTTTATTGGCACTTGGTCTCAACTCTAAGTGCTTTGTCTCAGGAATCCCTTGACACAATCACACCACAAGCATATAGTTAGGAGAATAACTCTTTGAGCTTTTGATCATACATAACCTTCCTATCATTGATGCTCAGAGCCTTGGACCTTGCTTTTTATTTTCTTTCTTTTTTTCTTCAAGGATTAATTTCTTGTTTAATTTTAGAGAATTCATAATACTTCTCTAAATTCATGTGCCTTAAGAACCAACAACCTTAGCTTCAATATCAAATATGCACTGTTCTATTCATGAATTTAGAACCACAAATAAATACCATCACATCAAGATAAATAAGACAATTCAGAATATATAAACCCAAGTTCTCATGCATTATATCAGTTTTCTTTTCTTTTTATTTTTCAAGATCGGTGAGCAATACATGAGACAACATTTCAAACTAGAAAAACTAAAAATACTACTAATCATGCAAAGAATGGAGAACTAAACAACAGAAAACAGGAAATAAGATATAATAACTGAAAACAAAAATAAGAAAAATATCAATAAAGAAACTCAACTACCTCAGTCATTCTGGTGGCTGCCTCCAACCGGAAATCCTCTAGGAGCTCCAAAGTCACGCCTCAGCTGTTCCATCTCACATCTCTGGCTCTGCTGCTCCTCCACTAGCTACTGAAGAAGGGCAGAGTAGCCTTCATGGTCCATCCTCAGCTAATCAACGGACGATGCCAGATGTCCAATGGATGATGTCAACTGATCCCAATAATCCTGCAGAGGAAAATAGTATCTCTAAGGCATCTTAGGCTGCTGAGGCTGAGGTGTGGGAGCTGGCTCCTCTCTCTAGGCTCTAGTATACTCCTGGGCGCACTCCATAGTCTTATTGGGGATGGGCCGCTCAATGGGGATAAGTGTGTCATGGTCAATCTGCACCCTAGCAACCTCACAGAGGTCGAAGATCAAATGTGGGAACACTAGCCTGGCACTGGTGAAAGCGTTCGAAGCTACACTATAAATCTCTTGTGGAATAACCCGCTCTAACTCTACCTCATTACCGAGCATGATATAGTGAATCATCATTTCTCGGTCCATGGTCACCTCAGAATGGTTGCTTGTCGGGATGATAGAGCGCTGCATAAACTCCATCCATCCTCTAGCAACTAGCTTCAGGTCGTGCCGGCATAACTGGCTAGGCTTCACCATCATCCCCGGTCTGTGGTAGGCGGAGTGTCTCTCTCACACTTTATGGACTGAAGTCAAGTACTCGCTCCCTGATTGTCGTCCTCTAGTTCTTGGGGTTGAGGTTTACGCCCTTCACATGCTTGTAGGTGACCCAAGCATTAGCATAAAACTCTTGGACAATGATTTGGCCCACCGCAGTAACTGGTTGAACAATATGCCCCAACCCCCTCCTTTGGATCTCTACCTGTATCTCCGGGTACTCGTCCAATTTGAGATCAAACCGAACCTCCGGAATCACTTTCTTCCACCCAGTGATCTCATGGAAGTGGTCCTCATGGACCTTGGAACTGAACCAGTGTGAGTCAAAGGAACCGGTCACTGGGGCCTTCTCCTTCCTCTTCCTAGAGGAGGACTCTCCAGTCTTGGGTGCCATTAGTGATTAATAGCGAAAACAAAGAAAGCGACACAGCCACATCAAACTTAGAAAGTTTCTCGTCCCCGAACAAAGAAAAGAAAATAGAGAAAGAGAAAATATAAGAGAAAATAGAGGGTGAAAAAATAAAAGAGATAAAATTTGGTGGAGGATAAGGGATAGTAGTGTGTTATAAAAACAAAAGTGAGAAAGGAGATGTGAAAAAGAACGAAGAATGAGGTGGGATTGGACGGGGAATAAAAACTAAAATAAAGTGTGAGGAGGGGGTGTTTATGAAAAGAAGATAGGTAGAATGGTGGTGGAGGTAGGGTGGGGTCCATGGGGTTTACTTTTCTAAAATTCAAATCCTCTTTCAAAGTAACTGGTCAAGTGCTGCTGGCCTCGACGTTTAGCGTCGCAGCGCTTTTCCAAATTTTATTATTATTATTATTATTATTATTGTTGTTGTTGTTGTTATTGTTGTTGTTGTTATTATTATTACTATTATTATTTTGACTTCTGAAATGAATAAATAGCGAGTTTTTTTAACAGAAATAAATAAAATAAAAAATTACCCTGAATGGCCTGGCACTAAACGCCTAGGTCCGCGTTTAATGCCAGGGGGATAGAGGCTAGTTCTTGGATGGCGTGCATCCTGGCGTTAAACGCCCAGGTCCGCATTTAGCGCCAGTAATATAGTGGCATCTTTTCTCAATTTGGACGCATTGGTGCTAAACGCCCAGTCTGGCGTTTAGCGGGAAACCCTTATGACATTTCTCAAATTACGAGCCACTCAGCGCCAAACGTCAGGTCGGGGTGTTTGGCATCACCCAAACAGAGAGCTTTCCTCAAACAATGGTGGAAGGATTCACTTAGTCAGACAAGCAAAAAATAGTGTTTTGGAGTTCAAATTGCATTAAACAATAAATCAGGAATTTAGAAAGCAAGTAGTAAATTTGGTATGGAACCTTTGTGAGAGAACAGTTAAGGTTTTAGAGATATTTATTTAATTATGCAAAATTCAATTCATGGAAAATTGTAATTGACTAAACCCTAATTTCTTAGTGATTTAGTCTCCTCTAACCTAATCAATCGTCAATTCCTTGATCACTTAATGTAGATTAAAAGTTTGAGTCCAATTCTAGTTTATTAGCTACAAAAATCCTAATTACCCAAATATAAGAGGATTATATGTCATATATCCCGTTAAGTACAGGAAATTAGTGATTTAGGAGGAATTTACTTTCAAGCTGTTATTCAGGTGATTTAACTTTTCCAAGAATCAACAAGAATTCATGTAGAACAAGAGTTATCTTCCAATACACTCAAATTTATATGATGAAGAACGAAAGTAATCATTAAATTTAAATCAATACAATAATTAAAATAGAGTGACAATATTATTAATCCATGGAATAAACAGAGCTTCTAACCTTAACAATAGAGGTTTAGTTGCTCATAGCTCAGAGATAAAACTAGGGTTTTGAAAGTGTGTTTAGTGCGGAATGAGGTAGAAGAGGAGAAAGGAAGTCCGGAATGCTAAATATTTTTCCTTTTATAGCTAACCTAATTGATTTGGAAATAAAATAAAAGAAATAAAATAAAATAACATCTAAATTCTAAAAGATTATTTTTGGTAATAATAATAACCAAAAGAAAACGAAATAAAATTAATTATTAACAAAATCTCAACAGATGAAGCCTTCCTTGAAATCCATGTATGCAGTGTGATGAGCGGATAATTTATACGCTTTTTGGCATTGTTTTTAGTATGTTTTTAGTATGATCTAGTTAGTTTTTAGTATATTTTTATTAGTTTTTAGTTAAAATTCACTTTTCTGGACTTTACTATGAGTTTGTGTGTTTTTCTGTGATTTCAGGTATTTTCTGGCTGAAATTGAGGGTCCTGAGCAAAAATCTGATTCAGAGACTGAAAAGGACTGCAGATGCTGTTGGATTCTGACCTTCCTGCACTCGAAGTGGATTTTGTGGAGCTACAGAAGCCCAATTGGTGCGCTCTCAACGGCATTGGAAAGTAGACATCCTGGGCTTTCCAGCAATGTATAATAGTCTATACTTTTCCCGAGATTTGATGGCCCAAACCGGTGTAGCAAATCAGCCTCAGAATTCCCAGCGTTTAACGCTGGAACTGGCATAAAAATTGGAGTTAAACGCCCAAACTGGCATGAAAGCTGGCGTTTAACTCCAGAAAAGGTCTCTACACGAAAACGCTTCATTGCTCAGCCCAAGCACACACTAAGTGGACCCAGAATGTGGATTTTTACGTCATTTACTCATTTCTGTATACCCTAGGTTACTAGTTCATTATTAATAGGATCTTTTGACATTGTATCTGTACCTCATGACACTTTACACGTTTCTTTGTGTACTTTCCACGGCATGAGTCTCTAAACCCCATGGTTGGGGGTGAGGAGCTCTGCTGTGTCTTGATGGATTAATACAATTACTACTGTTTTTCATTCAATCATACTTGCTTCCATTCTAAGATATCACTTGTTCTTAAACCGGATGAATGTGATGATCCGTGACAATCATCATCATTCTCAACTATGAACGGCGTTGAACATTTCCACTGAGAGGATGGGAGGTAGCCACTGACAACGGTGAAACCCTTGCATACAGCTTGCCATGGAAGGAGCCTTGCGTGCTTGAAGAAGAAGACAGTAGGAAAGCAGAGATTCAGAAGATGGAGCATCTCCAAAACCTCAACCTGTTCCCCATTACTGCAAAACAAGTACTTATTTCATGTTCTTTTACTCTTCACAATCAATCCTGATAATTTTTGATATCCTGACTAAGATTTACAAGATAACCATAGCTTGCTTCAATCCGACAATCTCCGTGGGATCGACCCTTACTCACGTAAGGTATTACTTGGATGACCCAGTGCACTTGCTGGTTAGTTGTGCGGGATTGCAAAAGTGTGATTGCAATTTCGTGCACCACGGTGCTGACGTTAATAATAATAACCAAAAGAAAACAAAATAAAATTAATTATTAACAAAATCTCAACAGATGAAGCCTTCCTTGAAATCCATGTATGCGGTGCTGGCGCTAAATACCAGGTTCGGCTTTTAGCACCAAGGAGGCAGAGAGGGTTGTGGGCATTGCGGTCTTTCTAGAGCTAAACGCCAGGCTTAGCATTTAGCGCCACTAGCGTGTGGTTGTTGCATGATTTACAAAGCTCCTGGCGCTAAACGCCAGCTTGAAGCGTTTAGCGCCAACTAGTCAGAGGCTTTGCATGCATCACGAGATGCCTGGTGCCAAATTCTAGGCTCGGTGTTTGGCACCAGTTTGGTAGCTTCACTTTTTCTTCTTTTTCTTTTGCGCGAACTCTACCAAACTCACCCGGATATTTTCTAAAATAAATAAAACCACAATGCGCCTCAAAGTAGCATCCAAACAGGCTTCAAACACTAAAATCTCAATAAAACTTATAAATTCATATCTAAAATAATAAGAAAATAAAGAAAAGATGCTCACGCATCAATATACATATACAAAATACAAAATTCCCAAAAGTAGATCTTCGATTCTAAAGAGTCTCCAGTATGCTCAACGAGGTGCCTCACGTCTTGCATCTGAAAAATAACAAAATATGTGTGGAATAAGAACCAGAAGTTGTTAGTATGGTAAAGGTGCCCATATAGATAATACATAAGGTTCTGGGAAGCTAGAGGCATTCCAAAACTCCAATAACCCATATCAAATCCTAGAATTCACACTAAACCAGAAATACGGTAACTATATGTAAGGATTCTAGTCTAACTCTTCGTTTTCCATTCTCTGCAAACCTCCAAATCACCAAGTGGCACAACCCTCAATGTCTCCTCTACCCGCCTGAGGGATCTCTCAGAAAATAAATCCAAACAAGACAAATAAGGAAAACACAAACATGAAAACAGATACAATAATTAGCAAGTAATTATATTTAAGCAAATAGGCAAGCGCAAACAATTGCAAACTCAAACAAAACGTACAAGTACATATGATGCATGTCTATCCTATAGCCAATGAGTCTCATCTGTCGGTTATACAGCCAAACTCGACATGTGTGGTAGCGAACCCTGGATAGTCCCTGCGTGTGCGCATCCCCAAGAGTCTATGCATGTATATAATCATTCATTTATCATCTCATTAGGGCAATCTAGGGAGTTAAAGTGCTCAGTCACATCTTGCGACAGAGGGTTACTAGAGTATCGATCTCAAGCTGGAGCAAGTGGTGGCAAGCCACTGCATTTACCCAAAGAAACTCGTGTCTCAGATAATGTAATGCATATGCCAGATGGATCTTTCAATCACAATTCATCAATACCATCATAGCTCTTATTTATATCTCATACAACATTGTCCATAATTCATTAAATTCAATTATTCACTTTGCAAATCTTCCACAATATCAAACTAACTCCCTCAAGAGGTTTGCTCACCTTATGAACTCTAAAAATTAGCTATTAGACCTTAAACAGGGGTTATAGAGGTTTGGAAAGATAGATGAGCGGTTGAAAACTCAAAAATTAGAATTTTAAGCAAAACATGGGTCATGCATACGCGAGCCACTGATGAGCGGATAATTTGTACGCTTTTTGGCATTGTTTTTAGTATGTTTTTAGTATGATCTAGTTAGTTTTTAGTATATTTTTATTAGTTTTTAGTTAAAATTCACTTTTCTAGACTTTACTATGAGTTTGTGTGTTTTTCTGTGATTTTAGGTATTTTTTGGCTGAAATTGAGGGACCAGAGCAAAAATCTGATTCAGAGACTAAAAAGGACTGCAGATGCTATTGGATTCTGACCTCCCTGCACTCAAAGTGGATTTTCTGGAGCTAAAGAAACCCAATTGGCGCGCTCTCAACGGCTTTGGAAAGTAGACATTCTGGGCTTTCCAGCAATATATGATAGTCCATACTTTGCCCAAGAATTGATGGCCCAAA
>NC_029780.3:86919879-86925968 GCF_000817695.3 Arachis duranensis
TCGCCTGACAACCGAGCGCTCGCCTGACAACCGAGCCAGCCATTCCGTGAGATCAGAGTCTTCGTGGTATAGGCTAGAACTGATGGCGGCATTCAAGAGAATCCGGAAGGTCTAACCTTGTCTGTGGTATTCTGAGTAGGATTCAATGATTGAATGACTGTGACGTGCTTCAAACTCCTGAGGGCGGGGCGTTAGTGACAGATGGAAAAGAATCACTGGATTCTATTCCGACCTGATTGAGAACCGACAGATGATTAGTCGTGCCGTGACAGGGTGCGTTGAACATTTCCACTGAGAGGATGGGAGGTAGCCACTGACAACGGTGAAACCCTTGCATACAGCTTGCCATGGAAAGGAGTAAGAAGGATTGGATGAAGACAGTAGGAAAGCAGAGAGACGGAAGGGACCAAGCATCTCCATACGCTTATCTGAAATTCCCACCAATGAATTACATAAGTACCTCTATCTTTATCTTTATGTTTTATTCGTATATCACTCATATCCATTTGAGTTTGCCTGACTAAGATTTACAAGGTGACCATAGCTTGCTTCATACCAACAATCTCTGTGGGATCGACCCTTACTCGCGTAAGGTTTATTACTTGGACGACCCAGTACACTTGCTGGTTAGTTGTGCAAAGTTGTGATAAAGAAGTGAGATTACAATTGTGCGTACCATGTTGATGGCACCATTGATGATCACAATTTCGTGCACCAGCCACCTTCCACATACGCGAGAATTTGAAAAAAGACAGGGCCGTGTATGCGAACCACCCATGTGTACGCGAGTGTGACAGACAGAAAAGGATTTTCACGTACGCATGCTAGCTGCCGCATACACATGATATTAAAATGACAAGGTCACGTACACATGATGTTAAAATGACAAGGTTGCGTATGCAAAATACTGTCACGTACGCGAGAGTACTAGACAGTGCCAAATTCCCGTGTATGCATGACCTTCTCGCGTACGCATACATGCAAAATTTGTCCAAAAGCTGTTATGTTTAGAAAATGATTTTTTCATGCCAAACTTCAAACATGCATAACTTTTTCGTTAAAAATCATTTTCAGTCCGTTCTTCGAACGTTATAAACTTCAAGGATCAAATTTTTATTCAACACAAGTTTCACAAGATTTAGGGGTTCAAAAGCTAAGTTATGACCCACCAAAGTTGGTAATGAAAAATCAATTTTTACTTAAAGTTCAAATCCTTTAGTTTTCCAAAATTCTCAATCCAAAACCAACCATACCACAACCAAATCAATACCAACTACTCCTAACTATTATCACATACTTTTCAATGACTCCACAAAGATATCAACACCTAAATTCTTCAATCTAAACAACAAATTTCATTCATAATTTCCACAAATTTCAACATTAAACATCAACAATTCATATTACATCCTACCTGCCTAATTAGAAATTTTGTCCTCAAAATTCAATTACCTGAGAATAACTGTGGGTAGTCCTTCCTTATCTCCAATTTAAGTTCCCAGGTGTGCTCCTCTATTTCGGCTCGACTCCAAGCAACCTTTACTAACTGAACTTCTTTTTCTCGGAGTTTTTTAATGTTAACATCGTAAATCCTTACCGAAATCACTTGAAACATCAAATCTTCTTTTAATTGGATTAATTCAGGTTCTAAGACATGGCTTGCATTATAAGTATACTTCCAAAGCTATGAAATGTGAAATATGTCATGCAGGTTCAAAAGATGTGGTGGTAGAGCTATCTGATACACTATCGGCCCAATTTTCTTCAGAATTTGAAACGGACCAATATAACAGGGATTCAGTTTCTTTGTCTTTATCACTTTTCCGATACATGTAGTTAGAGTAACCCTCAGAAACACATGGTCGCCTTCTTCAAACTCTAAAGGTTTTTGCCTCTGGTCAACATAGCTTTTCTGAAGACTCTGAGCTATAAGAATTTTAGATTGGGTCTTCTTAATCTGTTCTGTTGTCCCTGCCACCAACTCAGGCCCCAACAAACTCGATTCTTCGGCCTCATACCAACATAATGGATATTGACACTTTCTCCCATATAGAGCCTCATACGGAGTCATTTCGATACTCGCATGGTAACTATTGTAGTATGCAAACTCCACTAGTGGCATGTATCAATCCCAACTTGCTAGTTGGTCCAGCATACAAGCTCTCAGGGTATCTTCCAGAGTCTATATTGTCCTCTCTGATTGACCATCGGTTTGAGGATGGTACGCAATGCTTAGCCACAATCAAGTTCCGAATGCTTTCTGGAAAGCTTCCTAAAACCTAGAAGTAAAACGAGGATCTTTGTTAGAAACTATGGTCATAGGCACACCATGCAATCTTACAATTTTTTTAATGTACAAACATGCCAACTCTTCCAAGGTACAGCTCATACAAACATGCAATAAATGAACAGACTTAGTCAACCGATCAATAATTACCCATACCGCGTCAAATCCCGCTCTAGTTCTCGGCAATCCAGACACGAAATCCATGATGATACCTTCTCACTTCCACTGTGGAATCTCTAAGGGTTATAGTGTTCCAGACGGCTTCTGATGTTCAATCTTCACCTTCTGGCAAGTTAAACATTTAGATACATGCACCGCTACGTCATTTTTTATTCTTGGCCACCAAAATATTGTCTTCAGGTCATGATACATCTTGGTAGCCCTAGGATGAATTGAGAATCTACTCCTGTGAGCCTCTGTCAGCACATCTCGCCTTAAGTTTCCTACACTCGGCACACAAATTATTCCTTTGCACCTCCAAACTCATTCTCTGTCTCGAGTAACCTTTCTTTGTTTCCTCTGTTCTGTTTCTTGCAATATTTTTTGCAGCTTCTGATCATTCTATTGAGCCTTCTGAATCTCAGTCCTGAAATCACTGGAGATATGCAATTGGCTCAGGCACATATTCTCAGCTACCTCTCTAACACCCAAGTTAAGGTTTTCAAACTCTCTCAACAACTTCTCCTTTCTAATCTTCATCGAAGCAACATTTAAGGACTTCTAGCTTAGTGCATCCGCCACCACATTAGCTTTTTCTAGATGATAACTCAGTTCAAAATCAAAATCCTTCACCAATTCCATCCATCTTCTCTGACACATATTAAGCTCCTTCTGATCGAAGAGGTATTTCAAGCTCTTATGATCAGAGAAGACTCGAAATTTAACCCTATACAGGTAGTGTCTCCACACTTTCAACGCAAACACAACCGCAGCAAGTTCCAGGTCGTGAGTTACATAGTTTACTTCATGCAGTCTCAACTGTTGTGAGGTATAAGCCACAACATTTCGAAGTGCATATGATGCATGTGTACTCTATGGCTGATAAGCCTCATCTGTCGGTTGTATAGCCAAATCCAACATGTCTGGTAGCGAACTCTGGACAATCCATGTGTGCGCGCATCCCCAAGAGTTAATGAATATATATAATTATTCATTTATCATCTCATTGGGGAAATCCGGAGATTTAAAGTGCCTGGTCACATCTTGCGGAAGGTCAACGGAGTATTGAGTCTCAATTTGAAGTAAATGGTGGCAAGCCACTGCATCTACCTAGAAAAACTTGTGTCTCAGATAATGTAGTGCATATACTGATTATCTAGGAAAAATATAAAATTAAATTCCTAATACATCATATGTATATATTGATTATTATCTTGAAAATAAAACTCCTAGTTGTCAAGCCGCTCTTTATAATCAAGAACTTTAGAAAAAACTAATTTCTAAAATTATAGTGTTCAAAACACATCAATCAAGTCAAAATTTGATTTTTCATGTATTAACGTTTAGCCTTAAAAATTATCAAATCAAATTTGACCTTTATATATACACTTATATATATAAGAAACAAACAAAAGATATTTTGTATCTTATTCATTTTATTGTGATCAAAATCATACTAAAATTTAATAAATAAATAAAATCAAACAAAATATTTGATTATAAATATAACTTTTATATTAAAAGAATGATAATTTAATCACAATTAAATAATTAACATTGAAATAAATTAACTATTAATTTATTAAAAAACCGTCTCAATGGAAATAACTACATCGCATACTTAAAAAATTTTTTGAATTAATCATATTAATTCACAAACTTTTAGAAATACAAGAATAAAGATTTAAACACAAAAAAGCTAAAGCTCTGATACCCCTGAAGGATTACCATGTGTTTAATTTTTCAATGCACACAGCAGAAGAAAAGAAGGTAATCCTTAAAGATCTATTTTGTGCTTAAACTTTATTCCAATAATAAACAATATATAGATCATATCTAAATACCTGTGTATACGCTAGTAAAAGTCACTTTCTCCTTCGATAGTACGAAGGCGCTATGCGTATCCACACCGAGACCAACATTTGCTGTCAACTCCTTAACCAATGGACATCTGATCTAAATTAAGAAACCTCTTACAATTCTTTGCATGCCATAAAATTCTTCTCCAAGAATTAGGCTCATATACATTTATGTGCGTAGAGGTAAAAGAATAAAACCCTTGTGTTTTATTCTCATCTTCCTGTACTCTTGACGTACATATATATAGTATGAGATTTGTTATTGATTTTGAATTTGAATCTCAATTCAAATTTAAATCATATCTTGAAATTCTAAATCTGAATCCTTCAAATTTATGAATAATATCATAACTCAATTTGAAAATAGAATTAGTTAGGATCTCATCCAAATTTAGAAATAGAGTAACTAATTATTCTCAAATCTCATTTAATATTCTCAATTATCATACTATTATTGTATTCTTGGTGCTAGACAAAGAATATAATAATATTCTATTTGAATTAATATAATTATTTATTTGATCAAATCAAAATAATAATTAAATAATTCTACAGCAAAGATTAGAACACTCGTTAGTGTGTGACCCCATAGGTTCAATACTAAGCGGGTAGTAAATTAGTCATACTAAATTTACTAATCAAGGTTGGCGTCTAGCAAAACTCCTCAACGACTCGATAGTATGAAGTAAAATATTTTTACTAAAAATCTCAAAAGAACAAAGTATAATTCCTTCTATCTTTCTAGCTCTTGGTTAACCCTTAGAGTATGGTTTAATTGTCAAACTCTAACTTGTTACTATTATTATAATGAACTATGAATGACCTAAGAAACTCATTTCTTCATTCATTCAATCTCCTTGGCCAAGGTTTTATTCATCTCAGTCATTATAATCATAGAGCTCAAACACTTTACCGAGAGTTGAAGGATTCCTTATTGACTAATCATTAATTCTACAAGTATTTAAATTATTCCCAATATCCATTCAACTAGCACCCTAGGGTATTAGGTGTCCGGAATCAAAGTATAATAAATATATTGTTAATTACTATGACAGTCGCAAGTCAAAGAAAACTCTATTACTATGTTCATCTTTAGACTATCCTATTGACAAATATACGGTAATTATAACCATTAGGAATTTTCAAAGTGAGTCAGTTCAATGGTCATATCTTTATATGCACCATTTATATATATTTTTAATAAATGAGATCTATTAATCATCATCCAATGAAGACCATTATATATATTGATATTTTCAGATCATTAATGTCCTTTTTAATAATCCTATGACTAATAACAATTTAGATTAAATTATAAAAGATTTATCTCTCAATATTATGATCACTATCACAATGATAAATTTCTAAATTTAATCATGGACTTTATTATATTAATATTTTAATATAATAACAATAACAAATTATTTGACACCTGATTGATTTGATTGTGGTCATACTCCTTATTCCCAACAGTCTATATTCATACTATTATATTTATTTTATCTAAATAAAAAATTCTCTCGAATATAATAAAATTTAATTATGACGAAAGTGTCTGATACAAATTTTTTTGAGAATCTATTTGAATATATACTCAAAATTTATAAAGTTTACGTCAATTGAAAATTCAAAAATGCTATTTGTATACTATTTTTAGCCACTTTATAGAGATACGGTAGAGGAATACGGATACGGAAATAAAAGAATACAAATACGGAGATAAGACAACACACATGGGAAACAAAACACACCTAGCTTCTTCATCGCGCCACTGCACCCCTCTT
>NC_029780.3:86926045-86990846 GCF_000817695.3 Arachis duranensis
CTTCAATCGCACGCCACTGCACCTCACCCCTCGCTTTCTTCTCTTCTCCACACTTCCCTCTCTTCTGCTTTGATCGCGCACTTCACGAAAACTCTTCTCAACACCATTTACTTATGGTTTTTATTATCTTAGGGTTTTGATTCTATTTAAAAAAAGTTGCTGCTTATTAACTCAATGGAATTCACAAACTCAAATGATGAGATTTGTGCTGTGTTTTATTCATATGTTGTTAATTTTTTATTCCTGATTTGATTTTAAGTATTTTTGCTTTTTTACTTTTCTTATTTTTACGAGATTTTTTATTTTTCATCCAAAAACTGTTGTCAGTAATCAAACACTGTTCAACTTATTTTTAAGTGTTTGATTATCCATATTTTAGGTTGTTCCAAGCATGAAAATGCCAATCCCCCTCTAGTTAGAAGAAGGATAATTGTGAAGAAGGATAAGAGGCTGGAATGTATTAACCTCTGGTTTATATAGTACTACAGCTTAGAAGAACATAAATTTTATTTCTTTTGTAATAGATATATTACATGTTGTAATGTAGCTCTTGCATTTTGTTCCTTTTTAATTTTGATTTTACATGTGGCTAGTGATTTGAAACATTTTGTAATAGGAATCTAACTGTTAAATGAAATGTAAAATGTGTTTGAAGCATTTTGTTGCATCCATAATGCCATAATGATGTGAAGTTTTTCTTTTAATTACTCTAGGATGTTCTTTTGATAGATAACAACATGGTTGAATAATCATTTGTTGTTGGTGATATTTGATTAGTGTCACTATTAGAATTTATATGATTAATAGTTCAAGTAATAATGCTTCTAACAGTACAACAACTTCTGTTATTAGATGCAGTTTTGACCCATGATGAGTTATTTTGAGATGAATCAAAGGAGCATAATTCAATAGATGAGCCTCCTTGTAAAATATGGAACTTTCCAAACTCACTCAACATTTCTTCCTTATGTTTCGAAGAACTCAAATGTGGCCAGTACAAAACGTCTTAAAGTGCGGATTCTCATTCTAGCTTTTTACTATAAAAAGCTTTCATGTACCTGAATATAATCAGATTATAAACAAACATGTTAAGAAATTATATTTTAAAATCTAAGTATAATCAAACTCACTAAACATAATAATCAAACTCAGTATGACATAGTAATTTTTTTAAGACTACTTCAATAATATATAAATTGTTAGGCAATTTACGAAAATAAAATATCTGACTTTTAAAATTACGAAAATGCAACTTTGCGGTTTGAATAAGAAAATGCAACTTTCTACAAAAACTGTGAAAGGAGTTCTACGGATTTGAAATACACGTAAACCTACTGGAAGGGTTCTACAGTTTACGTTGATGAAGCATTTAAAAAGAAACCATGGTAGGGTTTCTATGGTTTCTGTGAAGATGCAAAACATGCATAAACCGTAGAAGGGGTCCAAAGTTTATACACGAGTTTCACTATATATACCACCTAGAGCGAATGGGATATATTTATATCTATCATTTGTATTGTCAACGAAATAAGACTATATTTTGTAGTACATTTTGAATTTATTCAAATTGTAAAAATAATATAATTTTAAACAATTTAGATAATATTGATTTGATTTATACTTTTTAATCTAATTCAATTTTATGCAAATAATTGATTTGTACAATACTAATTTAAATTTATTTTTCAAACTATTTTTATTTAATCTAATATAATTTGAATTAAATAGAATTATATTCTATTTAAATTTAAATTTTTAATTTAAGTAACTCATTCAAATTTTTAGTACATATATTCAAATAATATTTTAAATTTTTAATACATATATTTATATATATTTATTTAAATAATACTCTCAAATTTTTATTAATAATAACATATTTTACTTCAAAATATTTAAAATTTAAATAAATATAATTTAAATTTTTAAAATTTTAAACCTTATTATTTGGATGATATATAATTTCATATATTTGCTAATAAATTTTTCTTGTGACTTAGAAAGGATAAATTCAAAATAAAAGAAAAAAATAAGTTTCAGGAGAAGTTGCAAACCTACAATATCATTAGAGACAAACATTTCGAAAATCCAGTCAGTCATGTCAATAACCATTTAGTGTAGTCAATTTTTTCTTTTAACTAAGTTCAAATGTACTCCCTATTTTGGACTATTATTTTAAAATCTTTTCGATTTTTGAAGCGTAAAACAAATAAAAGGGCAAATTGCTGAAATAAAGATGACACTCTACTATCACATCATTCACTCTAAGTTGGTATATATAGTAGAATTCGGTGCGTATTTTACATGTTTATGCATGTTTTGCATCATCGCAGAAACCGTGGGACTATACTACGATTTCTTTCCAAATGCTTCATCAACGTAAACTGTGGAACCTCCAACGATTTACGTGTATTTTAAATCCATGGGATCCCTTCCACAGTTTACATAGATTTGTATAAAGTTGCATTTTCGTATTCAAACTGCAAAAGTTGTATTTTCGTAATTTTTAAAGCCAAATATTTTATTTTTGTAAATTGCCATAAATTGTTCATCAACAAAGTCATCACTAAATAAGAATCAGATAAATAGATAATTATGCTCTCATCACAATCAAGTGATATTACAAACAAATTAAATTTTACAATCTAAAACTTTTACAAAATTTGAAGCACCAAGGCAAACCAACAATTAATTCTTTCCCCCTTAACGAGTTGTTAATTTTTCTCGAATTTTCTTTCCTTGATTTTCAATTATTTTCTCTTAGGTTGATGTCCTAACATTTGTATATGGAGTAACTTGTGATGCTACTGATTTCCTTTGTCTTGGTGCTTTTGCTTCCTTTGGAGTATCTAAACCTTTTTTTTTTCTTTTTTTTCTTTCTTTTCTTTTTATTACCATTCTTTGGGACTTTCATTTGCTATTTTTTTTTATTTTCTCTCTTTTCTTTTTTCATAGATGCTATAATCTTTGCTAGTTCCAAAATCTAGATATTGATGATATTCTTCTTCAATCTGTTGCATATAAACATATTATGATGTATGAAGTCATATATTACTTTCTAGCAGTATAACAACTTCAACAGGAAATCCGCAGGAGTATTCATCAACAACTAGAAATAATCAAACTTAAGCAAAAAGTAGGCATTAAACAAATATACATATATCATTTTATTGTTAATTATTATTGTAACGAGGCTATTTTAAATTATGGCTTATTAGATGCAACAAAATTTGCAAATGCTGATTGAACACCAAAGGAAGCAACTCAAGATGATGTTAGATCAACAAAAGAAATGAAATTAAATAACCCTTAAGACATTATGCATAAAACTAGATGTGACTGCATGAAATAAATTCAGCAACCAAAATTAAACTTCAGCAACTAAAATTGAGTTCAATGTAACGTTAAGCCAAAATAACATTTATTGTTTAAAAGGAAGAAAAATATAAATTAATAAAAAAAACAAAAAATAAAAATAAAACCCCAACTATAATCAAACATAAGACTTAAAAGCAAGCTTAAACTCATGCTATAATCAAACCTTAACTATGCTATAAACAAATTCAGCTAATGAATTAAGCATGCATATAGACCAAACCTAAAAGTTTAATGTAACGATCCACATTTTTTAAAATCTAAATATAAATAAGTTTAATATACATTATCATAATTAACCCTTAGTCTTCTTCATTGATTTTTCAACGAATCCATGAGAGGAAAAAAGAAAGAGAAAGATTGAGAGAGATTTTCATGGAAACACAAACCTTTGGAGTTTGATTTCTTGATATCCGTAACTCCAATAAAAAATTAAATCCGGTAAAAATATTCGTATTTTCTTCTTCTACGTGCTGGCGTTACTTTTGTTCGGTAAAAGTTGATGGTGACATAGCTCCATTTCCTCTTGAGTTCGCCCAATTGGAGTTCTAAGAGGCACAGACGATTTCTAACATTTTCTTCTTCAGCAACTCGGTCGAAAAGCTTCTCTGGAGTTTCGAATATTTTGATTTCATACGGAGGCAGGATTTTTGGTAATTTGTCACTGGCTAAATTGGTATTGGATAAGTGAATTGATGTTATAATTAATTGTTGATTGAATTTGATTGAATTTATGTTATTAGTTTGGGCTTTGATCGGTTTAAGTGCAACCAAGAACCGAATTATTTTGATGAATTCGAGGTTAGAATATTGTTGGTGATCAGGTAAAATTGGTAAAATTTGATGATGACATTGAGATTTAATAAGAAATAAATTGACAAATTAAATTGATGACATGATTTGAGATATGAAAATGGTTTGATTTTAGAAGCGATTTGACTTTTAATTAGTTTGATTTTATAAATGTTTTGAAATTAGAAATGGTTTTGATTTATTGGAAACGATTTGAAAGAGTTTGAGAAATGGTTTAAATGGGACACGAGAAGGGTGGCAAAGTCCGAGTTTTAGCGAAGATGTTGCCGAAATATTGTTATAAAATTAAGACTTTGTTTGAAATGTTATTTAGAAAAGATTGGATTTGAGAAACGTTTTATTTGATTTTTGATTTATTAAGAAAATAATTATGTTTTGAGTTTAATTCATTTGAGAAAAGTATACGTTTTGAGTTCGATTTATTTTGAAAAGAATTATTTTATGACTTTAAATTATTTAAGAAAAGGATTATATTTTAAGGTTGATTTAAATATAAAAAGGGCTTATGTTTCGAATTTAACTTAAAAATTTCATTCAGAGGAGTTCTAGTAAACTTTAAAAGTAATTTAGTTTTGATTGAATGATTTCCTTTTACGACGTCTTGGAAAAAAGTTAAAGAATTAGTTTTAAGGATGAAATTGGGATTGGTTGTGATTTTGAAGTTGGTTCAGAACTTCTGATTTGTATGATTTGGTTTAATTTGATTTAGAAACTTTATTTGATTAAATCCAATTAAAAAAAATAATGATTGTTAAAGATTTCTAATGAACTTAAGAAAATGATATTGGTTGTTGCTCCCCTAAAGTCTAGAGACCTTGTTAAGGAGTTTAACTAATAATTTTTTTTCTTTTGTCTTTTGAACGAAGAATTGGTTTAAGTGAAATTATTTTAAAGGTTTTGGAGAATATCACAAAGAGGTAGTTTTGGTTTTAAAAGAAAAAGAGAAGATAAATCGGCACGTGTGATGATGAGAATGATTGAAAGGTCACGAGAAGGTGACGAAAAGTAAATAATTATGGCGCCGAAGTGAAACTATTAAACTGTGGGCTTTGTATGTGAATGATTGTGTGGGGACACCCGTAAATATGGCATAGATTACAGGAAAAAGGGTCGCATGCTTTAGTTGGAGAATCAGCGCTTGGAAATACTTGTAGAGGTCATGTTTGACATACTTCAACTAAAGAATTAGCGCCTGCAAAAAGTAGAAACTTGCAGAGGTTATGTCGTTGGAATACCTTATCCGATTTGTGAGTTAGATTGCCTCAGGTGCGAGTCGAAACTGACAAATGAGCTCATTACCTGTGATAGAACTAGTCATGCATCATCCTTGTTTGCATATTTTGCATTTGGTTTGGTGTTGTGAATTATTTGTGATTGCTTGAGTGTATTTGTAATTTTCATTACTTGTTAATTTTAACTTCTATGATTGGTTATTGTTCTGGGTCCTGTGTCAGGTTGTGAATGTTTGAACTGTGATAATACGGATTTAATTATCTATCCTTAATCCTACTAAGAATTTCTCAGTTCTTACCTCTCTTTCTATCCCTTTCATATACAGGTGCGAAGGGTTACTACAAAGCTATAGGAGCATATTACGAGTTGATTTGTTAGATTTCATTTTCCCTTCGTAAATGGTTTAAAGTACCGACTCTCCGTTTTTTTGGTTAAAACTTCGGTTCGTATTCGTGAAGGTTTAATATTAAATAAAGATAATATATAATAAAAAGGTTTAGAGGTAAGTAACGCCTGAGCTTTTGGTACGATCATGAGCTTTTATATTACTTTTTTAGTGTTCAAATCTTATATTTTTAGAGTACATACTACTTCCTAGTTTATGAGTTTTTTTTATCATTTACTATACTATTTTTTATATGTATACTTTGTATGAAATTTTTTTTATTATTTTTATTTGATTTTGTTCATATGATTTTTTTATTTATTTTTATTGTATCTTTATTCATATGACAAATATTCTTGTATAAATTCTTATTTTGATTAATTTTTATGATATTTTTATTATTTTTTGTTTATATAAATTTTTTCCTATCGTTTATTGTACTATATTTATGTTGTGTATACAATTTTCATTTTTTATTTGGTTTTATTCATATAAATTTTATTTACTTCTGTAATATAATATTTATTAAATCTTCTAAACTCGTTGAAGGATTTACGAACAATTCGACCTTCTTTTTACTATTGAACATTACACCTTCACTTGTGTTTCCATCAATTTTTCTCGGTGATGAACTAGCAAAAATACACTCTCATCCATCTTTCCAAAACCATCAACTCAACTATGTCTCGATATACATTGTTCTCGTTTATTTATAGCCTCTTTTAGCACATAAATCATTTCATGGTCATGAACTTTGTGTTTTTAAATGTAAATCGTTCCAACCTAATGGGTCTTACCATAGTAACACATAAATCGTGCTGGTCCTGAGGTGGCTAATTGCACGTGAATCGTATTAGGACAATGAGCTTTAGGATAAGAAAACGTAATTCATGGTGGTGTAGGACGATTTATATACATTTTGTAACACACAAAGGCCTGGGACAATTTATGTATTTTTGAGCAATGTATTTCATGCATAAATCGTTCCCGGGTAACATTATTAGTATATTATTTAAAACACAAAAGGCTAGGATGATTTATATATTATATAATTTAGGAAAATTACGTTTTCGAAATCCATTTAGGAGAATCATGTAATTTGGTTCTCCTATTAATTTATTTAAATAAAAAAGTCTAAGGTTTCTGAGTTTCGGTTTTGCAATCAAATTATGGCATCCATCGGAAAATCATATAGTTTGGATTCAAGCTTTAATTCCCTATAATGAACTCCCAGATCCTTGCTCTTTGATGAAATCCATTCTGAGCTGCAAATTTCTTACTAAAAAGAAAGTTAAAGAAGAGAGAAATGTGTTTATTGCATTAGTGAAAAATCACACCTTTACAGAGATGAGAAGTACAACTATATATAGCCAAAAGGAAAGAAAAAAAATAAAAATTATACTAGCTACCTCTTCATATTCTATTATACAGCTGTGATCTGCTAATGTCACACAATACCCAATAAAAGAGAGAGCACTGGAGTACTAGTAATATTCATACATTAATAGCCTCCCTTAAGCTAGAAGTGTACAAATTATACATTCCAAGCTTACTATATATCTCTTCAAAAGGATTGGGTGGAAGTGCCTTTGTAAGGACATCAGCAAGTTGTTTTCTTGATGGAATTGGCATGAGCTTTAAAGAATCGTCTTGAACTTTTTCTCTAACTTTGTGACAATCAATCTCAATGTGTTTTGTCCTTTCATGAAATACTGGGTTAGCCGCAATATATCTAGCAGACTGATTGTCATAAAATAATGTCATAGGACCTGGTACTTTAATTTTGAAGTCATTCAAGATGTACATCAGCCAAATTCCTTCACAAGTTGCAAGAGCCATTGCTCGATACTCTGGCTCCGAAGACGATCGAGCAACAATTTGTTGTTTTTTACTTTTCTAGGGCACCAAAGATTTTTTAAGAAAGAAGCAATATTCGGACACTGATCTTGGGGTATCCGTACATGTACCCCAATCAGAATCTGAAAAACCACGGAGGGACAAGTCATAAACAAACTCAAAAAGTAATCCTTTTCCAGGAGCTCCTTTCAAGTACTTCAACACATGTAGACTGCTTTGAAGTTGCTCATCTATGGAATAATCCAGAAGTTGACTTAACTTGCTAACAGCAAAGCTTATGTCAGGCCTGGTATTAGTGAAGTATATCAACCTTCCAATGAGTCTTCTTTATGGCTTATCATCATTCAACAATGTTCCTGATGACTTTGAGAGATGAATTGAATAATTCATCAGTGTGCTAGCTAATTTTGAATCTAATAGTCCATACTCTTTTAGGAGATCAAGAGTATACATCTTTTGATATAAATCTATTCCCCTTTTGCTCATTGCAACTTCCATATCCAAGAAAAATTTTAGTTCGCCTAAATCTTTGATTTTGAACAAAGTGTCGAATTTCATCTTCACACGTTGGATCTCTTCTATGTCATCCCCCACTAGAACCAAATCATCCACATAAACAAAAATAGAAGTGAAACCTATTGGAGAAGATTTGGTAAAAAGAGAATGATCTATCTTTGATTGTGAGTAACCTGAAGCAATCAAGACAGGGCATAACTTAGAGTTCCACTAGCGACTTGCTTGCTTAAGGCGATATAAGGATTGTTCCAGCTTGCAAACCATCCTGGATGTGCATTTAAACCCGGGAAAAACTTCATATAGACTTCTTCAGGTAGATCACCATGAAGAAAGGCAGTGGTCACATCTAATTGATGAATAAACCAGCTCTTACTAGCTGCAAATGCTAAGAGTACACGAAGGATCGTCATTTTGATTACAAGACTAAAGGTATCAAAATAGTCATACCCTTGTGTTTGAGTGAAGCCCTTGCCCACAAGCCTTGCTTTGTCTCTCTCTATAGTCCCATTAGAGTTATACTTGGTTTTAAAAACCCATTTACATTCAATTGCATGCTTCCCTTTCGATAGAGTAGTAAGTTTCCAGGTCTTGCTTTCCTCCAATGCTTCAAGCTCAGCTTTGATTGCTTTCTTCCAACAATCACTCAAAATAGCCTGCTCATAGTTCTTTGGCTCCGAATTTGTGAAAATTGTAATAGAAAGTGCTTTGTGTGATTATGACAGAGCATTGTAACTCAAGTAATTGGAAAGAGGATACCTTTTTGTGATTGATTATTGGATCATGTTGTCAGAGACAATGGCTTGCATACATTCATAATCATCAAAGTATCTTGGCTTGTGTCTTTCTCTAAGAGATCTTCTTAGTGAATGAGGTGGATTAATATCAGTGGACTAGGAATTAGATAGATTTTCATCATATGATGGTATAGTACATGATACTGGTGCTGTTGTTAAACTCAAAGACATGGGTAAGGCTGGTTGTAGTTGAACATCAATTGTGTTGGAAGGAGTATTTGACAATGTATGTTGAATGGGATGTATCTAAGGTATGAAAAGATAATGTGCTGCTATCAAAGACATCTGTAGGATCATAATTATGTAATGTAGGTTTAGTGTCTTGATTAGAATTAGAAACATATTCAAATTGATGAGAAACTTGATTATTCTTATATGGAAAGAAATTTTCATAAAAAATTACATTTCTAGATATGAAAAATTGTTTATTATTTATGTCCATCAAAAGATATCCGTTTGTTCCTGTTTTAAAGCCAAGAAAAATGCATTTTCTTTCTTTTTTATCCAATTTTTTTCTATTTGCAACTAAAGTTGAAGCAAATGCAAGACCTCCAAAGATTTTGAAGTGTTGAATATTTGGCATTTTACTAAAAGAATCTGATAAGGATTTTTATTATTAATAAATGAACTAGGCACTCTATTGAGAATATGTACAGCATGAGATGCAGTATGTCTCCAAAAAATTTTAGGAACATGAGTCTTAAAAATGAGTACTCTAGTAATATTTAAAATATCTTGATGTTTTTGTTCTACAATCCATTTTGTTGAGGTGTCTCAATACATGAAGTCTGATGAATTATTTCCTATTTTTCATAAAAAGAATTCCTGATGAATTCAACTTCATTATCAGTTCTGATGTTTTTTATTTTTGTTTGAAATTGGGTTTCAATTAGTTGCACAAATTGTTGAATAAAAAAAGAAGTTTCACTTTTATTTTTCATAAAAAATAGCCAAGTAAACCTGCTTTTATCTTCTACTATTGTTAAAAAATATTTATGACTAGCAAAAGATGGAGTAGAAATAGGTCCCTAAATATCCATGTGCACTAAATCAAATAAATTGACAGATTTTGTTTGACTCAAATGAAAAGGCAATTTTCTTTGTTTTGTATAATGATATGGTTCACAATGTTCATCTTTTAATGGACATACAATAAAAGGATAACTCTTTTTCATTTCTTGTAACCTATCAATTGAGACATGTCCTAATCTACAATGTCAAGTTTCATGATTTATAATGTCTGTGATAGCAGCAACACTAACTGAATTGCTGGTGTTGACTAGTTCTCTATTCTTTGCTTCTAATTTGACATAAGTTGCATCTGTATTGAAGATATACAAGCCACCTCTTTATCTAGTATGACCAATCATCTTCAAGAAAAGGTTGTCATGTATCTCACAGTGTGCATTGTTAAATAAAAATTGACAAGGTAAAAAATTAGTTGCTTCAGACATAGATATGAGATTAAAATTAAAAGAGGGCACATATAACACATTTGTAAGGTAAAAATCACGGGTTAAAATTATAGTTCCCCTAATTGTTGCTGTGGTCTCAGTTCCATTTGGACATTTGATTAACACAGGATCTATTGTGTGATGAGAGTGAAAAGTATCAAGAGAAAAAGTAACACGTGCAGTGGCACCAGTGTCAATTATCCAGTCATGTGTGTGCAAAGAAATGTCAGAAGCTGATAAAATATGGTGTATATCTGCTGAAGGAGCTATCACTGTGTTTATGGCTTGTGTAGTTGTGTTTGAAGAGAACTATGAGCATGATCACCTTTATGTTGTTGGAATAGAGAAATCAATGCTTGTTTTTTATCTTCGGAAAACATGTTGTCTAGACTTTTATTTTTCTCCTCTTGAGTTAAACGCACATCAGGTATGTTGCCATCTCCACATGTTTTCTCAGCAACAATCATATTGTTCACATTTTCTACTCCAAATTTCTTTTGCAAATGAGGAGGAAATCCATACTTATGGTAGCAGGTCTCTATGGTGTGTCCAGCCTTCGTGCAATGAGAACAACTTCTCATCATTCCTCTTCCACTATTAACTCTGCCTCGGCCTCGGTCACGTCCATCTCTGCCACCTCGATTTGTGATACCAGAATTTTCATTCAATGTCATACCAAATTCTCTGTTCTTTTCATTATCAGTTCCTCCAATATTGATAGCATTAACTAGCATCCTTTCTTCACTTTGATCTGAGTTGGTTAATTGTCGTTCTTGTTGCAAAAGTAAAGCATAGATGGAATTCACACTGGGCATTGGCACCATTAATATAATATGTGATTTCACTGTTGTGTACTGCTCATTTAACCCTCTCAAAATTCTAACAGCATGTGTCTTGGTCTCTATATTCTCTGATGATCTTCAGTCCACATGAGCATGATGCTCCACAGGCACATGATAGAATTGGTTTAAACTCATCAAGTTCTTCCTAAATTCCCTTAAGTTTAGTGAAATATGCGGTGATGGATAGATCTTCCTACTTCATCGCAAACATCTCTTCTTGAAGATCAACTATCCGAAACAAATCACCTTCATAGAATCTGTGCTTGAGATCGTTCCAGAGTTTCGAGGCCACGTTACACCAAAGAACACTCTGAAGAATTTCTGTACTTAGAGAAGAATGCAACCACGATAGTACAAAGGTGTTGCATTTGTCCCGGGCTTCATAGGATGAGTCAGTTTTTTCAGTTTTCAGAATGCTTCCATCAATGAATCTCAACTTGTTCTTCAATTTGATGGATAGCCAAACCGATCTCGCCTATGAGTGATAATTTCGAGTTGTAAGAGGAGTTTGAGTTAGTGATAAACCTAGGCTTCCATTTGGATGAAGGTAGAAGGGACTTGTCTGGTCTTGAATCGGGTTCAATATTGATCTTCCTACTTCCGTTTGAAGGCTGACAAGTTGATTCATCAATCTTGTGAGATTTTGTAAATCACTCACTGAAAATGTTTGCAGTTGCAAATTTTTTGGATTATCCACTCCAACTTCTCGATCTGCCATGGATGTTGCAGAAGGAAGGGGCAAAGTTCACAATTCTTGCTTAACAATATTTGCAGCTCTTCCACGCTCACCGTACCATGACGAAGTCTGTTTTGAGCTGCAGATTTCTTAGTGAAAAGCAAGTTAAAGAAGAGAGAAATGTGTCTATTACATTAGTAGAAAATCACACCTTTACAGAGACAAGAAATACAGTTATATATAGCCAAAAAATAAAGAAAAAATAAAAAATAAAAATTATACTAGCTACCTCTTCATATTCTATTATACAGTTGTAATATATACTAATGTCACACAATACCAATAAAAGAGAGAATACTCGGAGTACTAGTAATATTCATACATTAATACTCTCAGCTACTCCAAATTTGGGGACTACAACAAAGTCAAGAATAAGATTCTCTCCTTAAAAGAAACTGCCAAAATAAAAGTAACCACTAAAACTTTTTGAAATTGAACCTAAATTGTTTCTTCCAAGAGCTTAAGTAATTCAATTAGAAATATACAAAAAATTTTATATCCAATATTTACATCGAACTTGTTCATCTCTACAAACATTTCTAGCAAGAGTAGTTTTTTCTAAGGCACCAATTTTAGAAATGCCGACAACCCAGAATCAAACAAGGAAAAAGAGCGCCTAAGAGAGAAAAGGAGAATCGCAACGTGCTAGAGACAGAGGAATAAAGATTTGCGTCACGTCAGAGAGAGAGAGGAAAGGAGAATCGGATGTTCCTCTTTGAATTTGGATCCTCTAACATTTGAATTTTTACTTTAGAGAGTAAAGTTTGATCTCTCACACTTGAATGATTTCTCTTTCATATTTTCTCTTAGTCCCACCTATAAAATAAATAGTGAGAGATCACACTTCTCTCTCTAAAGTGAAATTCAAAATTTAGAAGATTCAAATCCTTCATTTTTCTAGCTTCTCTATATTTACAAGAATTTAATTTTAAAGTATTAATAATGATTTTACATAATTGGCTGATTATAATTTTTTTCGATAACTATTTACGTAATCAAAATAAAAAATAATTATTTTTATTAATATATTATTAATG
Organism: Arachis duranensis; assembly: GCF_000817695.3. Taxonomy (NCBI): domain Eukaryota; kingdom Viridiplantae; phylum Streptophyta; class Magnoliopsida; order Fabales; family Fabaceae; genus Arachis; species Arachis duranensis. Next base: position 86,939,088 of record NC_029780.3, read on the forward strand.
CATATGTAAACATAAATCGTTTATTAAAATTAAATTCTTTTTACAAGAGAATATTCACCGTGGAACACAGTAATTAGTCCCTAGCTGGAGTGCTGGAGTTTGTAACATGGATAAAATACCCAAAGAAACAGTGAATTTGAGGCATTGGATAAACAACAAAGTTACAAATCACAAATGCCAAACTCCCCTCCACACCACTCCCCACCTCTCCCTCCTCCCCCGCCGCTCTCCCCACCTCCAATTCTCCCTCCGCGCCTCCTCCGACCCCTCCGTCATCGTCTCCGACAGCAATGGCGTCGCAATGTCCCCCTCCTCCGGCACCTCCGATCTGAGCTCGATCGAGGGGGACGCCGTGACGGAGGCAGAGCTCCGGGAGAACGGGTTCCGAAGCACGCGGAGGACGAAGATAGTGTGCACCATTGGGCCCGCGACGTGCGGTTTCTCGGAGCTTGAGGCTCTGGCGGTTGGGGGAATGAACGTGGCGAGGATCAACATGTGCCACGGCACGAGGGAGTGGCACAAGGAGGTCATCGATCGCGTCAGGAGGCTCAACCACGAGAAAGGCTTCGCCGTCGCCATCATGATGGACACTGAAGGCAGCGAGATTCACATGGGTGATCTTGGTGGTGCTTCCTCTGCTAAAGCTGAGGTTTATATCTTTATATCTTTTGCATGGTTCTACTTCTTCTGTTAGCGAGTTCTTACTTAAAAAACAAAAAGAATGTTTTTTTTATTACCTATTTGTTATTTTATTCTTTTGATTAATCACAATTGTGGGTTACATTGTACTCCCCCATGTCCAAAGGAAACTCCCCCTTTGTATTAGGAAGGAATTTAAATCCTAAAGAAAATGATTTCTGTACTGAAAGATCGCTTTCAAAAGGAAAAAAAAAATGTTTTTTTTTTAACTCCTGAATGGAAGTTGATATGAATAATTTATCTGGAAAGCGATATCTTTTTGGAAAGAGTTTCAAAATGATTCATATGAGCATGTTTTGTGCCTCTATATGTAAACTCTGCATAGTGTGGGTGCAAATTATACTGATTATCTTTGCATTCCTGTGTGCAAAAATTGATAGAATGTTAAAAGGTCAATTGTTTCAAAAAATCATTGTTCTTCTGGAATTTATTTTATTATAATTATTAGTTTTTTTAGTTAGAAGATATCACTTTTTATCAACTTAGTCTTAGAGAAATGTACCCTTAATCTCTTTGACTGCTTTTCTGGACAATTGTTGGAAGCTTTTCTCAAGCTATTTTGCAGTATTATTAAATAATTATCATATTATACTTCCACAATGGGTTGGTCTTGCTGGTAAATAACCTTCATTCCAAATACAAAGTTAAATCCAAGAGAAACATCTTTTGCTGCGAGATTATATAAGGCTCATGTTCTTCTTGTTGAAAGAACATTAGTCCTGTAGACAATTTATCAACATTACAATGTGTGTATAAATTACTTAGTCAGAAAAGTAATGCCATATAAATTACTCGTCTGTCTTGTAAAGTTTCAGGGTTAATACTTTTTTTTCTCAACATTACAATGTGTGTAATTTGTGCAGCTTTGATTAATGCAAACTTAAACAGTTTCATAAACCTTGTTGTTTATGGATCTACTTCAAATGATGAGTTGTTGTCGTGTGCTTTGAATATTCTCGTGCAGGATGGTGAGGTATGGACTTTCAGTGTAAGAGCCTTTAATTCAACTCTTCCGGAACACACCATCAATGTGAACTACGATGGTTTTGCTGAAGGTTAATATTTCTGAATAAACTCTATACATTTAGTTTCTTTTGAGGAATTGTGTTTCTGGTTTTATTTGTCAACTGCTGCTGAAGTTGTTAGTTCATTCCTTCTAAAATATGATCTACCAGATGTTAGAGTGGGCGATGAACTTGTAGTTGATGGAGGAATGGTTAGGTTTGAGGTGATCGAAAAGATAGGCCCAGATGTCAAGTGCCTTTGTACAGATCCTGGGCTGTTGCTGCCAAGAGCCAATTTGACATTCTGGAGGAATGGCAGTCTAGTACGTGAAAGGAATGCCATGCTACCGACAATTTCTTCAAAGGTTCTCAATTCTTCAGCCTTCTCACATTGGTTGTTTTACTTATTTGCTTGGTTTTAATCGGAATGATGGAAAAACACATGGTTCATGGAATAAGAACACTTATATAATTATATTATTCACATTCACGGTTGGAAAGCAGCAAGTGGATATAGTTCTGTCGAAGTTTTGCAACTATTACTTTAGGAAGACCATACAAAATTTTGATGTTTGTTTGGCTAATTGACCCAGACAATAAAAGTCTTCAAATTGTTTGCTGACTCTCTAATTTATAAAAGGGTTCAAATTCTAATATTGTTAGTGATAGAGTTCTTTTCCTTTGATCTGTTCCATAACTCCATAAGATAGATATCAATTCCACTCCTTGAACGCTTCAGCTCTTGCCTGGATAACTTTCTTATTGGTATCTTCTGAGCTACTTGCCACTTGTATAATTTTCAGCAGTTTACAAGAATGAAATATTTTGAGCGCTTAAAGTAATCTTATTATAACCTTCTCCTAAGAAATTTTTGTTGTACCACTGTGATTCTTTAATATAGTTATGCTTGTCTTTTTGCATATATGAGTAGCATTAATTTTAATTAAGTAGCTAGAATTTGTTCCCTTGTCTTGACTTATATATGAAGTTATGATCATCCAATTCTTATTCCTGCACTACTTTTCTTCCCATTTTTTTTTCTTAGTTCAAAAATTTATTCTAGAGCATTTGAAAATATATTACAATTTGGTTGTGATGATTATAAGTGTATTGATAAGTCGGTTTCTTTTTCTATAGGGGGTTTTCAAAATTGATTATTTCCTTAAAATTAATCAAATTCAACTGCTCCACAAGATCAAATTGACTAGTGAATGCTACATGGCACTACTACTCCCCATATAACATAAGCCTTGAAGGAAACATGTTCACTGTGGTTAGGTTGATATCTATTCAAGTTAATTAGAAAGTGGTGCTTAAGGTCATAGTAACTTTGAACCATGTGATGCACATGCTGCTGGGAAATGGTTTACAATGATGCATTGTGTGGTGGGATCTACAATTCTACATTTCCATTATCATATTTTTCTTTAGGTTTTATGATTTTAACTGTATATATTGAATTTCAGATTATTGGATTTTTCATGATAAATTTCCTCGGATCAGAAAGTCTCCATACCTATTTATATTAATTTTCATTTTTCTAATTCGTCACGATTTTTGATGTCCAGGATTGGTTAGACATTGATTTTGGTATTGCTGAGGGCGTTGATTTTATTGCTATTTCATTTGTCAAGTCTGCTGAAGTTATTAAGCATCTTAAAAGTTATATTGCTGCACGATCTCGTGATAGGTATGTATTGAGAAAATTTTAAACCTGATACAAATGTATATTATTATCGTATACAAGTGACAAGTAGGATATCACTTATTTACCTGTTTGGGTTTCTTTTACCTTCGGTCTTTGGGTGACAAAATGATTTTATTGTTGTTTGTGCTTTACTTCTCTTTGTCTTAGGGATAGCTGTGAACTACATTTCATAAAATGTTTGAGAAAAAGAAAAATGAAAAAGAGCTATTGATCTCATCCAATACTTAATGTCATACTTGCAGGCTTGCAGTGTGTATCTGCATATTTTAATATCAAACATGTGGGGGATTTATTCTGTCTATGTAATTGAATATTACAGTTGTTCAACTAAAAGAGAGAGTGATTTTATTTACGGGTGTATAAAATTAATGCAAAGCTTGGACAGAAACAAGGATTTTTAGACTGTTTCCGTTAGAATAGGATATCACATTTTTGTGAAGTTACACCAGCAAGTAGGTAGAAGATTGTTTATGTCTGCGTGCACGTGCAATGTGCTCTCATTGCCTCATCCACTGTTTAGTTTTTGACTTTCATACAATGTGGAATGTGCTAAACTTGGCCTTATCAATGCAGCGATATTTCTGTCATTGCAAAGATAGAAAGCACAGATTCGCTGAAGAACTTGGAGGAGATCATTCAAGCATCTGATGGAGCTATGGTGGCACGAGGAGACTTGGGTGCCCAAATACCCTTAGAACAGGTTCCGGCTGCCCAACAGAGGATTGTTCAACTTTGCAGGCAGATGAATAAGCCTGTCATTGTTGCCTCTCAACTACTTGAATCCATGATTGAGTACCCTACACCTACGAGAGCTGAAGTAGCAGATGTTTCTGAAGCAGTCCGACAACGCGCTGATGCATTGATGCTTTCTGGTGAGTCGGCCATGGGACAGTATCCTGAGAAGGCTTTAACTGTTTTAAGGAGTGTTAGCTTGAGAATTGAAAAGTGGTGGAGGGAAGAGAAACGCTATGAAGCTATGATACTTCCCTCAGTTGGGAATTCATTTGCAGAAAAAATATCTGAGGAGATCTGCATTTCTGCTGCAAAAATGGGTAAGTAATCTTCAAATCTTGACTCTCGCTGTTTGTTGGTTTTCATTATCTTGTCCCTGCATTATGTGTGATTTGTCAATACTGCATATTTGATTGATCTGTAGCATCAGCATATACTGTCTAAGGTTGAAAAAATACTGTAGGGTATCATATTATGGCCTCCGTTTTCAAATAGTTGCTCACAATTTTGTTTTTCACAAGGAAATGTAGGTCATACTTCTTTTTTCTCCTTCCAGTTATATCCCAAGAGCTGATAGTAGTGCAGGACAAAGAATAGATAGATAATTAGAAATGAAGAGGAAGTACTGATGGTTATTTATTAATACAACTAGATTTCTGTAATGTATAGACTTTTCTAATCATGTCCTTAAACCCTGAGCATATTTTATGCTGAAATTTGAGAACGGAGACTGTAATATCCAATTGGTATATTTGATAAGGTGACAATGACCCTATAACCATGCTATTGTGGCTTTAAGAATATTAATGCTTAAAGTGACTCATGCTGATAGCACTTTTGGATAATTCATCACTGTTGTCTTCTACAGCCCTTGCTGTGTTCTTGACATTATTTGATTTAGTAAGGATCTTTTCGCCTTAGATTGCGTAATACGAATCTTAATTTGGGTTTTATTTTTTTGCAGCCAATAATTTAGAGGTGGATGCTCTTTTTGTTTACACGAAGACTGGGCACATGGCATCTTTGTTATCACGCTGCCGCCCTGATTGCCCAATATTTGCTTTTACTACCACAACATCCGTGCGAAGGCGTCTGAACCTCCAGTGGGGCCTGATACCTTTCCGGCTGAGCTTCTCCGATGATATGGAGAGCAATCTCAATAAAACCTTTTCGTTGCTTAAGGCCAGAAATCTGATCAAATCAGGCGACCTTGTTATCGCTGTCTCGGATATGTTCCAGTCAATACAAGTTATGAATGTTCCTTAAGAACTCCGAAACAACGCTTCTCTCAACATTTCCTGTTTATATTTCTATGTCGTCCCGAATTCAAAAACTTGTGATGCTGCTATAGAGGTCTGATATGGGAGCAGAAGCAACATGCAGTGAAATTCAATTGTGTTTTATGTCATTTTAATAATGAGCTTGGATTAGTGTTTCAAAAGAGTGCAACCAAAAACTTGGGAGAATTTTGTGCTTTTTTGCTTAGTTGAGTTATATTGCAGTGCATGTAGAGAGCAATATTTTACCCTTGTAAGGAACCTGAAGTTTTTGTATGATTGTATCTAATGTTATAGTTACACTGTAGCATTGCATAATTAATAAATATTTCACTGTTGCCACTGTGGGCCTTGTCAGATATGCTCATTGTTTTCATGAATCACATGAATCATACAATCATATGTTATGGCCAATTGCTTTGGTTGCTTCACATAACAATGGATTTTGGTAATTGTGATTGAAGAATGTAAGCATTCTATTGTTGATTGAGGAAGGGAAATAAAGTGTGTTAGCAAAGCAATATTCTTTGTTGTTCACGTATACTTTATTTATTTTCTTTTTATTTGGTTACTTGAGGGATAAAGCATGAAGAATGCACGGCACAATGTCATCAAGTGATTGAAGCATTAGCTAATATTTCATATTTGTATGGCATTTATTCTTGGATGAAATAAGTAATAAAGAGCTTGAATTTTACACATACGTGGAATTGTGGATGTATTAATGCTTGTTTTGAAATAACTTATGCTGGTAGAATTGAAATAGTGAAACTATGTCTCATCTATAAACGCTGTTTACTAAATAAGGAGTGTTATACTTATTGTTAGTTAAGTAGATCTTAATTTTCTATTTATTATATTTCATATCAATGATAATAATTCAGATTTAGGATTTAAGTTTACAATTTAGTATTTATAGTCTAGAGTTTAGGATATAAAATTTATTGTTTTTTTTTCTTTACCTTTAAAATAGCAACGTTAATTTTTAAGATCAGTGCAGTTCTTATTTTCTTCGAAGTGCATTAACATTTGCCGTGAAACTACAACTATGCATACTATTTCTATATTCAGATCAAGCTACTAGCATTTGGTTAAATTTAAGTGGTTTAACACTTCTTTTCCTTCTTAAAACAAAGTCTTAAATTCAATTTTTGAGAATGAAAAAAAAAAGTTATTGTAGTAAATTGATTTTTGAGTTAGATTAGTTAAAGTTTTGTCTAAGCCAACTATATATATATCACTCTTCCATTACTTTTGTTTCAAAACTTGCTTTTTGAAACAGTGAGATTCATAACTGGAAATCTTAAATCAGATTCGGAAGCAAGATGATGTGGAGCTTTCTTGCATTCAAAAGGCATCCTAATATGGCAACTAATGCAAACCTGTTCGAATTTAATGGAAAGTTTGTATTATCTTGCAAGAATTTTCATGATTTTTGGCATCTGTCAAAAAATAAAATAGAATAAAATAAGAATAAGATAGGGGGGAAGTTATCTCATACACAGAATTTGCATTTTTTTTTAGGAAAAAAAGACACATACAAGCAAACAATGGGAGTGGTAAAACATTAAACCATTTACTATAATATATATATTTTTTCCAACTGTGACATTAATGAGTACTATAATATAAATATATGAACTGATTTAAGTTTCAGCATTCAACAATGTCAACAGACTCCTAAATGAACTTAATTATTCCTGCAGTGAGTAACTTTAATTTTGACTGGATCATATCATATTCTTAATTTCCTTTATGATCCTTTGAACAGGTACCTTCCTTGCCTTGTTTGCCTTCCAGGAAGATGCAAAAAGCAAGACTGAGATAGTAAATAAATATTTGTAGTACAAATGAACCTTACGTGACAAATTAAAGGGTTTTGGAAAATCTTTTTACGCTACTACATTGATAGAAGACTTATGGTAAAGTAGTTATTTTAAGTCTTTAATTTTATGTTGCTGCAAAGCAATGCAAGAACTCCATATGTAACTCTTTAATTAAACTTTCACAATTATAATTAAAATTTAAAATTTTTGATACTGTCACAGCTGCTCTTTTTGTTCCTTCTTTCTTGTTCTTTTCTCTTTAACTTGAATCCTGAAAGAGCATAAAGATAACGCACAGAATAAATGAAAGAAGAAAAAAGTAAAGAAAAGAAAAGCCACATGGACTAAGAAAAAAGAAAGAAAATATATAAAGAGATCCACCACCTTAAAAAAAATTTACCATATATTATTGATAAATGATAATGCAACCATGTACGTGTTTAAAATCTGTCAGTGATGTAGTAGACAGTAACAAAGAGATATGATATATGAGGTGCCTAATACTATTCACGCATTCACATACATCATCATATATTTACAAGTCACATTATTTAACTTAGGTGCATAAATACTAGCATCAATTTCTCTGAATTTTCTGACTTTACTTATACTCAATTAACTCTTCACCCCACCCTGCATAAATGCTTTAAGCAGTGCAAAAAAATTACTTCTAACACATCTTTTATATATTATCTCTTTTTTTTTTGGTTTACTTAAATTTTTTTGCATATATTTTTTTTATTTATTTTATACTAGAATTCTTTTTTTTTTATTAACTGATCGAATTCTAGATTTTTTTTTATATAGAAGTTATGATACTATATTATAAAATCAGTTTTCTCAAAAGATTAAACTGATAGAAGAAGAAGACATGTGAATAATTATATAACTATATACTAACAAAAAGAGCCTTAAAAACAATGGTTTAATTGTTCTTATGAGACTTTAAGATCACGAGTTTAAATTATGAAATTAACTGATGATGCACTTTTTAGATCTCCGTCATAAAAACAATGGTTTAATTGCACTTGCACCGGATTATTTTTTCCTTAAGATCAATGTGAATTTAATACTTTTTTTTATAATTTTGTCATTTCTTTTATCTTTTATGAATAAAAATAATATTTTATTTATTTAAAAATATATATGTTTCTATTCTAAAATGGGTGATAATACATTTTAAAAAGAAGTAATAATAACTCCAATTCTTTTATATTTTGTAAATATAACACTAGGCATTTCTACATATCAAAAAATAACACTACCTTTTTTGTATTTAAAATTTTTTTGAAAGATATTATTATCTAAAAAAGGGGCGAAAATAAAAAAAAAAACATACCATAAATTTGACCACATCCAATTATCCAAAGTCCAAACTAAAATATTGGGTATTAGTGTGAGACTAAGAAGCATCCAAGTAGTGCAGTCAATTGAAACCAGAGAGTAAAGTGGCTTTGAACTTAATACCAAAAAAAAAAAATGGCTTTGAACTTACCACACAGATTGCCAATATAGTTGATTGGAGTCTCCAAACGGCTATTTTTCTTTTCATATCAAAAGTGAGACCAGGGTATATTTTAATATTATAATTTTTGATATTTTTTAAAATTATAAAAAAATAAAATTAGAGAATTTAATTTTTATATTCTGATTTCTATATTTTAAATAGTGTTACATTTGAGGTTAACATTTCAATGGTCCACAACTTTAAAGCAATATTAGAGTAAACTATTAAAATGGTATTCAAAAGTTTGTATATAACAAAACGAATTTTAAAATATGCTAAGGACAAATAAATCTCCGAAAAATTTAAAAAGACGACAAAAAGAACTAGATATTAAATATATATTCTAAAAAATAATTTTAAAAATTAAATTTTGATGCAAATTTTTACAATTATGATTAAAAGAAGATCTTTTCATTTTTAAAATTTGGCAATTTTTTTATCAAATGAATTCTTTTTAAAAAAATATTTTGAATGATTGCATTTTTTTAAAAAAATTTAGAGATTAAATTTTGCTCCAAATTTTTTTATGCATCTTTTAAATATTTATTCAAATGTTGCTGCAAAAATTTAGATCTAATGGATAAATTATTTGCTAAATATTAAATTTTTTATTATTTATAAAAAATATAATATTTATTAATTTTTATATTATGTTTTTAAATTATTCAAAACTATTTTGTCGATAATATTTTTTAGAAATCATTTTATTGTGGCTGAATTTTTCAAATACTAAATTGAAAATTAACTCAAAATATTATTAAAAAATTTTCAAATATAATGGGATATCGATATTTCAGTAATTTTTAAACGTTCATCTTAATATAATGGTATATTTTATAATTAAGATCAACAGTTAAAAATCATTCAAACACCGATATAATGATATACTTGAAAACTTTCCAATACTATTATTCAACCCAATAAAAAAAGAATGGGCTCCAAACTTCATAATTTAGTGGACCCACCTTTACAAAATGCAAGTTGGGAGAAAATGATATATTTGTGAATGAAGGTGACTTTAAAACTTGAAAGAACCATATAACACCAGCTACTCTTACTCTACCCCCCAAAATAAATAAATAAATTATTATGGTCACTGACAAATGACATAACTTCCTATATAGTCATCAAGGTAATCCCAACTTCGTTTCAGTTAGTAAAAATATCTTAAAAATCATAGAGAACCTGAAAATTCTGATCATCACACGTGAGAAAGTTGTTCCCTTTTGCTAAGGTTAAAATAAAATCTCTTACTTGCATTATTGATTCAAACGGGTGGTTACTAAAATCATCTAAGAAAAATATATATTGATTTTTTGATGTAACATTTTATTTTTGCGAAATCCATAAATATAGCATCATCATTATTATGTGAGATTTTTTTATTGTTAAAAAAAAAAGAAAAGAAAAGAAAAGAGGAAACATTGAGTAGCACATAGATTCATCATCATCCATGACTCTTTCAACCCCATGTGTGTTTAACATCATCATGGAACAGTTTCAGTTGTGCCATTATTTGAGCACAATAATCTATATAGAGCCCAAACCAAATAAAGGTAACAACGTTAATGTGAAGCCTTAGCCTTTTTAAGCTTTTTGAAATGGTAAAACCACAAAACGCAAAGACAAGAACGGTTTTGGTTTTAGTGACTATAGAATAGAGTCATAGGTTAGGAGAAGGGTAATGGGGTCTTAGGCATTATGCCTTGTATGCCCTTCCTTATCATACACTTTATGTCCTCATCAATCATCATCTCTATTTTTTATATATTAACCTAGAAAAGAATTTAGAGTATTATTGATGAGGCACCAACTTTTGTTGCAATTGATAAAAACAAATACAAACTTCTTGGCTATTTTATTATCATGATCATAGTCCACATATTTGAATGTGGTGTGTTACTTATCTTCACAACAAATACATTATACCTAAAAGAATAATAATATCAATCATACTATTTAATTATGATTTGATTAATTGAATATGGAAAGCCAAGCATAGCTAAGCCATATATATAATGTAATAAAAAGATGAGATCAAAACATTGTTTAATAAATGAAGATTGAGCCAGCATAATTGGAATGATTGGTTTTAGAACTATTATATATTTTAACCCTCCACTCATCATTCAAAAAATTATATAATTAACATAATACACAATAATGTTTAGACTGATAAGATAGAGGGCAGGGTTTGAATTTAATAAACATTATACTTGGATTATAGCTGCTATTTCCGTATCAAATAGTGAAATTTACAAGGTCAAACAATGCTTACCCTATCTTAACTTATTTTATATTACAAAATTCTATATATAGAGTACCTCTAAGGTAGCCAATTAAATCAAATCAAATAACAATTTTTTTGTCGTAATATTTTATCATTCGGTAGATTAAAAAATTAATGTATCACCTATCAAAATTCTATTTAATAATTTTTATTGATTAATAAATTATTATATATAAAATAAAATTTAAATTTTTAATATTTATTTAAACAGATAAGTGAACTAATTATTCGCCTATCCCAATTTGATGGAGCAAATTAAAGGGGTTGGTGGGTCCAATTTGATGTGGGCACATACTGCATCAAATTATATAAAGATGAGATTGCAAATAGTTTCACTTAGGTGAGGAAGATATATATACACTTAAGACTTGACTAGGTATATGGGTAACTACTAAACGGTGGTGCTGTGGTAGGCCAACCATTGAGGTACTTTGGGTGAATATGGACAGAGACAACCATATCTGACAATAACCTCTCTATTTTGGCTAACTTCTTAAATAGTGCAATGTTTTCTTTTATTTATTTATTTATTTTTGGTTGCTTGAGTGGGGTGGGGTTGGGTGGTCACCCACATTTTCATTGGCTCTTTTTTCTTCAGCATATATTTTGAACATGACTTTGTATCATGATTGGTGATTGTATCACATTAAAATAGTATAAATAAGGAAAAAATCAGTAATATATTAGGAAGAAATAAAAATGTTTGGGAAAACAAAGTATGCTTTAAATGTTAAAAAAAAATTAAAATTTTGCTCAAATAGAAGAAGCTAAAACAGTATTTTATTTTATTACATAATGCTTATTTTTTGCTCTCACGTGCATTCTCAAATAAAATTAGGAAATATTATAATTTATTATAATTTTACATTTTTCATGAATAAAATTTTTAAAGAGTTTTAAGTGTGAGACATATCATTTACCTCATGAGCCATTTTTTGTAGTTGAGTTAGTTTCATTCAATTTTAATTTTAATATGGTATTAGAATCTATCTGATCTAATATTATTAGGTCACCTATCTATAAATATTCACACTCCAAACCATTATTTCTGAGTGTGAAGGAGGTATATGTATTATAAATTTCACATAGACCACTAAATTTCAACTCTAATATAATTTATTCAATATATTTATATATATAGTAGCATCAAAAAATAATTCAAATAGTCTATATATATATATATATAGTAATGAAAGAATTCATAAAGCTTGTAATTTAAAGCGACCAGATTTAATTGTCTTCAATAATTTTCTTAAGAATTATTTTTACAGTGTCTTGCTCAAAAATAAGACGCTGCAAGTAATTCTACAAAAAATTAAATAATCTTTACGAATTTTGATTATTTAATAAATTTTTTAACGATGCGAATTCTCTTTCTATTCATTTTAAAATTAAGGTCAGATATATTTATGTTTTCTATTCTAAATTATTTTTTCTTGTTATATGGGAAAATAGGCACTTTTTAAGTTTAAAAAGATAGATGTGCCAAAAAAAATAATTTGTGATTTATCTATATATTGGAGAAGGTCAACCTACCAATAGATTGCAAGGGGAAGCAAAAGATTTCAATCTATTGTGACATCAGTGCTTATTTTGGTGTTATTAGGGGTGTGATTTTATTTTAGTGATGAGAAAAATGAAATAATTAAAATATGAAAGTTTTTCTTTTTGTGAAAATTAATGAAGTCATGAAAGCGCCATAGAAGTTCACTGAGGATTCATGTTAGTTTTACTTTGATTGATCTTTGACCTATTCCATGGAAAATATGACATATGATCTTCCTACGCAATAGTTAAAAGAGGTACGCTTGTTGTTATTAATAAAGAAGAGAATTGAAAGAAATGAAAATAATAATAATAGAAAGCTAACTTTGGCCTAAATGATAAAGAAAATTGAAAACAAGAAGTCCCAAAAAGAATTTGATGCATGAAAATTACCTACCGTTCTCCTATATATTCCTTTAAAATATTTTACTATATTTTTGTTATTCTTTTTTCTGCTGGTAAGTTGATGCAAATGAAAGAATAAGTCGTAATAGTTATATAATTGGAAAAATACTCTAAAGAAATGTTAGAGAGATTTAATTAATAAAAATAATATTTAGTATTAAAATTACTAAAATAATTAATTTCTGTAATATTTAAAGATAAAGACCAATTTTTTTAATAAAAAACAAATATATTTTTAGATTATTTTTCATTTTTTTTTGAAAAAACTCCAATCTCTAAAACTCATGATCCTTGAAATCAAATTAAATGAGAGATTGTTCAATATTTTTATAGGGTTATATTATACTTCTCACAAGTAAATTCCTATACCAATACCATGACTCATTTTCAGAAATTCTTGAGTCTTAATAATGTATCAAATTAAGTACATATTGAGTGTCACTGGGAAAGTGAAAAACAAAATTTTGAAGTCAATAAAAATAGTTAGAAGTACCAAATAGTACAAGTGGAGTAAGTTAAAGTTTAAAAAAAATTAAAAAATATTATAAAACTTTAACTAAAGTCTAAGTATAATATTACAACTTGATCAACTTAAAGATGATATGCATACATAACTTACATATGAAAGTTTAGAATATTTAGTGGTAATTTTGATCAAAATTAAAATTGGATAAATTAACTTAGTCATAATTTTAGACTTAATCAAAAAATGAGTTGTTACTTAATTATGTGTTGAAAACAAGTTGTACATAATGATAATATTAAACTTGATATTTATCAATTTGTCATATAACTTTTTGATAAAGTTATAAAATTGTACAAGATGACAATGTGACAAGATCAAATTGATCAACTTGATATCATGACAATTTGAACAAGTAGTGATTTGTTTGTTCGCATATCACTAATTCTAGAAAACTAATATCACTACAAGATTTAAGTGGATTTACGGTAGTTTTTTTCTTAGTTTGTGACGGTTTGAAACTCCTACAAAAAGGTTTGTGGGAGTTTTCTAAACTTTCAAAATTTAAGGTGCCACGAGCTTATTTGTGACAGTTTTACAAAACCCTCACGATAAAATTTAGTGGCAGTTCTTTGTCTGCTTTATGAAAACTTTGAATTGATATTTTGGCGATTTTTTGAAATTTTTGTGACGATTTAAAATTCTTACAAAAATTAAATTTCAATAAAAAAATTGCAGCAAAGTGAACGATTGCAAACCATTTAAAATTGAAACTAAATGGATCTGAAAACTATAAATCACTATTATTGATTGAACAAATTACAACTTTGTTCCTTGTTCTTGTTTGCTTTTACAGCTTCAGTTTCAGCAATACCACCACCAACTCTAGACTTCTGCAATCTCTGTCCTTCACTAACACCCTCTTCTCTTCTCTTCTTCTGTCTCCCCCTCTTGCTTTTTCAACAGTATCTTGCTCCACACTCTTCTTATTTTGACCACTCCTCTGTGGCATACTACTTTTGACTTCTCTTGTTCTTTTTTTAAGTTGTTCTCTGCTCTTAAATTTCTCCACATTATGACGTTGAGCTTGAGCTCTACTACCTCTCATTGTTCCATGTTCACAGCCACCATTTCACTTTGTTAACAAGGATCTCAAACTGTGCATCAAAGATAAAGTTGTATGCTACGTAACCTAACAAAAAAATAAGTAATGAAAATAAGACATGGTAAAAGAATAAGACTTTAAAAACATGAATATGACATGAGAGCTTCTGATAAATTTACCAGTAAAATAAGTCAAATCTTATGTAAGCAGTCGAAGCATAGAGGATATTAGGATATTAATGGAGAAAGAAATACCTAGAACATTGACAACATAAATCCTATCACCCAATTGATTTATCTTTGAAAAACAAGTACCTTTTCCCGAATAACTAGGAACAAAACATATATAAACAACATTAAAAAAAAAAACAAAACAAAACAGTTTTTGCATAAAATTGATACAAGTGTCGAGTGTTCACCTTTTAACTGTAAAAGCTTCATAACAAACCCAGTAATAGCAAATGCAAGCATCAATATTGATTCTATCCAAAAAGCATAACACCAACCAATATAACTTTCAACTTGTTACAACCACAATCAAACAAAGATAAAATCAACGAAGAGAGGTGTTAGTTTTAGTATTTAATAGTGTTATGAACAACACAAGATAAAACTCACCAAACCTTCATAAACATAGCCAATTATGTATCCAGTTGGTATACACATGTAAAACATTGTAAGCTATGCTATTTTCTGATACATATCAGTATTAGACTTATGTTTTCTATTACATTTAGCATTGAGAAAAAAATAAAATTCAAATTTGAAAGTCAGAAATACATTCAACAAAAAGGTTAAATAAAAATCTGAGAAACTCGAGCATTATCGTTGATGAAAGGTGCTATAAGATTTATAAATGAAGCCTTTCCAACACCAACCAGTCTATAGAGAATAACAAACAAATGAAGAAGAGTAAAAAAAACTATCATCTTTTGTACTATTATTTAACTACTCAACATGAAAAGAAGGTGAAAAAATAAGGGATTAGACCACTTACATGCGAGAGACTGAAATGGACCAGAAATTAAAAACAAGGGATTAGACCGAAAATTCTCATCTTTTGTACTATTATTTAACTATTCTCATCTTCTTGCATATACCTGGATTGGCAGGTGCACATTACCTTTTCTCTGCACTTGTAATCTCTGCACAAACCTTTTTCATCTCACGAGCTATGGAGATTAATTTCTTCTCTATCACTTGACCATGGGTTGAGAAGTAATTAAAAAGAAGTGATTACAAGAAATTAAAGATGCAATGCAACCTTATTATAAGTTAATAATTAGTATCTCTTTTCAGAGAATCAATAATAAATGTCCACGCGCACAAACAAATATGATTTGCAAGTAGCTAAAATAATCAATAAATTAGTTCTTACTCACTTTACTTATTTTACTTGTTTCCCTTGCTAATAGAGGTAGCGATTCAGGTTCTCTTATAAAGGATAGAGCGACTAAAGAAAATATCTGAAGGGAGTAATAAAATATCTCATTTTTTTCTATTAATCAATAGGTCATTAATAAAGTAAAAAATATCATTATGTAACATTTGTTTCAAAACTTTCTTATTCCCTACATCAATCAAAATTTTGTGTCACTTCATCAAAGTTGGTGATATATTCCTCCATTGGATTCTCTATATACAATAGATTCTTGAAATTATCCTTTTTCTGCAACAATTTGAACCAAGCGATAATAAAAATATAGAGTTAAATAAAAAAGAAACTTAAGTTTTTAATATATTTTTAGCAAAAAAAAGCAATCAATCAGTTCTATATTATCATTCCATAATGAAATTACATCAACAAAATTAAATTAACAAAGATGAAAGCATATTTAATTATTTACAAAATCAAACGGAGAGAGTAATAAATCTCCAATAGCATAAATCAGAAAAAACAAAATTTATCCATAGAAAATGAAAGAAAAACTAAAAAAGAATCTTGAACTTTTCTGAGAATATCATTGAACATTTTTTCTGAGTTAACAAGGACAACATCCAAAAAATTATACGTTAGCTTAAAATAAAAGATATCATATTAAAAAAAAGAGTGTCATGCACATGTATAGAAATCAAACTTCAAATATTGTTGAAAACCACTTATTCCTCTAATAGCTAGATAAAAACAAAAATTTTTTTCGCAAAATCAGTAAGTAAAAATATCCAGACTAATTGTGTTGCCATCAAGTTCACTGAATAATCGAAAAGTAACAAAAGCTAAATCCAAAATAAGAGAAGTAATTGAAAAGATTCCACAAAGAACAAGGAGAGAGAGAAAGAGAGAGAGAGAGAGAGAGAGAGAGAGAGAGTTATCACGTCGTGACTAAAGGAGACGATGCGTCGACGGAGGAGACAACGGGACGGAGGAGACAACGAGAAAAGAGATTATCGAAGCATGTGGTGGCGGTGGTGGCAAGGAGACAAATAGATATGGCGGTGGTGATGGCAGTGGCGATGGAGGCGACAACGGCTGCGAGCTTTAGGGTTTTGACGAGATCTTCTCTTTCACACGAAAAAACTAGCCTCTTGCATGTTTTCTGATACTAGTTCTGAGGGTTTGTTTGGAGGGTGTTTGATAATTTTAATTATGTGTAATAGTGGGGAGATTTTTAATAATTATACAGGAGAGTTTTATAATTTGTCACCAATAAAATATTTTGCGTAAATTTTCAAAAATTTTCACTAGAAAACCTCTACTAATTATTAAAAAATTTGTAGTGTATATAAATAGTTAAAGTATCTGTTAATGTATGTTACATTTTACATAAAATTAGTGAATGAAAATTAAAAAAAATTAATAAAGACTTTTATATATGTAATTTTTTTGTATAAATTTTTATAATATATAAGAGAGTATCATAATTTTTTTATGTATTTTAAAAAATTATAATTTCATCATTTTATCATATTATTTCTATTATTATCTGAATTTTTATTCAATTTTATTCATTTCTTGTCTACAAATTTAATTACACTATTTTATTCCTATTAATTCTAATATCTAACATACGTTCACAATATTACTTCTAGATCTCAATACAAAATTTTTTTTTGCTCATATAAATTCAACGACAAAGAAAAATCAAGTAGTTTTAAAATATTAAAAATTTAATTAGAAGATACCAAAAACATTCAAATCAGCACTATCAACCTATCATCACAAAAAAAAAAAGAAATAAATAAAAAATAGAAATATTAAAAATCATAATTTTCATTCCTCCTTTTACAACTATTTGAAAACTAGAACTAAGCGCCCCGACATTACCCTAATAGCAGATTAAAATATGTAATAGAATATAACTAATCGAATCTAAGTAAGGACTAAATTTAAATACGATAGAGAATTAAAAATAAAAATATTTTAAAAGAATAAAACATCATTTAAGAATATGTTTTTTTTTATAAAAAGATTGATTTTTTCTTTTGAATATTATATAATTTAATTCTTTTTAATAATTTTATCACTAAACATCTTTCTTAATTATTAAATCTCTTTAATAATCTTTTAGAATAATTTTTCTAATATAATTTCTCTATGATATTATTCTTTTCACACGTTATAATAATAATAAGGGTTAAGTATGATTTTAGCTTTTAAAGTATAGACTAAAAATTTTTTTCGTCATCAACCTTTTTTTTGCATACAAAATCGTCCTTAAGGTAACCTTGGTTTTAAAATCGTCTTTATCTTAGAGACCAAAATCGTACAGAGATGGCGGCGGAAGTGGAAGTAGAGGTGGATCAAAGACAATATTTTTTTCTTCTTCTCTTTCTCCTTCTTCTTTTTTCCTTTCTCTTTTGCAAGAGTAAAAACACTCTCTTTCTCTTATTTTTTTTCTTTTTTTCTTTTATAATTTTTTTGTTATAGGTAATTTGATTCAAAATTTTAATATTTAAGTAAAAAAGACAATTTTAAAACTTGATTTTAAATTTTAGAAACAATTTTGTATACAAAAAAAAAATTAAAAACAAAAAAATTTGATCTATATTTTAAAGACCAAAATTATACTTAATAATAATAATAAATTAGGTTAATTAATTATTAGTATATGAAAAATTATGTGGGCGTTAATTTGGTCTCCAAAATATCATACTTTAAATTGTTTAAAAAAAACAATTTTGGTTTCCAAAACAAAAATAGTGTTGTTGCTTTCAAGGGTACACGATTTTTGTATTTACTATTTTATTGTACCCAATAACGATCTTGGCATGTGGAAGGCGTTAAGAACTTATAAATTCGCTATATAATTAATCATATCTAGACTTTGAATTAGTAAACTGTATTGATCATCTCCAAATTGAATGGTCAAGGTCCATAGGCCTGTCTTTTAATAAATTCGCATATTTTTAATAAACCAACCTTTTCTATATTACTTTTGTACACAATAATTAAGAACTAGCAGTTATTCTAGTTTATAAGTTAGCTCGATTTAATTATATTTTTAAGGAAACTTGTTATAGTATCTGTGATAAAGTATCTAATCAAGAAAATACATTTAGAAGAAGTAGTGCAGTACTTAGAGCACAAGTTAGTTATTCTGTTATAAAAAAAATGGATGCTTAGCCTATATATAAAAGCAGCATCATGTATTTAAAATTACACAACTTTACGCATTCAATTTATTTTTAAACAAATTAAATCTTAAAGTGGTTTTTGAATTTGTAATTGAGTTTTTAATTTATTATTAAATTTAAAATTATTTTAAATTTTTTTCTAAACTTAATAATAGTTGTTTCTGAGATATATTTTGACGAATATTCATAAAATAAGTGATAATATATGTCAGAAGATACACAGAGGACAACAACAATTATATATATTATATGGCACATACAAGTTTTTAATTCAATTTGATCCCTATTATTACGTTAAAAATTTAATCCCAATTTGAGCTTCAAAAACTCTTTTGTATCATTAGAAGTCGTTTTCGTTTTCCTTCCTCTTTTAAAATTCTAAACTCCAAATTATCTTTAGTAGATTCTCTGCCTCACTCTTTTTTTTTTCTTTTTCGTTCTTTATTTTCACTCTTCCAAATTCAATCATCAGCAACAACAATAATATCATCAAAAAAATCAAAGATTATTATTTTAGAGTTAGGACAATCATAAAAGATCACACAAAAAATTAGACCTCCAACAATCAGAAAAGATCAATCAATCTAATAAGTAAGATCATTAACCTAAACAATAACAATCACAAAATTTAATAACAATTAGAAAAAATCAGAATCAATTACAGAATAAAAAATAACTAAAAATTAACCATTGGTAAAGGATATTTACAAATTTTATATATATTAATATTAATTTTATTAATAATTAATATTAATATTTAAGTGATGACCGGTTAAAAATCTTAACTAATTTTGAATTAGTTAATTATTAGCCGGTGATATATGTATGTATATGATGGTTAGTGTGTGAAATGATACCTTATGTCTATTCACATAACAATAAANAGACAGAGTAAGAAAATTGTTTGTCAAATCTTATTTTCTTCTTCTTTTAAAGTTTGAGAGAAAAGAGAGTTGAGAATTTCTTATTATTGATAATTAAGAAATTCATTGGTTTAATTGTATTCTAGGATAGTATCGTCATCAACCCTATAGCAACTAAGTGTGGAGACAAATATCTCTCTAAAAAAACGATCATCGTACCTTAAAACCATAACACAATATAGATTTTGTCATCTTACCATTTTCATATACCCAACAATTACAACTACATTAAAATAGGATCAACAGCAACAATCACCCAAAATAATAAACAATAATGATTGAATACCTATAAAAATTAAAAAAAAAAACTCACCTTAGCCACCGTACGTAGGGGAAAGAACTGAGCTAAAGAAGAAAAAAAGGAGCCAGAGGGAGACAGAGAGGAGAGAAGAGAAGAACGTAGACGGTGAACAATGACGCTAACGAGTAGAGAAGGAGGCATCAACGAGTAGTGAGGACGAAAAATGTGATGACGTGGTAACACAGAAGGGCCGGCGAGCAGTGTGGCGACGAGATGGAGGCCGACAAGAGACAACGATAGAGAAGGTTGAGACTTTAAAATCTGCCTCTACTATGTTTGAGTGTTGTGATTGTGACCTGTGAGTGTAAAAGTGTAACACCTTAACTATCAAAGCTCACGCTTCCGGCTGCGCAGCTCTAATAACTCGGATATTACGATGACTCTAATACTATTTAATATTAAACTATGAGCCTGTTTAAAACTTTAAACTGCAATGCCTCTCCAAAACACTTTTGTTATGTAACGTACATCTGTAAATACAATACAACTTACAAAAACTCACAAGGAGTACATACATATGTATATATTAAATAGCTTTACAAGAATTAACCAATACAATTTCTATCGCTCTTACAGAATGTATAAAGATAAAGCCGAGGGAACAATAAGCAATAACCAAAGCAATACAAACATCACGACAACCACTAGTTAAACTCTTCGTGACTTCTACGTCCATATCCTGAAAGAAAAATTTGTAGGGGGTGAGAACATCATCCTCGAAAGGGTTCTCAGTAGAGGGTTTTTGAGAATTACTATAATAGGATATGCGAGATAAAATCATTTCAGTGATTAATAACTGCCTTATGCATCTTTTCAAAAGCAAAGGTTTATAATCAATAAAAATCTGAAATCTTTTCTAAAAGAGAAAACTGTTCATGTAAAAATAAAATTCAAAAGCCTTTCAAAAGGTTCATCTATGCTTAACCAAATTAGCATTTCATACTTTTCCAAACCAGAAATATCAACCTGACATGGCCTTCGTCCCACCTCATGATCAACCATGGCTTTAGGCCCAAACAACCCAAACAACAACCAATCACCACAATCCAACAGAATCTTAGTCGCAAACACAAATAGGAAAGTTCAAGCACACAAACAGTTATTGCAAGTAGAACAATTAGCAGTTAATCACAAGTAATCACAAAGGCAAACCAAGTACAATATGCACACCCAAACAGTGTCACATAGATGCATATGATGCATGTGCCTGTCCTAGTGACTAATGATTTCATCTGTTATATAGCCAACCCGACAAGTCCTGGTAGCTAACCATTGGACTGTCCCTCTGTCATGCATCCCTAACTCGAGTTATTCTCAATCATAAACATGATCATACTCATAATCATACAATACCCACACTAGTGTTAATCCATGGGGGCGATCTCATCCGTAACTTTCACAGTGTTCGGCCACACTTACGATATAGGGTCAGCAGAGTATCGAGTCTCAACCTGGAGCACGTGGTGGCTAGCCACTGCTACTACCCAGGAAAACTCATATCTCAGATAATTGGAAGGGCAACAATCACATTATCAATAACTCAGCATATATGTATTTATTCTCAGCCATAAATCAATTTTTATCTCAGCCATCTGGCTTAGATTCACAATTCATAGTCAGCTATCCGGCTCATAACATATTCCACAATCAGCCATAATTCATTATCATACATAGCCATTCCGGCTCATAACAAATAGCACTTCCATCATCCAACATCATCAAATTCATAAAATCATCATTTAAGCCATAAATCACTTTTTCTCAATTCACTTCACTTTGAAATCAAATTTAAACTCTTTTCAGCCTTGGCTTTAAAGATCTCATTTCTCAAATCATCCCAGACTCATAAGCCACTTTTACTCAAAGTAAGTTTCCTTTTTAAAAACAAAGCCACCCTCGGCATCTTCTTTCCAAAACTTCCAAAACCATGGCAAGTTAAAGATTCATTTTGAAATATTCAAAATCATCTATCTAACAACGGAATTTTATAACAAAAGTCCCTCGGCAGAGTCTCAAGTATTTAGGGAAGGACAACCTATCTCAATTCCTTAAAAACTCATTGAAACTCTTAAAATCATATATTCTTGGTTCAAGTAAATAAAAACTGAATTTATTATGAAACCGAGTCATACAAAATTACAAGTTCCAACCCAATCTAAAAATCAATTCACTTGGAATGGAACCAGTCCATTTGAATCAAACCACTTTCAGATTTCTTCTTGAAACCAATCCTCTAACCTCTTCCAAAATGTCTCAAATGTAATTATTCAATCCAAAGTCCAATTTTCTTTAAAATCACTAAAAGCTCCTCTGAACGAAATCTTTAAGTTCAATGAAGAGCAAAAGTCCTTTTTATATTAAAATCAATATTAGAACCTAATTCTTTCCTCCAGTGGTTCAAATGGTAAAATAATTCATTTCTAAAAAATTCAAACTCAAGACACATAGTTTTCTTAAATAAATTACGCTAAAAAACATAAGTATTTTCTTAATAAATCAAATAATACAATTTCTCAAATTCAAACCTTTCTAAATAACTTTTCAAACAAAGTCTAGGATTTTTATAGAAATTTTGACAGCACCTCCTCTAAAACTTGGACTTTGCCACCCAGTTCGGGTCCCAACTAAACATTTCCAAAATCGCTTTCAATAGTCCAAATCCAGAATCAGTTCAAGAGAAAGCTAAATCCAACAGTAACCTCATTTTCATATCTCAAGGAAACCGTTTCAAAATCGAATCATTACCAACCGATTAAACTCATTTCCAAAACTTTAAGAAACAGTTCAGCAATAATTCATTCATCAAAACCAAATCAATTAAAGCAAACCAGGCTGAATCCAAAAGTGTCATGAACAACATGCAGCGTCAATGAGGTTCCCAGAAACTCAACGAAAAGGATAACCAACTTAAAACCCTTAACGACAAAGTTTTTCGGTGACAGCAGTGGCATTTTCTAGCGGCCAGGCACGGCGGCGCAGTTCCCTCCTCTGACAGTGGCACTCGTGGCGACAACCTTCCACCACGGCGAGCCCAGCCACGCGGTGCAATAGCAACCCTGCGATGGCTCCCTCTCGCGCCTTATCTCCCTCCTCTGCGCGCGAGTTCTGTGACGGTTCTACAACTCCTGTCGAGCTCCGTTTGCCATCTGAAGAACGCTTCTCTTCCCGACCTACTGCAGCAGATCCGACAGACACCGCTCCACCGACGGCACCAGGAAGCACGATGCTGACAGCGGCAACTCAAGCCCTGCGAAGACGGCATCAGTGGTGGCATTTCTCGGTGACCCATCATCTGCAGCGGCTCTGTGCAGAGATTGCGACGCCGCGACTGGCGGTGACAAGCTTGGACAATGACGGTAGCACGGACAGCAAAGGCGGCGCGACGAGGCTGGCTCCATGGTGCTACAGCTCAGGGACGGTGACTTGCGAGGATGGCATCGACGAGGCTCCTTGTGGTGGTCGTGACCCTCCTCCCCTTGGCGGCGTCAAATGGCGACGGCAACCCCAGTGCCACCAGCACAGATCCCTTTCTCTTCCTCTCTTTCCTCGAGCTCCCTTTCCCATTATTGCTGCATATTACTCTAAGAAAGGAAAAAGGTGTGTGTCGCTGTTGTTGGGTTGTGGGGGAACTGTGTGTTGCTAGGCAGGGAAGATAGTGAGGAAAGGGGTGGGCTGCGCAGCGTGAAGGAAAGTTGGAAAGGAGAGGGCTTAGCAAAAATTAGGATTAGGGACAATTTGGTAATTTTATCAAAATTAGGGTAATAGGGTTAGTTTTATAATTTCAAATAAAAATAGGGATAGTATAGTAATTTAAATTAAATTTTAATTCAACAATAATAATGTATAAAAATACTATTTATTCATCAATTTTACAAATTACTTTCAATAAAATGTTCAAATCTAAAAATTAGAAATAATATAATTAATTTCTCTATTTTCCAAAACAGCAGTATTAATATTTTAGAATATTAATTATTTAGTCCAAATCATATAAAATTCTTATTATTTCATAACTATCAACTTTATAATTTAAATATAGAAAATAATCCAATAATTATAAAAATTGGATAATAATCATAACTTATTTCAAATTCAATTAATCAAAACTTACTTTAATTATCTTTAATAAAATAATTTCTGAAATTAAGACTATAAATAACTATATGATTTGAGACTTGATCATAATAAGGCTTTTCAAAAGTTCTGGGTCTTACATTCTACCTACCTTACAAAAATTTTCGTCCTCGAAAATTACAATAGTACATAAGATAATACATAGTCTTAGTTCTCTCAAATACTTTTAGAAAAGTAAGAAGTCTTAGCATATATGTATAAATGCTCAAATACCAAACAACCATAAGATTTAAATATAGGGATGAAGTATGGTGTAAAATAGAAGATACTAGATAGGCTCGATGCAAAAGATCATATGGTCTTAAGACTTTACAAAAACTTGAGGTAGCAAAATAGGGTGCAAATCAAGGTAGGTGTTCACAAAATGAAGCGGTAATTAATGTGACATAAAGGCTACTAAAACAGGTTGGTATTAAAATAATGGCTATAACGTCCTCTCATAGATCTCCTACCCACTTCAGAACTTCCGCCTCCCAACTCCATCAAACACTTTACAATACCCATATCCGATCATAGGCCCATCACCACAAACTCGTTTGCAAGGGACAAACACCCACAACTCATAACCTTGTACACCTACAGCTTCAACTTTCATATACACATATCACACCTTAAAGAATTAACGCATCACATTACTACGTCTATAGATCACACGTGACATCAAAACAATCCTCAAGTCTACTGAGAAGGATACAAGATTTAGAAAGGAGAGGCAAATGTCAAGGATAATACTCATAGATTTGAAAGAGGGTATGCAATTCCAGGTAATCAAGAATTCTCAAGCAATGAAGTTTGCTAGACATAAATCAATTGACAACTTCAAAAATAACCCTTGGATCAAAGAAATTCAATAGGATCGATAAGAAGAAAATCATCGCATTAGTTTGAAACAAACTCAAGCTGAGTCGAAGAAGTATAAGGTTTAAGAGAATCGAAGACTTGCGGGAAAATTACTTCGCAATCTAAAAGAAAAGTTAAACAACAAACATTGTTCAAGAGAGTAACAAAAGCATAAACGTGGCTTTACTTTAATACAATTTCATGTTGAGGTAGATTATGTAGAGTTTTAAAAATAACATGTACACAAGTTTGGCTAAGATCTAAAATATTTCCTCAAATATTTTAGAAAGATAGTTAGGTGCACAACCTAACCAAAAGCAATCATAAAACTCGGAGAGAAATCAAATGCTTGTTCAAAAAATTTCCAAAGTCCATATTAAAACAAGCGTGTACAAAATATTTTAGCAAGGACGAAAAAGAAAGTTAAACTCTATTTAGAAAAGAAAATCCGAGGTAAAAGGTTGCTTATAAATTGGTAAAGGAAATAAGTGGTGCATTGCAAACAGACAGATTTTGGATAAATATAGAAGCTTTCCAAGACTTCATTTAAAATGGTGCATGCCATCTTCAAAGCAACTTTGTCAAAATTTAAGAATGGTTTCAATTACAATCAAGCAACAAAAAAAATCTTACTTTGGAATTTTTCTTCAAAGAGAATTCAAAAATTCTTTAAAAAGTTCAAAATAAGACTCCAAAAGTATACTTGAATTCACCATCTCAGAAAGACATTCAAGAAGTTTAGGACGTACTTAAAAAGGAGTCAAGTCATACAAGAAAAGATCTTAAATCAAGGGAGTTCAAACAAGATCCACTAGGTATGAGACATCAAACAAGCTTTCAATTGCTCCAAAAGAATACCAAAAGTCATAGGAAAAGACAACTCAATCGCTAGTATTTTCTCAAGAATAAATCTTAGACTAAGAACTCTGGTAGAGACAATGAGAGGATAAACGATGCACTAATTTGAAATGAATCAAGCTGTCTCACATAAGAAGGATATTCACAAGAGAGGAAAAACCAAGATCAATGGTAATGTTCACAAGATGTAAAAGATTAGTTAAAAACAAAGTCAAATATGACATCCATAGAAACAAAGACTTAAGAAATTAGTTCATGCTAGAAAGGAAAGATATGAGCCCAATATTTTCAAAAGAACAACAATTGCCTAAGCAGTGTATCATGCTAAATTAAATTAAATTAAAAACGAATTAGGCGAAACTTGTCAAACGAGATCAACCGGAATAAAGGCGAAAATCCTTTCTTTCTAAAATTTTGAAAAATACCTAAATACATAATCAAATAAAGATATGCATTGGAACTGTAGTAAAATTATTAGAAAGTCAAATTGTATTTAAAGCAAGTGTAGTTCCGTAAACCAGTAAAAGTACATGTGAGGTATTAGAAATAAATAGTTGTCAAACTGTATAAGGAATTTTCAAAGTTTCATATATAGATAAGTGTATATCGAATCAACATCAATTTTATAAAAATTTCAAAATTGGTTGTAATTATGTCAAATAGGAGAAAACATGAATCACAATTTCTTTAAGAATAGACTCGGAACAAGGACTAAAAGGGTGTAGCGCGTCAAGACAGTTCAAATGTATATCAAAGAACACACGAAAGAAGAAGAAGAATTGAAAAAGAGAAAGATAAATACAACAAGGATTTCAAACAAGCATACGCAATTAGGGTCAAACAAGAATGCATATGAATAGGGGAATAGGGTTGAAAAACCAAATTACTTTTCAAGAGGATTAGCAAACAAGAACTTCAAGTTAGGATATGAAAGAACAAGTCGACTCGAACAGAATTCAAGACACACCACTAAATAGTCTCGAGAAATAGTTTCTAACGTTCCCAAAACCCGCAATTCGCTTTACTCAAAACACGTATATCATCTATGATAACCCATTAGTTCTCTCATATACATATTTCGCTAGTATTAAGCCGGCCAAACTTAATATCAGGAATTGTGCAATGCAACGTAAATGACATTAATCAATAGATCATCATGTGCATAAAGCTCTAGTTCTTGTTATCTGAACAAGGCTTATTGCATGATGGTGCACGAAATTGTGATCTCTAACAATGGTATTCAACTTGGTGTGCGCATCTATTAACTTAGCACTTTCTTCACAACTTCGCACAACTAACCAGCAAGTGCACTAGGTCATCCAAGTAATAAACCTTACGTGAGTAAGGGTCGATCCCACTGAGATTGTTGGTATAAAGCAAGCTATGGTCATCTTGTAAATCTCAGTTAGGCAGATAATAAATGGTTATGGAATTTTTGAATAATAATAATAAATAAAGAGAAAATAAAGATAGAAATACTTATATAAATCATTGGTGAGAATTTCAGACAAGTGTATAGAGATGCTTTGTCCCTGTTGGATCTCTGCTTTCCTATTGCCTATTATATTTTAGCCACTATGGATGCTATTTTGAGTTTTGTGCAATTTTATTTATTTTAGGTAGCATTCGGAGGGATTTGATGAAGTTTCTGCAGAGAAAAAGAAGAAACCAAAGAGATGACCAGCGAAGACCGACACGGACGCATGGCTCACATGACCGCGCGAAATGGAGAAATCGCAATGACACGATCACGTGCTTGACGCGAACGCGTGGACTGGAATCTGCACAAATGACGCGAGCGCGTGGACGACGCGGACGCGTCACATACGTGATCTGCAATAATACAGAAAACGCTGGGGGTGATTTCTGGGCTGTTTTGACCAACTTTCCAGCCCAGAAAACACAGATTAGAAGCTGCAGAATGGACAAAGCAAGTGGTCTCCACCCATCAACTGAAAATCTATTAATTAATTCGAATTTAAATTCAAATCTTATCTTTTAGAAAAAGATATTATTTTTATTTTTAGATAATTAGATTTTAAATTAATGAGGATTAGTTATAAAAGGGGAGACTTCTCTTCTATTAGGTACATTACATTAGGGGGATTCCATTAGGGAATTCTATACAAATTTACATTCTATATTCCATGAGCAACTAAACCTCCACTGTTAAGGTTAGGAGCTCTGTCTATTTGTATGGATTGATTTTATTACTTTTTCTATTTTAATTTATGTTTTGGATTTATATTTAAGAATTGTTTTCGTTCTTTATCTTATGAATTTGGGTAGAACGAAAGCATGACCCTCTTTCTATTTGAGTTCTTGTATAACTTGGAAAAGCTCTATACTTGAACAACAGTTTGAAAACATATTCTCCTAAATTATAATTATCTGGATTTAACGGGATACGTGACATATAATCCTTTTATTCTTTGGGTAATTAGAGTTTTTGTGGCATGCAAACTGGAATTTGATCATGTACCCTTTAATTGAAATTAATTGACCAAGGAATTGGCAGTTAATGAATTTTAGAGGAGATTAGGAAGGTCTAAGGAATTAGGGTCTAGTCACATATAGTTTGCCATAAATTAAATCCTACATAATTAAAATAGTTAGTAAGAAAAGTTAATCCGGAAAAATAGATAACTCTGAAGCCTTAACCGTTTCTCCATATTTCATTCCCAATTTATTTAATTGTCTATATTTTTGATATTTTTAATTCGAACTTAAGCCTTTTAAACATCTCAAAATCAATTTCTGCTTGCCTAACTAAGCTAATCAATCAATCATTGTTGCTTGATCCATCAATCCTCGTGGGATCGACCCTTACTCACGTAAGGTATTACTTGGTACGACCCGGTGCACTTGCCGGTAAGTGTGGTTGTAAAATACCGCACCAAGTTTTTGGCGCCGTTGTCGGGGATTGATTGTGATTAACAACTATTAGTTGTTTGATTGCTTAGATTAGGCGGTTTAATTTTAATTTTATTTAAAAAAAATTTGCTTTAAATTTTCGAAAAAAAAGAAAGAAAATTTTTTTTTACGTTATTTTTTTTATTATTTACGTTAATTTTTTTTCTTTTGTCCTTTACGTTATTTTTTCTCTTTACTTTTCCTTTTCGTTTACTCCCCCCTTCCCCGGTCTCGTTTTAACTTTTTTTTTCTTTTATTACTTGATTTAAAATAATAATAATAAAAAAATTATTTTAATTAAATTTTAAATTTTCAAAAAAAATATTTTGGTTTATTTTATAAAAAAAATTTAGCACCAATATTTTTCTTAATTTCCGAAATTAAGTTTGGTGTTTCCTAGTAGTTTTATTTTAATTATTTGAATTCTGTTCTTTCTTCTTTGCTTTCCTGTTTACCACATGGTGCGTTTAATCCTTTTTGGTGTTTTGTGCTAAGAAAAAAATAATGGAGAGAGATCACATGGGTTACTACTCACATCCGAGTAGTGATTCATATTATGGTGGATGGAGGAACTATCCAAATTTTGGTTGGCAAAGTCAAAACCAAAGAAACTTCAATGCTCCATATTCTAACTATCAAGAACCACCATCTCCATATTCATATCAAGAACCACCATCTTCATATCCATACCAAGAACCACCACCTTTCTACCCATATCAAGAGCCACCATCTCCCTATTCATACCAAGAACCATCCTCTTTTTACACTTATCAAGAACCATCACCTCCTTTTTATGCATATCAAGAGCCACCATCTCCTTATTCATCTCAAATACCATCAGATCTTGATCTCCTCATAAAAGAATGCCTACATGATATAAAGACAAGTGTCAAAAATATAGAGAAACATGTGCAGTCAATTATCAAGTCACAGGAAGAGGAACAAGCAAATTCCTTCCCAAGAGATATAATGCAAGATCTTATGGAAGAAAGTGAGGAAATCAATCAAAGGAGTTTATACTCCAATGAACTAAAGAACTTTTCATCCTCACACATGGAAGAAAAGGAAGATGCAAAAGCAAAAGAGGAAGATGCACCCACAAAGGAGGAAGATGCACAACCTCACATACCCTTGGGAAGCAATGAAGAAGAGATTGAATTAGAAGACAGCTACCAAGAGGAAGAGGTTGAAATTGAGGAAGCTTGCAAAGAGGTGGAAGAATTCAAAGAAGAACACAAGGGAGTGAAGCTTGCAAGACCTCTTCCAAAGCTATCACCATCTAATACAATATTCAAGTGGGTAAAATTCCTATCCTTAATCCTTACCTTCCCACTTGAATATGGGCTACTAGAGACGGATGGTTAACTTAGAGCTCTTTGTGGCATTAAGAGTAAGAGGGAGATGGTTAGTGGCAAGAGTTGTCAAAGCAAGGTCCAATATGGTTGCATACTCCAAATTAAAGTGCAAGGATTGGTGTAGAGCTTACTTGACTGGGTCTAGAAGGTTGTTTGGAAGTCTCTGTGAGAATTCAGATTGCTTGCCACCCGGTGGGAACAATGGTGATACACAAGAAGACGGGTGTAAAAGTAAGGTTTGGGACCCTGGGATTCATTCCCACAATCAACACTATTGGGGCCTTGTCACTTACTTCAAATTGCTCAAAGGTATTATGCGCCTAGTTTGGGATCCCGGTAGCCATTGGAATTACAAACATTGGTGGGGATTCCTGGATCAGTACAAGCATAAGCCACCATGACAAGGAGCTCACCACATGTCCAACTTAAGGACTTTAACTAAAAGTGCTTGGTGGGAGACAACCCACCGTGGTATGATCGTTTCTTTTCATTCTTAGTTATTTTTTCGTAGTAGTAGTTTTCTCACTTATTTGATTTTTATTGAGTTCTTACTAATTTTCTGATCATGCAGCTATTTTTAGAACAGGAACCAGATATTAAAAAAAAAAAGAGCACACGACGCGCAAGCGTCGCTGACGCGTACGCGTCAGATGGATGTGTGTGAAAAATAAATTTGACAGAGAGTTGCACGGGAGTGGTGCAGGAATGGAGCCTTTCGCACAAACGATCCCACGCGTTCGTGTACCCCACGCGTTCACGTCGTTTGTGATTTTTTCCAGTCACGCGGGCGCGTCACTGACGCGAACGCGTGACCTGCCAATTCGACATAAAAGAGTGTTTGGGCAGAGAGTTGTGCTGGCTTGGGGCAGGAAGTGTGCTCAAAGCACAAATTAGATCACACGGACGCGTGACTGACGCGTTCGCGTCAGTCACACATATGGCCATCCACGCGAGCGCGTTCATGAGGTGAACACGTCATATGAATAATTGGCTCCCAAGCCATGTGAACAGAGAGTCACGCGAGTGTGCGGCTGGCTTCGTGCAAATTGCACAAAAACCAGGGCACGCGGACGCGTGCCTGACCCTAACGCGTCATTAAGAACATTCGCGACCCACGCGTACGCGTGCTGCACGCGTCCGCGTCACTTGCGCCGCCCAGTTTTCTTTCTCTCTCTCTCCCAATCCTAATCATCTCTTATTCTTTTATCCTTTTATTTTTCTTTCCTCATAATCTTCGTCTCTTCTATTTTCAGTTCTTCTTTGCTTGAAGACAAGCAAACCTTTAAGTTTGGTGTTGACGCTGCGCTTATTGGTTTTTTCTGGCACAAAAGGGAAGCGAATCATCTTAATTGAGGAGCACAACCTGAAGAATAAAGCGACCGCTATGATAACTAAGGTGGTTAAGTTCCTTTCATTTTATTCCTCCCCTCTTTTTTCTATGTTATGTTCTGGCTTTCTGCTATTTTGCTTTGTTTGTTGCATGATCTTTTATTAGTTAGAATTCTAGGACTAGTTTTTTTTATTTCTTTAATGCTGAAAAGATGTTTCATGTACCACTCACTGAACTTGAATCTAAAAAGAAAAGAAAAAGAAGTGATGTATTGCATGAAAAATTGAGTTTAATTCTAAGAATAGTCTTATTTACTTAAAAGTGGTGGTATTTTCTGTGATTTTTGAATGCATGATATGAACAGTGCATATTTGAATTTGAATCAAGTGATGTTGATGTATAAGGAACATGAATTTAGAGAATTATTATGACTTCTCTGAAATAAACAAAAATTTAATCCTTGAAGGAAAAGAAACAGCAAAAGAAAAAAAATATATAAATTAAAATAATAGTAATAATAATAATAAAAGCAAGGTCCAAGGCTTTGAGCATCAGTGACTAGGGAGGTCAGACATGATTAAAAGCTCAAAGAGTTGTTTCCCTAGTGATATGCTTGTGGTGTGACTGTGTTAAGTAATCCTTGAGACAGAACACTTAGAGTCAAGACCAAATGCATTTAACAGAGTATGCCAAAGGCTTTGTGCACCACTGTCTGGGAGTAACTGAAAGAAAAATCAGAATTCAAAGGGAGTTCCCCAGTTAAGTGCTTGTGGTGTTTTTGTGTCAAGTAACTCTTGAGACAAAACATTTAAAGTCACGGCTAGGCTCAAGGTGCAAAGCACCAAAGAAAATAAATTAAAGTAAATTTTTTTGTGTTCAAGGATTAAACTGAAATATAAAGATCAGAGAATTCATAATATTATCCGGATTCTAATTCCGAACGACAATAACATTCTTGATTCAAAGGAGAGTGAGATACCAAACCTATTCAGGATTACAGTTATAAATCCCACTATAAAAAGAGACATGAGCTTAATCAAACTCTCATTTTCATGCAAATTCACATCATAAGCTTATATTAGTTTTGGTTGCTTGAGGACAAGCAATAGTTTAAGTTTGGTGTTGTGATGCGTGAGCATCTTTTCTATCTTTTCCTAGTAAATTTGCATCTAATTTGTTGAGTTTAATTAAGAATTAATTATATTTTAGCCACTATGGATGCTATTTTGAGTTTTGTGCAATTTTATTTATTTTAGGTAGCATTTGGAGGGATTTGATGAAGTTTCTACAGAGAAAAAGAAAAAACCAAAGAGATGACCAGCGAAGACCGACGCGGACGTATGGCTCACGCGACCGCGCGAAATGGAGAAATCGCAATGACGCAATCGCGTGCTTGACGCGAACGCGTGGACTGGAATCTACACGAATGACGCGAGTGCGTGGACGACGCGGACGTGTCACATACGTGATCTGCAATAATACAGAAAATGCTGGGGTGATTTCTGGGCTGTTTTGACCCACTTTCCAGCCCAGAAAACATAGATTAGAAGCTGCAGAATGGACAAAGCAAGTGGTCCCCACCCATCAACTGAAATTCTGTTAATTAATTCGAATTTAAATTCAAATCTTATCTTTTAGGAAAAGATATTATTTTTATTTTTAGATAATTAGATTTTAAATTAATGAGGATTAGTTATAAAAGGGGAGACTTCTCTTTTATTATGTTGGAACTCTGTACATTTTACTAGAATTCTAGTTTTCTTCTCTAAACCATGAGCAACTAATCCTTCATTGTTAAGGTTAGGAACTCTGTCTATTTGTATGGATTGATTTTATTACTTTTTCTATTTTAATTTATATTTTGGATTTATATTTAAGAATTGTTTTCGTTCTTTATCTTATGAATTTGGGTGGAACAGAAGTATGACCCTCTTTCTATTTGAGTTCTTGTATAACTTGGAAAAGCTCTATACTTGAACAACAGCTTGAAAACATATTCTCCTAAATTCTAATTATCTGGATTTAACGGGATACGTGACATATAATCCTTTTATTCTTTGGGTAATTAGAGTTTTTGTGGCATGCAAACTGGAATTTGATCATGTACCCTTTAATTGGAATTAATTGACCAAGGAATTGGCAATTAATGAATTTTAGAGGAGACTAGGAAGGTCTAAGGAATTAGGGTCTAGTCACATATAGTTTGCCATAAATTAAATCCTACATAATTAAAATAGTTAGTAAGAAAAGTTAATCCAGAAAAATAGATAACTTTAAAGCCTTAACTGTTTATCCAGATTTCATTCCCAATTTATTTAATTGTCTATATTTTTGATATTTTGAATTCGAACTTAAACCTTTTGAACATCTCAAAACCAATTTCTGCTTGCCTAACTAAGCCAATCAATCAATCATTGTTGCTTGATCCATCAATCCTTGTGGGATCGACCCTTACTCACGTAAGGTATTACTTGGTACGACCCGGTTCACTTGCCGGTAAGTTTGTGGGTTGTAAAATACCGCACCACCTTCCTTCAACCCTTCTTACTCCTTTCCATGGCAAGCTGTATGTAGGGCATCACTGTCGTCAATGGCTACATCCCATCCTCTCAGTGAAAAAGGTCCAAATGCTCTTGTCACAGCACGGCTAATCATCTATCGGTTCTCGATCATGCTGGAATAGAATTCATTGATTCTTTTGTTTGTCATCACGCCCAACAATCGCGAGTTTGAAGCTCGTCACAGTCATTCAATCCTTGAATCCTACTCGGAATACCACAGACAAGGTTTAGACTTTACGGATTCTCATGAATGCCGCCAACATTTCTAGCTTCTACCACGAAGATTCTGATTAAGGAATCCAAGAGATATGCGTTCGGTCTAAGGTAGAACAGATGTGGTTGTTAATCACGCGTTCATAGGTGAGAATGATGATGAGTGTCACGGATCAGCACATTCATCATGTTGAAGTGCAACGAATATCTTAGAACAGGAATAAACTGGATTGAATAGAAAATAGTAGGAATTACATTAAAACTCGAGGTACAGCAGAGCTTCACACCCTTAATCTATGGTGTGTAGAAACTCCACCGTTGAAAATACATAAGTGATCAAGGTTCAGGCATGGACGAATGGCCAGCCCCCATAGTCTAAGAACCAAACGTCCAAAGATGGATTTAAGATAAAAGACGAAAACCAAGATGTCTAATACAATAGTAAAATGTCCTATTTATACTAGACTAGCTACTAGGGTTTACAGAAATAGGTAGTTGATGCAGAAATCCACTTCTGGGGCCCACTTGGTGTGTGCTTGGGCTGAGCTTGAGCTTTACACGTGCAGAGGCTTATTTTGGAGTTAAACGCCAAGTTGTAACGTGTTTTTGGCATTTAACTCTGGTTTGTGACGTGTTTCTGGCGTTTGACTCCAGAATGCATCATGGAACTGCCGTTGAGCGCCAGTTTGCATCATCTAATCTCGAATAAAGTATAGACTATTACATATTGATGGAAAGCTCTGGATGTCTACTTTCAAACGTCGTTGAGATCCCGCCATTTGGAGTTCTGTTGCTCTAGAAAATATATTTCGAGTGCAGGGAGGTCAGAATCCAACAGCATCAGCAGTCCTTTATCAGCCTTTTATCAGAGTTTTGCTCAGGTCCCTCAATTTCAGCCAGAAAATATCTGAAATCACAGAAAACACACAAACTCATAATAAATTCCAGAAATGTGAAAAAGCGTATAAATTATCCGCTCATCACAACACCAAACTTAAATTGTTGCTTGTCCCCAAGCAACTGAAAATCAAATAGGATAAAATGAAGAGAATATACTATAAATCCCAAAATATCAATGAATATTAGTTCTAATTAGATGAGCGGGACTTGTAGCTTTTTGCCTCTGAACAGTTTTGGCATCTCACTTTATCCTTTGAAGTTTAGAATGATTGGCATCTATAGAAACTCAAAATTCAGATAGTGTTATTAATTCTCCTAGTTAAGTATGTTGATTCTTGAACACAGCTACTTTTATGAGTCTTGGCCGTGGCCCTAAGCACTTTGTTTTCCAGTATTACCACCAGATACATAAATGCCACAGACACATGACTGTGTGAACCTTTTCAGATTGTGACTCAGCTTTGCTAAAGTCCCCAGTTAGAGGTGTCCAGAGCTCTTAAGCACACTCTTTTTGCTTTGGATCATGACTTTAACCACTCAGTCTCAAACTTTTCACTTGGACCTGCATGCCACAAGCACATGGTTAGGGACAACTTGATTTAGCCGCTTAGGCCTGGATTACTTCCTTGGGCCCTCCTATCCATTGATGCTCAAAGTCTTGGATCCTTTTTACCCTTGCCTTTTGGTTTTAAAGGCTATTGGCTTTTTCTGCTTGCTTTTTCTTTTTCTTTCTATTTTTTTCGCCACTTTTTTTTTCGCAAGCTTTGTTCTTCACTGCTTTTTCTTGCTTCAAGAATCAATTTTATGATTTTTCAGATCATCAATAACATTTCTCTTATTCATCATTTTTTCAAAACCCAACAATTTTAACATTCATAAACAACAAGATAAAAAATATGCACTGTTCAAGCATTCATTCAGAAAACAAAAAGTATTGTCACCAAATCAATATAATTAAACTAATTTCAAGAATAAATTCGAGACTCATGTACATCTTGTTCTTTTGAATTAGAAACATTTTTCATTTAAGAGAAGTGAAGGATTCATGGAATTATTCATAGCCTTAAGACATAGTTACTAAATACTAATGATCATGTAGGAAAGACACAAACATAGATAAACATTAAGCATAAAAACCGAAAAACAGAGAATCAATAACAAGGAATGAGTCCACCTTACTGATGGTGGCGCCTTCTCCTTGAAGGACCAATGATGTCCTTGAGCTCTTCTATGTCTCTTCCTTGCCTTGGTTGCTCTTTGATCTTCTCTAATCTCATGGAGAATGATGGAGTGCTCTTGGTGTTCCACCCTTAGTTGGTCTATGTTATAACTCAAGTCTTCTAGAGAAGTGTTGAGTTGTTCCCAATAGTTGTTGGGAGAAAAGTGCATCCCTTGAGGCATCTCCGGGATTCCTTGGTGATGACCTTCCTCATGCGTCTCTTGGGATCTATGAGTGGGCTCTCTTGTTTGCTCCATCCTCTTCTTTGTGATGGACTTGTCCTCTTCAATGAGGATGTCTCCTTCTATAACAACTCCAGCTGAGTAGCATAGATGGCAAATAAGATGAGGAAAAGCTAGCCTTGCCAACGTAGAGGGCTTTTCGGCTATTTTGTAGAATTCAAGGGAGATGACTTCATGAACTTCTACTTCCTCTCCAATCATGATGCTATGGATCATGATGGCCGGATCCACAGTAACTTCAAATCGGTTGCTAGTGGGGATGATGGAGCGTTGGATGAACTCCAACCATCATCTAGCTACGGGCTTGAGGTCCAGTCTTCTTAATTGAACCGGCTTGCCTTTGGAGTCTCTTTTCCATTGAGCTCCTTCCACACATATGTCCATAAGGACTTGGTCCAACCTTTGATCAAAGTTGACCCTTCTAGTGTAGAGGCGTGCATCTCCTTGCATCATGGGCAAGTTGAACGCCAACCTCACATTTTTCGGATTGAAATCTAAGTATTTCTCCCGAACCATTGTCAGATAATTCTTTGAGATCGGGTTCATACTTTGATCATGGTTCCTAGTGATCCATGCATTGGCATAGAACTCTTGAACCATTAGGATTTTGACTCGTTGAATGGGGTTGGTCAGAACTTCCCAACCTCTTCTTTGGATCTCATATCGGATTTCCGAATACTCATTTTTCTTGAGTTTGAAAGGGACCTCGGGGATCACCTTCTTCTTGGCCACAACTTCATAGAAGTGGTCTTGATGGGCTTTAGAGATGAATCTCTCCATCTCCCATGACTCGGAGGTGGAAGCTTTTGTCTTTCCTTTCTCTTTTCTAGAGGTTTCTCCGGCCTTAGGTGTCATAAGTGGTTATGGAAAAACAAAAAAGCTATAGTTTTACCACACCAAACTTAGAATATTGCTCACCCTCGAGCAAGAGAAGAAAGAATAGATAAAGAAGAAGAAGATGTGGAGGAGAGGGAGAGAGGGTTGTGTTTCGGCCAAGGAGGAGAAGAGAGGGTTGTGTTGTGTGAAAATGAAGAATAATGGAGGGGTTTATATAGTGGAGGGAGAGGGTTAAGGTTCGGCCATATTGGGTGGGTTTGGGTGGGAAAGGAATTTTGAATTTGAAGGTAGGTGGGGTTTATGGGGAAGAGTGGATGGATGTGAGTGGTGAAGAGGTGATGGGGAAGAGAGATTGAGGTGATTGGTAAAGGATTTTTGGGAAAAAGTGTTATTGGATTGTGTGAAGAGGAGAGAAGGTAAGTTGAGGTAGGTGGAGATCCTATGGGGTCCACAGATCCTGAGGTGTCAAGGATTTAACATCCCTGCACCAATTAGGCGTGTAAAATGCCATCTCTATGCAATCTTGGCATTTAACGCCAGATTGATGCTTGTTTTTGGCGTTAAACGCTAGCTCTATGCTTGTTTTGGGCGTTCAACGCCCATTTGCAGCATGTTTCTGGCGTTGAACGCCAGTTCCATGCTTGTTTCTGGCATTCAGCGCAAGCTCTCCTCAGGGTGTATTCCTGGAATTTAAATGCCACGATGCTGCTTGTTTCTGGCGTTCAATGCCAGATCCATGCTCTGTTCTGGCGTTGAACGCCAGCCAGATCCTCCTTACTAGCGTTTAAACGCCAGTAAGCCCTTCCTCCAGGGTGTGTTTTTTCTTCTACTATTTTTTGTTCTGTTTTTAATTTTAGTATTTATTTTATGACTCCACATGATCATGAACCTAATAAAACATAAAAGAACAATAAAAGAAAAATAAAATTAGATAAATAAAAATTGGGTTGCCTCCCAATGAGCACTTCTTTAATGTCAATAGCTTGACAGTGGGCTCTCATAGAGCCTCACAAGTGATCAGGTCAATGTTGTAGACTCCCAACACCAAACTTAGAGTTTGGATGTGGGGATTCAACACCAAACTTGGAGTTTGGCTATGGCCTCCCAACACCAAACTTAGAGTTTGATTGTGGGGGCTTTTTTTGACTCTGTACTGGGAGAAGCTTTTCATGCTTCCTCTCCATGTATACAGAAGAACACCTTTGGGTCTTAAACACAAGGTAGTCCCCATTCAATTGAAGGACTAATTTTCCTCTGTTAACATCTATTACAGCTCCTGCTGTGGCAAGGAAAGGTCTTCCAAAGATGATACATTCATCCTCCTCCTTCCTAGTGTCTAAGATTATGAAATAAGTAGGGATTTAAAGGCCTTTAACCTTCACTAGCACATCCTCTACCAATCCATAAGCTTGTCTTACTGACTTGTCTGCCATTTGTAATGAGAATATGGCAGGCTGTACCTCAATGATTCCCTGTCCTCTCCATTACAAAATTGTGATCTCTAACAATGGCATTCAACTTGGTGTGCGCATCTATTAACTCAGCACTTTCTTCACAACTTCGCACAACTAACCAGCAAGTGCACTGGGTCGTCCAAGTAATAAACCTTACGTGAGTAAGGGTCGATCCCACGGAGATTGTTGGTATGAAGCAAGCTATGGTCATCTTGTAAATCTCAGTTAGGCGGATAATAAATGGTTATAGAATTTTCGAATAATAATAATAAATAAATAGAAAATAAAGATAGAAATACTTATGTAAATCATTGGTGAGAATTTCAGACAAGTGTATGGAGATGCTTTGTCCCTGTTGGATCTCTGCTTTCCTACTGCCTTCCTTTAATCCTTCTTACTCCTTTCCATGGCAAGCTGTATGTAGGGCATCACCGTCGTCAATGGCTACATCCCATCCTCTCAGTGAAAAAGGTCCAAATGCTCTTGTCACAGCACGGCTAATCATCTGTTGGTTCTCGATCATGACGGAATAGAATCTATTGATTCTTTTGCGTTTGTCATCACGCCTAACAATCGCGAGTTTGAAGCTCCTCACAGTCATTCAATCCCTGAATCCTACTCGAAATACCACAGATAAGGTTTAGACTTTCCGGATTCTCATGAATGCCACCAACAATTCTAGCTTATACCACGAAGATTCTGATTAAGGAATCCAAGAGATATGCGTTCGATTTAAGGTAGAATGGATGTGGTTGTCAGTCACGCGTTCATAGGTGAAAATAATGATGAGTGTCACGGATCATCACATTCATCATGTTGAAGTGCAACGAATATCTTAGAACAGGAATAAACCGAATTGAATAGAAAATAGTAGGAATTGCATTAAAACTCGAGGTACAGCAGAGCTCCACACCCTTAATCTATGGTGTGTAGAAACTCCACCGTTGAAAATACATAAGTGATCAAGGTTCAGGCATGGCCAAATGGCCAGCCCCCAAAGTCTAAGAACCAAACATCCAAAGATGGATTTAAGATAAAAGACGAAAACCAAGATGTCTAATACAATAGTAAAATCTCCTATTTATACTAGACTAGCTACTAGGGTTTACAGAAATAGGTAATTGATGCAGAAATCCACTTCTGGGGCCCACTTGGTATGTGCTTGGGCTGAGCTTGAGCTTTACATGTGCAGAGGCTTCTTTTGGAGTTAAACGCCAAGTTGTAACGTGTTTTTGGCGTTTAACTCTGGTTTGTGACGTGTTTCTGGCATTTGACTCCAGAATGCAGCATGGAACTGGCGTTGAGCGCCAGTTTGCATCATCTAATATCGAATAAAGTATGGACTATTATATATTGCTAGAAAGCTCTTGATGTCTAATTTCCAACGCCGTTGAGAGCGCGCCATTTAAAGTTTTGTAGCGCCAGAAAATTCATTTCGAGTGCAAGGAGGTCAGAATCCAACAACATCAACAGTCTTTTGTTAGCCTTTTATCAGAGTTTTGCTCAGGTCCCTCAATTTCAGCCAGAAAATACCTGAAATCACAAAAAAACACACAAACTCCTAGTAAATTCTAGAAATGTGAATTTAGCATAAAAACTAATGAAAACATCCCTAAAAGTAGCTAGATCCTACTAAAAACTACCTAAAAATAATGCCAAAAAGCGTATAAATTATCCGCTCATCACATGACAAACGCTCAGTTGCATGCATAGTCGGTCCATTCCTCAGGCTTTACAGGAAAGACCGCCCTAATACCATAATGTAACACCCTAACTATCAAAGCTCACGCTTCCGACTGCGCAGTTCTGATAACTCGGATATTATGACGACTCTAATACTATTTAATACTAAAATATGAGCTTGTTTAAAACTTCAAACCGCAATGCTGCTCCAAAACACTTTTGTTATGTAACGTACATCCATACATACAATACAACTTACAAAAACTCACAAGGAGTACATACATATGTACATATATATTAAATAGCTTTACAAGCATTAACCAATACAATTCCTATCCCTCTTATAGAATGTATAAAGATAGAGGCGAGGAAACAATAAGCAATAACCAAAACAATAGAAAACATCACGACAACAACTAGTTAAACTCTTTGTGACTTCTGCGTCCATATCCTGAAAGGGAAATTTGTAGGGGGGTGAGAACATCATCCTCGAAAGGGTTCTCAATAGAGGATTTTTGAGAATTACTATAATAGGATACGCGAGATAAGATCATTTCAGTGATTAATAACCGCCTTATGCATCTTTTCAAAAGCAAAGGTTTACTATCAAGAAAAATGTGAAATCTTTCCTGAAAGAGGAAACTGTTCATGTAAAAATAAAATTCAAAAGCCTTTCAAAAGGTTTATCTATGCTGAACTAAATTAGCCTTTCATACTTTTCCAAACCAGAAATATCAACCTGACATGGCCTTCGGCCCACCTCATGATCAACCACAGCTCTAAGCCTAAACAACCCAAAGAACAACCAATCACCAGAGTCTAACAGAGTCTCAATCGCAAACATAAATAGGAAAGTTCAAGCACACAAACAGTTAATGCAAGTAAAACAATTAGCAGTTAATCACAAGTAATCACAAAGATAAACCAAGTACAATATGCACACTCAAATAATGTCACATAGATGCATATGATGCATACCTGTCCTAGTGGCTGATGATATCATCTGTCAGTTATGTCACCAACCCGACAAGTCTTGGTAGCTAACCATTGGACTGTCCCTCTGTCGTGCATCCCCAACTCGAGTTATTCTCAATCATAAACATGATCATACCCATAATCATACAATACCCACACTGGTGTTTATCCACGGGGGGCGAGCTCATCCGGAACTTTCACAGTGTCTGGCCACACTTACGACATAGGATCAGCAGAGTATCGAGTCTCAACCTAGAGCATGTGGTGGCTAGCCACTGCTACTACCCAGGGAAACTCGTATCTCAG
The DNA here is from genome assembly GCF_000817695.3 of Arachis duranensis. Classification (NCBI taxonomy): domain Eukaryota; kingdom Viridiplantae; phylum Streptophyta; class Magnoliopsida; order Fabales; family Fabaceae; genus Arachis; species Arachis duranensis. Next base: position 86,981,267 of record NC_029780.3, read on the forward strand.
ATAATTGGAAGTGCAACAATCACATTATCAATAACTCAACATATATGCATTTATTCTCAGCCATAAGTCAACTTTCATCTCAGCCATCTGGCTTAGATTCACAATTCATAGTCAGCCATCCGGCTCATAACATATTTTGTAATCAGCCATAATTCATTATCATACATAGCCATTCCGGCTCATAACAAATAGCACTTCCACCATCCAACATCATCAAATTCATAAAATCATCATTTAAGTTATAAATCACTTTTTCTCAATTCACTTCACTTTGAAATCAAATTTCAACTTTTTTCAGTCTTGGCTTTAAAGATCTCATTTCTCAAATCATCCCAGACTCATAAGTCACTTTTACTCAAAGTAAGTTTCCTTTTTAAAAACAAATCCACCATCGGCATCTTCTTTCCAAAACTTCCAAAACTATGGCAAGTTAAAGATTCATTTTGAAATATTCAAAATCATCCATCCAACAACGGGATTTTATAACAAAAGTCCCTCGGCAGAGTCTCAAATCTTTAGGGAAGGACAACCTATCTCAATTCCTTAAAAACTCATTGAAACTCTTAAAATCATAAATTCTTGGTTCAAGTAAATAAAAACTGAATTTATTATGAAACCGAGTCATACAAAATTACAAGTTCCAACCCAATCTAAAAATCAATTCACTTGGAACAGAACCAATCCATTTGAATCAAATCACTTTCAGATTTCTTCTTGAAACCAATCCTCTAACCTCTTCCAAAATGTCTCAAACGTAATTATTCAATCCAAAGTCTAATTTCCTTTAAAATTACTAAAAGCTCCTCTGAACGAAATCTTTAAGTCCAACCAAGAGCAAAAGTCCTTTTTATATTAAAATCAATATTAGAACCTAATTCTTTCCTTCAATGGTTCAAATGATAAAATAATTCATTTTTAAATAAGTCGAACTTAAGACACGTAGTTTTCTTAAATAAATTATGCTTGAAAACATAAGTATTTTCTTAATAAATCAAAGAATACAATTTCTCAAATCCAAACCTTTCTAAATAACTTTTCAAACAAAGTCTAGGATTTTTATAGAAATTTTGGCAGGACCTCCCCTAAAACTTGGACTTTGCCACCTGGTTCGGGTCCTAACTAAACCGTTCTACAATCTTTTTCAACGGTCCAAATCCAAAATCAGTTCAAGAGCAAGCTAAATTTTTTTTATTTTTTTAGCATGTTTAATAAATTTTTAGTAGTAAAAATAAATGGACTAGAAAAATAGAAAAAATTGAGAAGATATAATTTACATCTTTTTTAAAAGATTAATTTTTTAAAAAAGATTTTTTACATAATAAATAAACAAAAAAGTACTTTTATATTATTATACCCAAACATATTTGATAGATAAAATGATCTTTTTGCATGAAATATCCAAATATAAAATTAATTTTACTTTTCTATAAAATCTTTTAAAAAATGAGAGCTCAAAAATATATTTTTTTAAAAGTTCACCCAAACAAATCCTACCTTATACTATCTCTAATTTAATATCTATTTATCTATAATTTTATGACGTATTTTATTTAAATGAATATTCTAAAAATTAATTTTAATTTGTTAATCCTTTGATATAATAAGAATTTGATTGGTGTTTAAAAATTATCATTATTATTTTACTGTTCGATTAAATAATAGAGGAATGTGGACACTAAACCGGATAAGGGTTAGGGTTTAGAGAGAGAGAATAACTCCGTAGGTACTCCGTAGGTATTCCGTTGGTACCCCTGAGAGTATGAGAGCACGAGAGGGAGGGCAAGCACGGTGGAAAAACACAGGATGGGATAGAGTTAGGCACTCACAGATTGATAAAGATCTGCGAATTTAGAATCGAGAAGAGTATCAACGTTTGAAAAAAGAGTATCAACGACATATATTTGTCTCATAAGCAGAAGAACAGACGGATCTACTTGTTTGCTTTCATAAGGTATACTACGAAGGGAGGGGCACTCAAAGCAATACAAGAGATGAACCGAATGCGATTGCGGGGTAAAGAGATCTTTGTGGGAGAGGCTAAGTATCAGAGACAGTTTGATGATAAGGCAAAATATGTTACAGAAGATGCAGCTAATACCAGATATCTTCAGAAGAGTTTAATTGGCTATGGAAACCACCAAGAAACTGAAACTGATCCTGGAGGATGTGCGGGTCCAGTAACCCAACCTGGATGTGGAACATGGGATGTACTCTAGTGTAGAAGCATGGTACCGCCTGGGGATGGGAAGGAGATTGGAGTTAATCACAATCTTGCTACCGTAAGGTGCGACGGTGACTTTTATCATACTGCGCTTTCACAAGGAATTCTTGGCACCCGCTGCGGGTGGTGGTGCAGGGGATGAGATGCATTGGACAGTGATAAGGGAGGAGGGTGTTGGGTATCACGCAGCTGTGGTGGATAACGTGAATCAAATAACGACGCGGGATATGGTGGAGGAGTGGTAGAGATAGAAGTTGGCCGGCAGAAGGTCAGCGGTGGTGCCAACGGAAATGCTTGGAAAGCGGTTGCGGTCACGGTGAATGATGAGTTTGACATTGGCGGTGTTGTGAAGGAGCATGATGGTGTTGGAGGGCACAAACCAGTGCCAACAGTGAAAACCTCTATGGTAATAAAGGTAAATGGCGTAGGGATGAATGATTTCTCTTGTGTGGGGATGCTTCATGCGGTCAACAACTCTGTGATAGATAGCGACAATCTATTGGATGGGAAAGAAGGGAAAAGAGTAATAGGGAGCATGAATGAAACTAATGCCATATCACATACGGTTCACGAAAGTCTGGATGGGTGTGTAAAGAAGAACATCGTTACAAGATTGGTAAGTGATGATGGAGTAGAGGAAGCAGATTCAGGGGGTGAGGATACTCTGAGAGAGAGAGAGAGAGAACATACTTTGTAGCCGATGGGGTGGTCAGGAACTTGGAGGATGTTGGAAATTTTGAAAATGATGTAATCAGTGATCAGAATATTGTGAAGCAAATAAAAAGCTAGGATGAAGACTTGATTGAAAACAGAGTTGCTTGGGCCTTGGCAGTGGAATCAGGGGCTATCCCATATGATGAGGAAGACGACATAATGACAGCTCTTCAAGCTCAGAATGAAGTGCTTGTACAGAAACGAAGGCAAGCAAAGTAAAAGGAGAAAGCAAGAAGGAGCCGGCCTAAAAATCGGAATAAGGTGTGTAATAATGTACTTAAATGATTTATAGTTTTTGGAATGTGAGGGATATTGGGGGTGTTGGAAAAGTGGGTATGGTTAAAAATTTTAAGAGAAAAAATAATGTAAATATACTAGGCTTGATAGAGACAAAAAAGAATGAAGTTACTAAGTTTGACGTTGTGCAAATTTTGGGAAATGATGCGGTGGATTGGGAATATGTGGGTTCCGAAGGGGCTTTTGGAGGTCTATTGTTAATGTGGGACAAAATAATTTTTAAGTTGAGTAAATGTTATAAAGTAGAGAGGTGGTTGTGTGTGGAAGGGGTGTTGATGAGCAATAATTTTCATTGTGCGTTTTGTTTGGTGTATGGTGCGCATGTCAGGGAGGAGAAGCTAACTGTGTGGGAGGAGTTGAGTTTTATTGCTGGAGTATGCCAGGTCCACATTTGTTATATGGGTGATTTTAATGAGATTGTGAGAGTAGATGAAAGAAAAGGAGCTAATGCTTTAACAGCATCAGCAGAAGATTTTAGAGACTGGATCTGGAATATGGAGTTAGTGGATTTAGAACTGAATGATCGCAAATTTATATGGTTTAGAGGCCAATCTTGCAGTCGCATTGATAAAGTCTTTGTTAACCTGGAATGGCTTGAACAGTTTCCTGAGATACGGCTTAAAGGTGGGCCAAGAGGTTTATCTGATCATTGTCCTTTGATAGTGGAAGATAGTAGATTAAGAGGAGGGTTGAGGCCATTTCGAAGTCTGAATTCTTGGTTCACACATGACGGTTTTCTCAGAATGGTGAAGGAGGAATGGAGGGGTCTAGATGAGGTTCAATTTACTAAAAATTTGAAGGCTTTGACGATACCTTTGAGTAGATGGCACAAGGAGAAGTTTGGTGATATTGATTTGAAGGTACAACAGTTGGAAGATGAAATCAAGAAGTTGGATGATTTGGCTAGTGATGGAGTTTATGATGGGACTATGGAGGCAAGAAGGAGAGCTCTAGTTAACTTCTATAAGCGTTGGTATATCAGGAAGGAAATCCATTGGAAGCAGATGTCAAGGTCCCGACATGCTAAGTACATGGATAAGAACACTAGATATTTTCATAATTTAGCCTCAGCAAGAAGAAGAAATAATCGAATTGATGCGTTGGCGATAAGTGGCAGATTGGTGAGGAATCAAGCCAGGATAAAGAGTGCAATAAGAGATTTTTACAAGAACTTGTATAATCAGGAAGCGTCACCTTTGGTAGGTATTCGGGATGGTCTAGTTAACAAGATACAGGAAGAGGACGCTACAGACTTAGAGAGGATGCCTTCGGCTAACGAAATAAAGGAATCAGTTTGGGATTGCGAGTCGTCTAAGGCCCCTGGCTGTGATGGCTACAATATGAACTTCATAAAGAAGTGTTGGGGGGAAATTGGTACTGAGTTTACTGCAGCTGTCATGGATTTCTTCCAGTCAGCTACGCTACCAAGAGATTCTAATGTTACATGGGTGGCTCTGGCTCCAAAGTTTGTGGGAGCAAGGGAGATTAAAGATCTTCAGCCGATTAGCATGGTAGGGTGTGTGTATAAGGTCATTTTGAAGGTGTTGGTGTGGAGAATAAGAAGGATAATGCCTGACTTAGTAGGGAAGACTCAGAGTGCGTTTGTGCAGGGGAGGAAGATTCATGATGGGGCTTTGATTACGTGCGAAACTGTGCAATGGTTGAAGCAAAGAAAGAAGAAATCGGCAATAATCAAACTGGACTTTCAAAAAGCTTACGATAGAGTCAAATGAAAATTTGTGGATATTGTACTTCAAAAAATGGGCTTTGGGCAAAGATAGCGAGGGTGGATCAAGGAATGTGTGTGCACGGCGTCTATGTCTCTTTTGATAAATGGCTCGCCTTCTAAATCTTTTAAGATAGAACGGGGCTTACGACAAGGGGATCCTCTTTCTCCGTTTCTTTTTGTTTTTGTTGTTGAGGTCCTTCATAGGATGATAGGAGAGGCAGTAAGACATGGAAGGATCTCTCCTTTGTTGGTTGGAAAAGATAATATTGAGTTGTCTCACTTGCAATTTGCGGATGACACAATACTTTTTTGCCCCCCGAAAGAGGAGACTATTTGCAATTATAAGCGGCTTCTACGGTGTTTTGAGATGATGTCTGGCTTGAGTATTAACTTTGATAAATCTAGCTTGATTCCGGTTAATTGCGAGCGAGAGTGTCACAAAGGATGTGTATCTTGTTGGGGTGTAAGGAAGCAACGTTGCCAGTCAAATATCTTGGTATTTCTTTGGGAGCGAATCCGAAATTGGTCAAGACATGGAAACCTATTATAGACAAAGTAGAAGAGAAACTTAATCTGTGGAAAGCCAAAATGGTTAATAAAGCTGGTAAGCTGGTACTCATCAAATCTATGCTTAATAGTCTACCGGTTTACTATCTTAGCTTATATAAGATGCCCAGAGCAGTAGTAGATAATTTTATATCTTTGCAAAGGAGGTTCTTGTGGAGTAATGAGGACGGAAGGGATGGGATACCTTTGGTAAGGTGGGATATTGTGCAAGCTCCAAAACGCTTCGGGGGTTTGGGCGTGGGCGATGCAGTGCTCCGGAATACAGCGTTGTTGTTCAAGTGGTGGCGGCAGTTTTCAAAGGAGGATTGCCCATTATGGAAGAAAATTGTGTGCTCCTGCAATGACTTGAAGCCAAATGTCCTTCTTTCTTGTCAACCAATTCCTAATACAAAGGGTCCGTGGAGGGACATTTGTCAATTGCAGATAAGAGAACAGCAAGCGAGAGATAAGATGGTCAGAGGGTTATCATTAGAGTTAGGAGATGGTAGAAGAATTCATTTCTGGGAAGATAAGTGGCTACCATATAGTGTGTTGCAGGATGTATTTTCAAGGCTTTTCTCGATTTCAAATCAAGTCGGATCTGTTATAGGGGATTGTAGGTTCTGGGATGGGCTGGAGTGGATATGGAACTTTCATTGGAGAAGGGTACTATTCCAATGGGAGTTAGAATTAGTTAACCAATTTCATGGAGTTCTACAATCTGTCAGGTTAACAAGTGAGAGGGAGGACATAATAGTATGAAAATTTGATATATTAGGAGTTTACTCTACTAACTCATTTGTGCAGGTTTTGTAGGCTGAGACTCTCCCGGAGGATATTACGAGTTATAGTTTCACTAGATCTATATGAAGAGGACTAGTACCACAAAGAGTTGAGCTATTCACCTGGTTTGTGTTAGTTGGTATAGTCAATACTAAAGAAGGATTGATTGGATTGGGCATTATTGATCACAGGGATATGATTTGTGTTTTATGTAAAAAAGAAACTGAGAATGATTTCTACTTATTCATTGGCTGTGAGTTTACGTGGCAGGTGTGGTGTGCTTGGATATACGCCTATAATAAATTTTGGTCTATTCCAAGAACCATTAAGCAACACTTTAAGAGTTGGACAGGAGCTCCTGTAAGAAAAGTCGAACGTAATACGTGGCTGATTGGTTTTTTTGCTATTATTTGGAATACGTGGTTGGAAAGGAATGCCAGGATTTTCAAGAATCAAGAAACATGCGTGGCAGAAGTTATTACCAAGTCAATTAGGAGCTACAAAGAGTGGGTTGGCTTTGTTCAGTCTAATTGTTGATGGCAATGCCGGAGATAACTTCAGTTTTTTTGTTTAGTGTTTGTATTGTAACTCTGAACTTTCTAAATGCTCCACTTTACTGTGTTGAGCTTCTTATTTCAAAAAAAAAAATAATAGAGAAATGTGTAACAATATTTTGTAATTGTTTTTATAATTTAAATATTAATTAAAATTAATATTTTAATATATACAAATGTTATTGCATAATAATTAATCTTAAAAATAAAAAATATTTTGTATGCATTTATTTGTTTCTTATTTAAAAACAAAAAATTTTACTTGTTATTTTTTTAAATTTTAAATTGATTTTGTTTCTGAATTTTGGTATGAAATATAATTTTTAAAAATATAGGTTAAAAAATTCAAAATAAAATCAATTTAACATTTTAAAAATGGCAAGAGTAGCTTTTTAATTTTAAATAAAAAATATANGATTTTTAAACAGCAATCAAATTTTTATTATACTAAACATTTAATTAATTAAAATTATTTTTTAGTATATTTATTTTAATAAATAACATCATAGAATGATAGAAAGATAAATATTAAGTTAGAGAGATATGATAAGATAATGAAAAAAAGTAAACAAAGATATATAAACTGTTATACTCTCTAACCATTTATAATAATAGTTAATTTTTATATAAATCTTTACATCTTGTAAAAGTTTTTTATAATAGTTAATTTTTACATAAATATCAATATCATGTAGCAGTTTATAATAATAGTCAATTTTCATAAAAAATTTATATTCTATAATAATTTACGTATAATTTTGAAATTATATAAATTAAATAGGATCAAAATATAACAATTTTAAAAAATTACATTCGGATAAAATTGATCCATCTTTTTATTTATTTATTTACGCAATTTGCTCTATTGTTATGATCCAGCATCAGCCATCCAGGTGTTGTATGACCAATTATTTTTCAAATATCTTTAACTTCTTTATGTTTTTACACTACATGTCAATATGTCATCAGCACTACTTGCTAAAAAATAAACAAAGAAAAAAAAAAGGAAAAACAGATAGAGGGTGGGCATGGCAAATTAAAGGACAAAAACTTTCAAGTTGCTATTAAAATAAAGAAAAATATTGAAATTAATCCCTAAAAATTTATTTATTTTTAAATTAATTTTTAAAAATTTTTTTAATCAAATTTTTCTTTTAACAATTTTAAATTAATTATGTTAGTTATTCCGTCACTTTTATGGTTAACGGCGTTAAATTTTGTTGATGTTGTAAGTTAAGTAGTATTAAAACACATACTTAGTAGTCCTAATTGACTATTAACATAAATTAGTTTATGAAATTAAACCAAATCAAATCCTAAATTGAAAGATTTCAATTACTCAAATTTTTTCTTCAATTAGATTTTGATATAATCTAATTTCATAAACTTATTATATATGTATTAAAATGTCACTTAATATGCTACATTAATAAATTTTAATACCGTTAACAAAAAAAATTAACAGAAAAACTAACATAATTAATTTAAAATTTTTAAAAAACAAATTTAATTAAAATTGATTTTTTAAAAAATTAATTTAAAAAATAAATAATCTTTCAAAAATTAATTTAACTATCTACTCCTAAAATATCCTAAATGAAAGGAATTAGCAAGACACTTTGATTTCAGCACAATAGCAACATTATTTTGGGGGATTTGTACAAGGATTTGACCTCTCATCTGAAAATATATATAAAGTGGAGGCCCCACAAATAAATATGAAGCATTATTGATTTATAGGCCTGCTTCAGAGGTAATGACTCTACTGCAATGTGTTTCCACCACTCTTCAATTCCCCCTCTTTACTTGGCCTTTTTCTTCCTTTGCCTAGGCCAATTACAATGCAAGGCTTGTCTTTTCAAATCAGCAATTTTCATGCACAATAACATAAATGATTATCAGCAATATAATATGGTATAATGAAAAACAAAATATAGACATTTAATGTGTATTTAAAGTTGATAGAATATAATTTTTATTGTTTCTAAAATATATTATTTTTATTGGATTTTTTTATTTATAAATAAAACAAATATTTTGTTTACCACGTATTATTGAATACATTTACGTTTGTCTGCTTAAGTAAGTATTAAGAATTTGAATTTCATCTTGTGTATACAGTAATCTATTAGCCAACGATAACAATAAACCCTTAAATAGGAATTTAGATCTTTTAAAATTTAAATTTTCACTTTAGAAAATAAAGTAAAATCTCTCACTATTAAATATTTTCTCTCTCACGTATTCTCTTGATTCTACCTATAAAATAAATAGTAATAGATCATACTTTACTCTCTAAAGTTAAATTCAAAATTTAGAGGATCCAAATCTCTTAAATAGAGTTTAAATCCTGCGACAGATTAGTCTTTAGTCTATCGGACAAGAACATAGATATTTTACGCGTTGCATATTTCAATAAATAAAATATTTAATTTAAATAAAAAAATTCAAATTTTATTCTTTTACTACTAATAAAATTTTTCATACAACTTATAGTTAATTAAGAACGAAAATTAAATAATAGTTTGATTAATTTTAAAATACCCATTAAGTATGTTTTACAAATATGCAAGAATTATTTATCAATTTATTATATGAGCACATATATTAATTATTATTTGATAATCTTATGGAGATAAAAAAAAATAAATTTATCTTATTTAGTATTTATTAATAGTAATATTAATTAATAAATATTAAATAAAATAAATTTGAATTATTTTTGATTAATTGTTT
>NC_029780.3:86990880-87022918 GCF_000817695.3 Arachis duranensis
GAGCATTATTTAAATTATATAACTCAAATAGCATAATTTTTTCATATTCAATTAAGAGATTGTGGGTTCAAATTTTCTATCTTTGATAAAAAAAATTATATAACTAACAACTGAATTTCAAATAATAGAATGTTAAAATACTATCTAATTATAATTGTCTTTTAAGATGTAACACTTAATTTTAAAATCAACAAAGTTAGTTGAATAAAAATAGAAAAGGTTGAGAAAAGAGCCATACTTTAACAATTATTAGTAATAACTAATAAGGATGAAGTTGGGGAAAAAATTAATTCAGTCTCGTTATATATTTAAATTTTTTAGTAATTAAATTTAATTAAATTGATCTAAATTATTTAACAAAATTTACTTATATAATATGCACTTAAAATTATGTCATTTTTTTATCATTTTTTTTATGTATTTTTGTGCATTTCCTTTTTAGTATTATTGTTATGTTTTTATTTTTTTTTTCTTAAGAGAATAAAATAAAAAAAATTATAAAAAATATAAAAAAAAGTAGCAAAATATGTGAAAAAAAAGGAAAATTTTAAATTATATAGACTTTATTAGAATAAAAAATACTGAAATTTTTTAACAACAACATAAATTTCTAATTTTTGACATTAAAATTTTGTTACAAAAATGTCTTATTTAATGTTACAGTTTTTTTGTTTTTTTATTTTTTTTTGTTGTTCTTATTTTTTTTAAAAAAAATATTGTTTTTCATATTAGACTTGAATAAATATGTATTGTATTATAATTTTATTTAATTGAATGAATGTAAAATTTTCTTCTTTTTATTAATTTTGTAGTATTATGTATTTTTTATTTAATTTTTTTGTTTTAATTCTTATTAAGATAGTAAAACAATTTAGTTAGATTTGATTAAATATTTTACTTGGTTACGTTGTGGAGCTTTATTCAAATTAATTATGCTCTAAAGCTCTTAAATAGCAGGTAATTGTTGGATAGAGAAAAAATATTAATTAATTTAAAAATTTGATTAAAATTAAATTTTATAATAAATTGTTAATGGTCAAAATTATGAATAAAGTTGAAGCATTTCAATTTGGACTTTTTTCTTTAGGAAAAATAATTTTTTATTTCTAATATTTGTAAAAAGAAAATTTAAAATATCCGTAACAATTAATTTTTTTAATTTTAATTTTGATATTTTTAATTTATATCAAAATTACATCTAAACATTAATTTTATTTATAATATTAGATATAAAACTAAAAATATTTAGAATTAAATTGGACACAAATTAAAAATATTAAAAATAAATTTTAGCAAAATTAAATGTTAGAAATAGTTTTAACAAAAATTTGTAAATATTAAAAAATAGTATATTTTATCCCTTTTCTTTTGTATAATGAATGTCTTATCCATTAATCATAACAAAGTACTACTTACTAGCATTTTTTTCCATTCACATTTACCAAGAGCGTCAATGTTTTTATCATCCTGAAATTTTGTTTCTAAAATTATGTTTAGCTAGTTAGGGAAGCTTTTAATAACCTTTGTATTTAAAACAGAAAACATAACACCAAATATGGAATAAATCCTCAACAAGCAAGTTTTGGTATATATTTTCGCAAAAATGTTAAGACATTTTTAGTTAAAATTTTCAAATAATGCTTGAGCAGGTTGCAGTTTGTACCAAAAAAGAGAAGCAAATGAAGAAAATATTTCTCTGACAAAACTTTAAGAGCAGCTTTTATTAGTAATATATCCCATTCTTGATATCTCAATTTTATTAAGCAGTCTGTTCCTTATTCACATCTTTTATTAATTTGATTTTTGAGATCTTAATTTTATTATTGTAATTTTTAGGATTAAACTTCGCATACTATAATTTTTCTTTGACTTCTTTTTGGTACTGACTTAGTAAATCCAGTAATGAGTTAACATTTCTATAACAATGAATTAAGAGAAGTAATATGCAAGTGTTAGTTTATCACTGCGTTTGTTAAATCAGCGCTGGAAAGGGGTAAAAAAAACGAGCAATGTTACAGCATTAACATAATATATTATTTTTTACACCAGTTAATCAATAATATTAAAAATATTGACTAAAAATATAATATTAAACTATTAAACTAAAGATATTAAGTTGTTAATCTAAAATATACGTTGACAAAAATAAATTAAAATTATTAGTCCTCAAACTTTTTTATTTAGGGACTGTTATAATATCGAGAATTTAATTTTGAGGGTTATAATAGTATAATTGAAATCTCAATTAGTCAGTAATATTTAAAAATATTGACTAAAAATATAATATTAAATTATTAGACACTAATCTACAAGTTCAAAAATGCTAACTAAAATAAGTAAAAATTATTGGTCCTGGCACTTTAAAGACTATGATATTACATTTAAAATCTTAAAAATCAAATTAATAAAAGTTGTGAATTTAAAAGACAATCTTGTTAGGTAATCATTAGGAGTTTAGTCAACAATAAATTAACAAATATTTTTAAACTGTATTTTATATTAATTAATTATGATTAATTAACAATTATTTAAATTTTATTTTAAAAATATAAAATTCATAATTATTAATTACAATTATTTAAAATTTGGCTAGTTAAAAGTTATTTAACTAGACTTTTCCTTTAAAAGACCACTTTCTACCAAACATATACCTCCTATTATCTTCTTATTAATTAATTAACGGCCTCAATTCCTTTCTTCCCTTTGGAGCCTTAAATAAACTGATAATTAAATCTGGTAAGGTTTTTGAAAATTAAGCAACATATATAGTCCTTAAGCTTAAGGATATGTTCAATTTCTTCTAGGGAATAAGAATCAAGTACAAGAAAAGAAAACAAAGGGACTCGTGTTCATCTTTGTAAATTATGAATGTAGGACCTCCCTAATGAAATTCTTCGAACTCCTCACCTAACAAAAGATTGCTACTTTTCCTCAACTCACAAAAAAAGAAAAGCAAACCTCATACTATAATTAAAGCATTTGCATCTATAAAGCTAGTGAAAGATTTTACAGAGAGCCAAGGAGATATAATTTAAAAAAAAAAAAAACTTCTTTTTTTTTATGGAGAATAATTTAAGAATCAATAATTACAATAGACATCATCAAAAGAAGTTCACTAAGCGGCAATCAATAGTCCAGCCATATTAAAGTTAGAACTTTGAAAAATGAAACTAAAACAGTGTTTAAGGACAATAAGCTAATCCATTGAGCATGATTATGTTCCCCTAATTGCTAGCCCCGTTGGCTTTTTGGCATCCTAATCATAAAAGAACAGAAAAAAAAAGATACCTTTTAAATAATAAATAAACAATCCGAATAAAAATTACACTTCTTCATTGTTCAGTTCATAAGAACTAAGAAGATTTGGAGAGATAATTGAATGAGATTTTAATAAATATTGGTTTTAGTTTTCATTTGTTCATATAAATTTTGTGAATTTTCTTTTGAAGATATATGCTTTAATTTTGAAATGGGACAACTTTTGTTCTACCTAAACGAACCCTTTTAATTTAATGTGAATTTGTGATTAAAGACTCTCAAGTCTCATCCTTATAAACAAGTAGCCCCAGCTTGTCAGAACATATTGGTATCTTATAATGTTTAAAAAATATAAAAAATAAAATAAAATAAAGTAAAATATTGGTATATATATCATACTCTTATGACTTCCTTCACCAAAAATTGTTCTTGCATTTCTCCATTTTACAATGTATATAGGGGTATAAAGAGAGAAACTAAAGTAATTATAAGATACCAAAAAAACAAAAGTAACTATAAGATATACGAATACCTCTCTCACAGATATACTAATACACCTACGTATAATTTATTCTTTTGTTGTCTCCTTTTCCCCATCCAAATGAAATATCCCTTTCATTTCTTTTCTTTTCCTTTTTTTTTTCTTTTTTCCCCTTTTGGTTTATTAGTCCAAGAATAACTTCCATATATACAATACTATTTTATTTTATTTTTTTTCACCAAGACGAGTATACTTATACCATATTTGGTTTGGCATGTCAGATATTAAGGCAAATCAGATCCAATTCCATTCCCCTTTTGATTTGGTAAAGTTTAACTTGTCTGTCTACTCTCTATTAAAATGATATATTAACTTCTATTAAAATTTAAGTAACATTATTATTAAATAAGGTTAAATTTAAGTGTATAAGTACTATTTTCATCTTTCATGTTTGAAATATTTTTTAGTATTTTAATCGTCTTATTTTTATCTCAAAACATTTAAAATAATATCAATGTTATCTTACCGTTAAATTATTCGCTAATAATTAACAAAATTGATATACTATTAATAATATTTTTGTTAAAACTACATTTATTCAACCCTTTTTTTTTATTTTTACCCTCTCAACAAACTCAAACCTCATTCTCTTACTATTTTTTACACTATTAATTCTCCTACTTCTTTCTTCCTCCTCCTTAAACTCCTTTTGGAGAATTAATAATGTAAAAGAAAACAAGAGAATGAAATTTAAATTTGTTGAGAAGATAAATGTGAAAAAGAGAGTTGAACAAACCATAGCTTTAACAAAAGCTTATTAATAGTACATTAATTTTGTTAATTGTTAGTGAAAAATTTGACGATGGAATAATATTGATGTCATTTTAAATGTTTTGGGATAAAAATCAGATAATTAAAATATTAGAGATTAAATAGAATTCGCCATAAATATTGAAGACTAAAATAATACTTTATCCTATTAAATATTACTATATTCTTCAAATAATTGTTATTTAAATGAGATGGTGCATCTTCTTATCTTTTTTAAATGTATTAATGTTTTAATATATCACTTTATCCAAAGAGACAAATATTTGAAACAAGTATTTTATACAGGACTCGCTTAGAAGGAAATTTTAAAAAAATTAATGTAAGCGAAAACAAATAAAAGGAAGCCACATTTGTGAGAAATCTATGTAATTTTCCCTAGATATTATTATCAAAATATGGTAGGTTTTGTTTTGAATTAAACCCTAAATCAAATCAGGGGGAAATGCATGCATGTGACACCAAATAATAACTAGAAAGATTATATATTGCATTTCAACACTCAATTTTAATTTAATCCAAACATTAATTTTAAGTTTATATCTTGCATCCTCTAATTCGGACAACTTCTTGTGGTTGGAAAAAGCGTACACAAGAATCGTACACGAAATTATAGCAAGTGATATGCTCTTTACTGTAAAATCTAAAATCTGATGACAAAATTGACCAGACATGCGTACAATTGAAGAATTCCATATCCCACACTGTAAAAAAATAAATAAATAAAAAATCTTGTTTTAACTATAATTTTTCACTCTCATAAACGACAATTCATTCCCATCATTTTGATTGTCTTCATCCCACAACTTTCCAAGTTCATGAATATTGTTTGACTGTTTAAAAATGATGAAAGCACAAGATTTAATAATACCCCATATTATCATTATTGCAGTATGAATGAAGTTCCCACATTAATTAGAGTTTATATGATCAAATATTTGTCATCATTGGTATAAGTGTTTTGCTTTTCCAGTGAGCGTGATAATTACTTTGGATTCAGCTCTAGAGGATTTAAAACAAAGTGGATTTTTGTTTAACGTTAAAAAAAAAGGGTAAATCACCCATTTAAATCGATTTAATTCCAATATTACTCGTTTATCTTGAATTGTGTCTTTCGTTTTTAACGTCCTTACACAAATCGATCTGACTTAGAATCAGGTAAATTATTTTAACTAAAATCGATTTACCCTAGTACTATATCACAATATAAATCAATTTTAGCTATGACGATTTAGTAGGATAGTACATATATAGAGGAATCGATTTAACTGACCAATTTACTAGAAAAAGAAAAATCACATAAAACAGTTTCATCCAAACCGATTTATTAGGAGAGAAACAAACTTGCCAAAATTGGATTTATCCAGAATAATTTACTAGAAAGCAGATGTATATAAATAAGTAAAATTGCATTGTGTATGATATGTGTGTGATTTCAAAATATTTGGTGAAAGTATTTTAGTTTTAGTTCATTATAAAAAAAATTAAAAAAAATCGAGAGAATGAATTGAATTCAATAAAGATCTACTTGATGTCTTTGTTCCTTCATCTACTAATTTTGCACAAATGTAAAATAGTGTACTATAATAGTTTAAAATTTGTGGAATCAAGTGAATGAAGAAGTTGTTTTACAAAATGGGTATTAAGCACTCTGAGGGTGTGCCTTTATTAGCGTTCAACGCCAGCTCTGATGGCTCTTTGGGCGTTGAATGCTTATGCTGTATATCTTTACTAGCGTTAGACGCCAGTTCTCTTACCTTTTTGGGCGTTGAATGCCCAGCAGGGATGTCTTGACTGGCATTCAACGCCAGCTTCCCTGCCTATTGGGGCATTGAACATCTAGTGAAGGCTTCCTCACTGGCGTTCAGTGCCAGACTCTTAACCATTTTGGGCGTTGAACGCCCAGTGAAATCTTCCTCACTGACGTTCAATGCCTTCCCAATCTCTCCATATTCGGCCTCCGCCTCAGTGGTGATGACATTGCACTCTTCTCTTGGGTTCACTTCAGTGTTACTTGGAAGAGTGTCAGGAGGGATCTCAGGGATCCTCTTGCTCAGTTGACCAATTTGTACCTCCGAATTTTTGATGGAGGACCTTGTCTCAATTATGAAACTATGAGTGGTCTTAGAGAGGCTGAAGACTAGAATGTCTAGGTCAGAAAGGCTCCGTTTAGGAGTCTCCATATTCCCTTGAGAGGATGGGAATGGTGGCCTGTTGTTGAACCTATTCTAGTTCCTTCCATCTTGATTATTATTGAAGCCTTGCTGAGGCTTCTGTTGATCCTTCCATGAAAGGTTAGGATGATTCCTCCATGAAAGATTGTAGGTGTTTCCATAGGGTTGTCCCATGTAATTCACCTCCTCCATGGTGGGTTGATCAGGATCAAAAGCTTTTACTTCAGAAGAAGCTTCCTGAGTGCTGCCAGCTGCAACTTGCATTCCAGTCAAATGTTGAGAGATCATATTGACCTGCTGGGTCAAGATCTTGTTTTGAGCCA
Organism: Arachis duranensis; assembly: GCF_000817695.3. Classification (NCBI taxonomy): domain Eukaryota; kingdom Viridiplantae; phylum Streptophyta; class Magnoliopsida; order Fabales; family Fabaceae; genus Arachis; species Arachis duranensis. The sequence goes on from NC_029780.3 coordinate 86,997,945, forward strand.
ATATGGTATTCAGAGTGTCAACTTCAAGAACTCCTTTCTTTTAAAGTACCCAATTACTTTCAGGGTTTCTTTCAGAAATGTACATGAATTGGTTGTTTGAAACCATCTCAATGAGTTATCTTGCTTCTGCAGGTGTTTTCTTCAAGTAAAGTGATCCACCTGCAGAGCTGTCCAATGATATTTTGGATATCTCAAACAAACCATCATAGAAAATTCCTAGGATAGACCATTCTGAGAGCACGTCAGGAGGACATTGGTGTACGAATTCCCACACTTTTGTACAGCTGTACCAGCAAGTGCACTGAGTCGTCCAAATAATACCTGAGCGAGTCAGGGTCGATCCCAAAAGGTTTGTGGTTTGAAGCAAGCTATGGTTATCTTGCAGGTCTTAGTCAGGCGAAATCAAGAGTTGATAGATAAATATTTGTGAGATCTAAACTAAGATAGCATGTAAATAAAGAAAAGGGGTAATCAGTAATAGGAATGTGGTTAAAGATTGGAGTTGCTTTGTCTTTTTGAATTAACTCTGGTATTACTGTCTTCTTTGCTTGTGAGTGATCTCTTCTATGGCAGGCTGTATGTGATTGATGCCATGAGCCGTGGTCATCAATCTCCTCTGCTCCAGATTAAATGCCATTGGCCGTGGTCATCTAATCTGACAGAGGGTGAAACTCTAGCAGTTCATTCTCTTGGCGATCCTAGTCAAAATGCCACAGACAAGGTCGAATCTTCCGGATCAGAGAATACTACTTCTTTGGATTCTAGCATATACCACAGAGATCCTAATCTCCCCTGAAATATGCTAAACTGTTGTCTCGAGAAGTCCCCAACAATGTCGTGGATTAGCCGTTTGAGAGATGTATAAACATAGCTGGCGGTTCGTGCTTTCAAGTCATGTATTCACACGAACCCAAGTAGACGTGGGTGTTTGTCAGGCACGTTCGTCTTAGTATGATGAACAGATCTGATTGCACTGATCATCCTATTCACCATGTTAAAGAATGAGTATACATCTTGGAATTAAATCAAACACATATCGAAGAAATACAGTAATACTTTTATTAATTCATAGGACTCAGTAGGGCTCCTCCCCTCAACCTAGGAGGTTTAGAAACTCATACTAAAAGTAAAATACAATGTAAAACAAAAATATACTGAATGATGGGAAAAGATCCTTAACAAAGTGTGATCTTTTACTTTAAATACTAAGCTAATGACTAGTAAGGGTAAAATAGTTTTTTTTGTGCTAAAATCCACTTCTGGGGCCCACTTGGTGAGTGTTTGGGCTGAGCTTTGATGAGATCCACATGCTATGAGGTCTCTAGGGCGTGGAACGCTGGCTAGGGGGTCCTCTCTGAGCGTTTGGATGCTGGTATCTGCTCTTTGGGCACTGGACGCCTGGAAGGGGGCAAGAGGCTGGCATTAGACACCAGTTTTAAGCCTTTTAATCTAAAGAAAAGTATAGACTATTATATATTGTTGGAAAGCTCTAAAAGTCATCTTTCCATAGCCGTTGAGAAGGCTCCATTTGGACTTCTATATCTCCAGCAAAGCTCTTCTGAGTGCAAGGAGTTCAGATCTAGACAGCATCGGCAATGCTTTCTCTGTCTCTGAATCAGACTTTTGCTCCAGCTCCTCAATTTCAGCCAGAAAATACCTGAAATTGTACAAAAATACAAAAACTCATAGTAGAATACAAAAATATGAATTTAACATAAAAACCTATAAAAACTTAAGAAAAACTAAACAAAATATGCTAAAAACTATATGAAAATGATGCCAAAAAGTGTATAAAATACCCGCACATCACAATACCAAACCTAAATCGTTGCTTGTCCCCAAGCAACTAAAAAAATAGTAGGATAAAAGAAAATTAAGATACAAATAAATTTCTAAGTTTCCAATAAAACTTAGTTACAATTAGATGAGCGAGACTTAGTATCTTTTTGCTTCTAAATAGTTTTGACATCTCACTATCCATTGAAACTTAGAATGGTTGGTGTTCCGATGGTTACTTGAAACTATAGGTCGATCTCGGTCGAGATCTTCTGTGTTGGTCGGAGCTGACGTGTCCGGCAGGTGTATAGCGGCCGGAGCTGGTGTGTCCGACTTGTGGAACTGAGAATGCTGCTAATCCTTTGTCACCGAAGGGTGGGGGGTACCTGCAAGGGACTCCGATGCTTAAGTTAGCAAGGGTATTAAGCAGGTATTGAGTAGAATCAGAGTATGAGTTACACCTGGGTGCTCCAGTGTATTTATAATGGTGAGATGTGACCATCTTCGGATAAGATAAGTTAGTTATCTTATCTTATCTTATCTTTTGTCGAGGTCAGCTTATCTTCCATGGAACCGCCCTTATCTCTATAGGCTTGGGCTGCCTTTGGATCGGGGTCGTATTCCTTGAGTTGGGCCCTTCTTTGGGCTTTCCTGTCAATTTGGCCGAGTTCTTTACGAAGAAGTCGATCCGCTTGACCTAAAGAGGTCGGTCGCTTTGCTACTGAACATCCCGCCTCGGACAGCTCGACGCAGGGTATGAACAGTGCCCCTGCTTGAGCTCGGTCTTCTTTTTTGAGGTCGAGTCCTTGACTTCGGTCCTTCTCTAGTGAAGCCGAACTCAAGCATTTTGTCGATTCCTTTGTAGAAGCTTTTTGAATGTGGAACGTTTTTCTCTAAAAGCGCGTGCTTTTATATCAACGCTTTTGGGAACGTGCGAGGGTTCAATACCTTCATTAATTGGTATTAATTGCCCCGTTTTTCCTTGTGGCCTTTTATTTTGAATTTGCGATCAGAAAATGGTTTCCCTTCTTCGCTCCTCTTCGTAACTTCTCCCTTCGTTCTCTCGCTCTCTGTCTTTCACCCACATTTTGCTTTTCTTGCGTTGCGGCGTCATTCAATGATCGGTGATTCTGTCTCTCCATCTCTAACTTTTCTAAAGCTTCCTGCTTTTTTCCAGGTTGGTTCCATTTTCTTTTCGTTTTGCTTTGTCTTTAATTCTCTGGTAAATTGTTGATATTTTCTTGAATGTCAAAAAAGTTTGAACCTTTCTTATGATCTTGTGTTTTCTTGTCGCTGTAATGTATTTTTTCTTCTTCGAATATTCCTGGTGTTTCTTCTTTGCGGTTTCCCAGGGGTTTGCATGTTCTATTGTTGCTTCTGGCTGTTATTTTTGGAAAAACTGTCTCTTGCTCCTTGTTGTTGTACCTTTGTTGGGAGATAATGATACCTATAGTTTGCTTTTTGCTTGGAGTGCATTTTCTTGACTTTCTCTTGATACTTTTTAGGGTGTTTGCTTGAGTCTGCAAAAGGTTGTGTTTTTAACAATTTTTTGTTTGGTGTTGTTGACAATGCTCTTTGCTGGTAGACTGTAGAAAGATAGTGGCTTTGATGATTTTTGTGTTTCTACTTTCCTTTTTCGAAATGCTTTGTTTGTTTGAAGTCTTCTTTTCTTGTTTGAGAGATGCTAGAATGCGAGCTGTAGATTTTTCCTGAAAACCTTGCTTTGTTACTGCCTCCAAAGGATGCCCCAGGACTTTGGTTTGAGTCTTGGGATTTTCCTTTTCTGTTTGTTCGCCTGTGTCGTATTAATCGAGTTGTTTTGTCCTTCGTCCGAGATGTTTTTAGTAATCCCATCTTCTTTTCTTATTGTAGGATTAGTTGGCCTCATGTCTTCTCGCAATAACATTGTAGAGATGTCTTCTAGAGTTTCCGAGGGGATGTCCGATTGGCTGGACTCCCTTGTCTTGATGTGTGTCTCTGTTGTGGATGCTGAATTTTGCGTAGAGCTGAGGAAGCATCATAGGATCTGTGGTAATAGTGCCCGGGAGAGGGATTATGAGCTTGTCGCTCTTGATTCTGATGAAAGGGTTTGTTTTCCTACCTCCATCGAGGGAGAGCGTCCCTTCTTCTATGCCTATGAATTTCTTCAGTCAGTTGGACATTACTTTTCCTTTTACTGCTTTCGAGACCGACCTGTTGTGGTCGTGTAACATTGTCCCATCCCAGCTTCACCCGAATTCCTGGGGTTTTGTCAAGATCTTTCAGCTACTTTGCCAAGAGTTAGGCATAACACCTTCTCAGACTCTTTTCCTTTATCTGTTTATTTCTGCCAAGCCTGGTGGTTCTTCCAAAAAGAAAGCCTCCTGGGTTTCTTTCAGGTCTGCTCAGGGCCATAAAGTTTTCGCCATGTATGACGAGTCCTTTAAGGATTTTAAGAATTATTTCTTTAGAGTTCGTGCTGTCGAGGGGGCCCGTGGTGGACGAAATTGTGATCATCAATAATGGCTCTTTGGTATGTGCATCTATTAACTCAGCACTTTTTTTCCACAACTTCGCTCAACTAACCAGCAAGTGCACTGGGTCGTGCAAGTAATAAACCTTACGTGAGTAAGGGTCTATCCCACATAGATTGTTCGATACGCCCATAGGACTTGTGGAAGTTCCTTGGCCCAAGCTCCCTTTGCTTCTTGCAGTCTCCGTTTTAGCACGGCCAATATGACTTTGTTGGCCGCTTCGGCTTGTCCATTGGCTTGGGGATGTTCGACGGAGGTGAACTGGTGTTTTATATTCAAGTCGGCCACTAGTTTTTTGAAGCCTGCATCTGTGAATTGGGTGCCATTATCTGTGGTGATGGAGTTTGGGACCCCGAACCTTGTAATGATGTTCCTATATAGGAATTTCCGGCTTCTTTGAGCAGTGGCGTTGGCTAGGGGTTCTGCCTCGATCCATTTTGTGAAATAGTCTACCCCTACTATGAGGAATTTGACTTGTCCCGATCTCTGGGGAAAGGGTCCGAGAAGATCGAGTCCCCACTTTGCAAATGGCCAAGGTGAGGTCACGCTGATGAGCTTTTCCGGCGGGACGATGTGAAAGTTGGCATGCTTCTGACATGGTGGACATGTCTTTACAAATTCTGTAGCTTCCTTTCATAGAGTTGGCCAATAGAATCCCGCCCGGAGTACCATTTTGGTGAGAGCTTGCCCTCCGAGATGATTGCCACAAATGCCGCTGTGTACTTCCTCCAAGACTTCCTTTGTATTGGAGGTCGGTACGCATTTTAACAATGGTACTAAGATCCCTCTTTTGTATAAGGTGTTGTTTATGATAGTGTAGTACTGTGCCTCCCATTTTAACCTCTTTGCATCCTTTTCATCTGTAGGGAGCGTTTCTATTTTGAGGTAGTTAATTATGGGGGTCATCCATCCTTGATCCCGACCTGTTATGGCTAGGACTTTTTCTTCTTCAGATATTGACGGGTTCTGCAGTATTTCCTGGATGAGGCTTCTATTGTTGCCCCCTGGTTTGGTGCTGGCTAGTTTTGAGAGTGCGTCAGCTCGGGCATTTTGCTCGCGGGGTATGTGGTAGATTCTATATTCCCCGAGTTGTCCGAGTTGTTCCTTGGTTTTATCCAAATATTTTTTCATGGTAGGGTCTTTGGCTTGGTAGCTCCCTGTTATTTGTGAGGAAACGACTTGTGAATCGCTGTAGATGTTGAGTTTCTGAGCTCCAACCTCCCTAGCCAGCTTCAAACCAGCTAATAACGCTTCATATTCTGCCTGGTTGTTCAAGGCCGGGAATCCGAATTTGAGGGAAAGCTCAAGCTGGGTTCCTTGGTTGCTTTTGATTATCACACCTACATCGCTTCCAGTTTTATTCGAGGAACCATCCACGTATATATTCCACTCTATGGGGATCTCCGGGGTGTCTGTGAATTCTGTAATGAAGTCAGCTAGGTATTGTGACTTAATGGCTGTCCGCGCCTCGTATTGGAGGTCAAACTCAGACAATTCGATTGCCCATTGTAGGATTCTTCCTACTACATCTGTTTTCTGCAATATCCCCTTTATGGGCTGGTTGGTCCGAACCTTAATGGTATGAGCTTAGAAGTACGGGCAAAGTCGTCGAGATGTTAGTATGAGAGTGTAGGCAAACTTCTCTATTTTTTGGTAGTTCAGCTCTGACCCCTGCAGTGCTTTACTAATGAAGTAGACAGGTTGTTGCCCAACCTCGTCTTCTCTAATTAGTGCTAAGGATATTTCCCGTCTTCCTACTGCGAGGTACAATATGAGTGGTTTTCCTTCTCGTGGTCGAGATAGGATAGGTGGCCGTCCCAAGAATTCTTTGAAGTCTCGGAAGGCTTGCTCACATTCCGTTGTCCACTCGAAGTTCTTTCCCTTCCTTAAAGTAGCGTAGAAAGGGAGGGACCTTATCGCTGACCCTGCTAGGAATCTGGACAAGGCCGCCAATCTCCCATTGAGTTGTTGTACCTCTTTGACGCAGGTTGGGCTCTTCATGTTGAGTATGGCCTGGCATTTATCTGGATTTGCCTCGATTCCTCTTTGTGTGAGCATAAAGCCCAAGAACTTACCTGCTTTCACTGTGAAGGTGCATTTAGCCGGGTTAAGTCGCATGCCATGCTTCCGTATGTTGTCGAACACTTGAATCAAGTCGGTCAGTAATGTCTCTTCACTTTGTGTCTTTATCAACATGTCGTCCACGTAGACCTCCATGATTTTTCCGATATGGTCTGAAAAGGCTTTATTCATTAGCCTTTGATAAGTAGCTCCCGCATTCTTAAGGCCGAAAGACATTATGATGTAACAATAGTTTGCTTTGGGTGTTAGAAACGAGGTTTTTTCTTGATCCGGTATCCACATTGGGATCTAGTTGTACCCCAAGTATGCATCCATAAATGAGAGATACTTATATCCAGATGAGGCATCTACTAGAGCGTCAACGCTTGGGAGTGGATAAGGATCTTTTGGGCAGGCTTTGTTGAGGTCGGTGTAGTCGGTGCACATTCGCCACTTCCCATTTGACTTTCTTACCAAGACGACATTTGCTAGCCATAGTGGGTACTTAACTTCTCTTATGAATCCTGCCTCTAGCAGTGCTTGCACCTGTTCTTCCACAGCCTGAGACCGTTCTGGCCCAAGTTTTCTTCGTCTTTGTTGTACCGGCTAGGATCCCGGATAGACTGCCAACTTGTGGCTCATTAGTTCGGGATCTATGCCTGGCATGTCGGCGGCTTTCCATGCGAAGAGATCAACATTATCTCGTAGGAACTGTATGAGTGATTCCTTTGCGTCTCCTTTTAGGATTGTGCCAATATTAGTTGTCTTATCCGAGGTGTCTCCGATCTGAACTTTCTCTACTTCTCCTTCGAGCTGTGGACGGAGTTCTTCTCGCCTCTGAACTTCACAAGGTTCGATTGTGTGGAATTCTTCTCCTTCGCCTCTGAGGTTTAGACATTCGTTATAACAGCGACGCGCCATCCTTTGATATGCTTTTATCGTAGCTATCCCTTCTGCAGTTGGAAATTTCATACACAGGTGTGGAGTTGAAACTATTGCGCCGAGTTGGTTTAACATTGTCCGACCTATTAAGGCATTGTAGGCTGAGCTTATGTTGACTACGATGTAGTCTATCTTGAGTGTTCTAGATTGGTTCCCCTTTCTGAAGGTTGTATGTAGCGATACATATCTCAGTGGTTGTACTAGGGTATCCCCAAGTCCGAACAGGCTGTTCGGGTATGCTCCTAGCTCTTTTTCTTCTAAGCCGAGCTTGTCGAAGGCAGTTTTGAATAAGATGTCGGTGGAGCTTCCTTGGTCAATTAATGTACGGTGGAGGTTGGCGTTTGCCAGTATGATAGTGATGACCATAGGGTCGTCGTATCCTGGGATGATTCCGGATGCGTCTTCTTTGGTAAACGTAATTTCTGGGATGTCTGGCGCCTCCTTCTTTCCTTCGACATGGTATACTTCTTTGAGATGTCGCTTGCGGGATGATTTAGAGATTCCTCCTCCCGCAAATCCGCCGTGTATCATGTCGTAAGCAGGGCCCTGCAAGGGGTAGAATTAAGGTACAACAAACTGGAAAAGCTAGCTCTAGCACTCTTGACCTCCTCACGGAGGTTAAAGCAATACTTCCAAGGTCACCAGGTTATCGTAAGAACGGACCAGGGAATCCGGCAAGTACTTCAAAAACCCGACTTGGCGGGAAGGATGATGACTTGGTCCATTGAAATTTCCCAATACGACATATGATACGAGCCCCGGCAAGCCATCAAGGCGCAGGTGATGGCAGATTTTCTAGTAGAAGTAACGGGGGATCCGACAGAAGAAACGAGTACACGGTGGAAACTCCACGTGGATGGAGCCTCCAACCAGACGTCTGGGGGCACCGGGATCATCCTGGAAAGCCCGGTTGGAGTCGTATACGAGCAGTCGATCAGGTTCGAATTTCCCATTTCGAACAACCAGGCGGAATACGAAGCCCTCATAGGGGGCTTAACCCTAGCAGCGGAAGTCGGAGCAACAAGGCTGGAAATATGCAGCGATTCCCAGGTCGTCACCTCCCAGGTAAACGGGAGCTATCAAGCCAAAGACTCGTTATTACAAAAGTACTTGGAAAAAGTTAAGAGCTTAAGCCAAAAATTTGAGGAGGTCACGGTCTACCACGTGCCCAGAGAAAGGAACACACAGGCAGACCTCCTATCAAAATTGGCCAGCACTAAACCGGGAGAAGGCAACCGATCTCTCATCCAAGGTATGACGAGGGAGCCGGTGTTCACCTTGCATTTGTCAAGGCTGGTCTCTTCATGGCTAGACCCCATCACCAACTTCTTAGAAAATGGCAAACTCCCTGACGATGAAAAGGACGCCGTGAAACTGAGAAGGGAAGCAGCTAAATATGCAGTCATTCAAGGACAGCTATTCAAGAAAGGGTTCAACCAGCCCCTACTGAAGTGCTTACACCCCGACCAAACGGACTACGTCCTCAGGGAAGTCCATGAAGGCTGCTGCGGACACCACATAGGAGGCAAAGCCCTAGCAAGAAAATTAATTCGAGCCGGATACTATTGGCCGTCAATGATGGCGGACTCCAAAGAGTTTGTCAAAAAATGTGTAAAGTGTCAAGAGAACGCCAATTTCCACAGGGCGCCGGCCTCCGAGTTAAGCCTGTTAACGTCCTCCCGACCATTCTCGCAATGGGGAGTCGATCTCTTGGGGCCCTTCCCAGTCGGTCCCGGGCAAGTCAAGTACCTCATAGTCGCCATTGACTACTACACCAAATGGATAGAGGCCGAGCCGCTGGCTAGCATATCCTCATCCAATTGCAGAAAATTCATGTGGAGGCAGGTGATAACGCGATTCGGGATTCCAGAAGTTGTCATCTCGGACAACGGCACACAGTTTACCGACAAGAAGTTCACGAAATTCCTCACCGGCCTGGGCATAAGACAGAAGTTCTCCTCGGTAGAGCACCCCCAAACAAACGGACAAGTGGAGTCCGCGAACAAGATTATCCTGCTAGGGCTCAAGAAGCGATTGGATAATAAAAAGGGTGCTTGGGCCGACGAGCTAGCCTCGGTGCTCTGGTCTTACCGAACAACCGAACAGTCCTCCACCAAGGAAACTCCTTTCCGATTAACATACGGATTAGACGCGGTAATACCCGTGGAAATTGGGAAACCGAGCCCTTGGCTACTTTTGAAAGGAGTAGAGGAAGCCGTGGAGAAGGACCTAATAGATGAAGCCAGAGAAATGGCCCATTTGACGGAGACAGTGCTAAAACAAAGAATGATCCTACGCTACTACACCAAAGTGCTCAAAAGGGAATTCGAGCCGAACGATCTCGTCCTAAGGCGTAACGACATCGGCCCACCGACCCCAGGAGCAGGCAAGCTGGCGGCAAATTGGGAAGGCCCCTATAGAATCAAAAAGGTGATGGGTAAAGGCGCTTTCAAGTTAGAAAGGCTCGATGGCAAGGAAGTCCCAAGAACATGGAACGCGAACAACTTGAGAAGATTCTACTCCTAGCGCATGAGGCGACATGCCGACCAATCGAGCTAAGTAGTTAATTCGCGAATTTGTACTAGTTATGCCCTATGGGCCTTTTATGCGATTACCGAATAAGATATACTTGTGCAAATTCTCTCTTTTGTTTTGTTCACCTTTTTCTAGACAACTCGCTCCACAAGCGAATTCATTACAACTCGACAACGACACGCGGCCCCGGGACTGATCACCCCGGGAGCCCATCAACTGCCGTAATAGCAAATGGCTACACTGAAAAGTCACGACCCGTTAATATAAACGACAGCTATAAACCAATAACGGTTAATAGAAACGATAACACAACCAGGCGAATAAAAAGTATTAACTACGGTAAAGCGGGCAAACGACCAAAAAAGTCAATTGTTCACAAAAGCCAAAATGGAACGGCTAGACCAAAAGGTTTTACACAGAAAAAGAGGATTCATTTCTTAGGAACGTCAACAATTTTTCCGTCTTTGATCACCTTGAAGACGCCAATCGCCGACGTGTCAAAATCGGGGGCAACAATTTTGACCTGAGCTTTAAGGGTCTCCTCGGTCACCAGGATCGCACCCTTCCCCTGCTTGACGATGTCTTTATACTTTGTTTTTAATGTTGCCAGTTCAGCCTCCATAACTTGGTTCTCCTTCTCAATCTCGGCCACCCATTTTTGTGCCGCGCCGACCTGACTCTCTAAAGCCATTTCGCGTTCGACAAGACGTAAAACCGTGGCGTCCGACTCTTCCAACTTCTTCTCGGCGGTAGTGGCCTTCTTCTCGGCAGCGTCAAGCTTCTCATTTGATTGGGTCAGCTGCTCCCGGAGAGTCTCAACTTCACTCTTAAGCTCATTATTAGCCTTCCCAGCTGATTCCAACCTCCTGCGAAGAGATTCCATCCCGGACAGTTCGAACTCGGCTTTTCGAGCTATCACTGCGCCATGCAAGAGAGTACGATACATCCACCTCACTTGTCCGGCAAGGGATGACTCTGAAAATGCTCTTTAGTACCGGGAATCAGCTGAGAATTGATAAAGTTCCCGGCGTCAAAATTCTTCTCCATTACAGTAAGAACCCTCTCAGGACTGCTGGACATCTTCCTCTTCCTCTTCAAGCTTGGAACCTCCTCCACCTCTTCATCGGCAGTAGGGTTGGATGTTGACCCCCCAGTGCCGACCACTTCACGGATCGGGGAAGCGTGAACCGCCCTGTCGCTGTGAACTAGGGCATCCTGACCCGAGGTGCCGGTCTTCTCGACCGTGGCCCCTTGCTCGGAATTGGCCTTATCCTCCGGAGGAACAGCAGATTTTTCATTACCTCCCTCGTCGTCACTCGCGCAAAGGAAGGTTTGGAACAAGTTAGGGAGACCCGTTATCTCGGCAGACATCCCCACTGTAAAAAGAAAAAGAAGTCGGTTAGTCACAATGAGTTATTAGGGAAAGCAAGAAGCTGAGACAAAACAAGCAAAGGCTTCTCACAAATATAATTGCGACCGGCCTCCTGATCACCCATGAGGAGGTGAGGATTCACATGATTCCTCCCAAAGACCGCCATCAACACATCGGCAATCTTTCTATCCACCACAGAGATGCCCTTATAGGATACTTTAACAAAGGCATTGGACCCTACCCCGAAGCTCCAATAGGTCGGGATAAGGCGTGCCCCCTCCAAAGACAACCAAAAGGGATGACGACCTTTGACAGGGCGGACCTTGAAATATTTATCCTTAAATCCGTGATAGGAGTCCTCAAACAAACCAAAAATCCTCCGACCTTGGGCAGACCGGAAGGACATAAACCCCTTCTTATGTTTCCCCTCCTTCGAAGGGTTTGTAAGATTGAAAAAGAAAAGAAAGACATCTACAAACACCGGCAGCTCGAGATATTCACAAACCATCTCGAAACAGCGGATTGAAGCCCAGCTGTTCGGATGCAACTGCGACGGTGCCACGGAAACCCGGCTTAGAAGCGCCATTTGGAAGGCGGAAAACGGAATACGAACCCCAACCTGGGTAAACATAGATTTGTAGAACCATATCCAATCGGGAACTCGGGGAGCATGGAAGTTGAGCTCGTACAAGCGCTCATGAGGAGCCGGGACGAAGACGTCATAATTGGCCTCCTCGTCGGTCCCTCCGCATAGGTACTCGGCTTGACGGAACTCGGTGAGCTCCTCCTCCCCCATTAGGTTGGGAGAGTCCTTTACATCGGAAACGACCCAGGCGTAGGGGTCGTACGCCGCGGGAGAAGGGGAAGCCCGGGAGGTCGTGCGAGCAATACCTACATGGGGGGACCATCCAGTCAGTCTAAGAGGTCGGGTGCTCAGGCCGAATACAGACGCTACCCCCACTACTCCCCAACTAAGACTAAACACAATTAAAACATAAAAGGTTCAAACAAAACCTACCCTGGAATGGTGCCCCTCCCCTAACACATCTAACCAGCATCAAAAGGCCACATAACAACAAAAACCAAGCAAATACAAGCAACAAGCATGCAAGAACAAAGCATAAAAGAGAAGGATTCAAAAACTACCTGAATTGGTTGTAAGAGATGAAGGATGAAGGGAGAATGCACTCTGAAACTTTGGGGAGAGAGTAGCAGGAAGACAGAAGAAACGGGAGTATGCAGAAGTGCAGAAGTATAAAAAAGGAAGAAATGAAACTGACTGTTTAAAACTGCCTCCCAGGAAGCGCGAAAAACCTGAGGGCAAAATAGTCTTTGCAAACAGGGTTTTTACCCCATTATGAGCATTCAATGCTCGACACAAGGAACGAGGCGACGAAACTGCTGCTTATGCAACCAAGAGAAACGCACATTAGGGGCATGTCCCTCCCACGGGCGGCCGACCTGACGAGAATGAACGAAACGCGAGACGACACGCCATTGATAGCTCCCACGACTACCACTGGCGCGTGGGGGCACTGTTATGGCCTGGCCCAGGCCACTCGCGGGTCAACCCGACCCACTGACGACCCGATCCGAGCAGTCGGGCACGTCCAATCCATTACGCGGCCCGGACATGCGTCCTTGATAGCTCTCCACAGCAGCTGTAAGGAAGCTTCGAAGAAGGTGGGCCTATCCTTGCAGGGCCCACCTCTGACACGGTATAAATGGGGAAGGACCTGCCCTTCCCCCAATGTACGTCACCTTTCCCACCTATCATTCTCCCCGCCTGCACACTAGCTGACTAGAGCGTCGGAGTGTCTTTGCAGGTGGCATCCCCTCTTTCCTTTCACAACGAGAGCTCGGCTACACGGCGAATCCCAACCCAGTACGACCGCGATTGAGGCGTTCTCACCCCCTTCAATAACCACCCGACCTGTCCGGCAACCGACCACCCAACATATTAAAAAATATTTGATGGGTAAAATTTTTTTAAAAATATATATTTAACATTTGGTTATTTATTACGTTTATATATTTTAAAAATTTATTTGTCATTCGTATTTTTTAAGTATTTTTATCAATAACGTAAACATTCAGATATCATTTTTGATAGTATATCCAAATTATTATGATTTCATTATCCTACTAGGAACTTAGTTAACATTATATTTCTAAAATTTTATTTGTTATTTTAATTTAAAAGAAATTAATTTTGTTATTTTATTAATCTTTTATTTTAAAAAGATCATTTTTATTTGAACTTTCCTAAAATTTATAAATAATTTATCCAAACACACTTTTAGTCTTGTTATGGCCTGGCCCAGGCCACTCGCGGGTCAACCCGACCCACTGACGACCCGATCCGAGCGGTCGGGCACGTCCGATCCATTACGCGGCCCGGACACGCGTCCTTTGATAGCTCTCCACAGCAGCAGTAAGGAAGCTTCGAGGAAGGTGGGCCTATCCTTGCAGGACCTGCTTCTGACACGGTATAAATGGGGAAGGACCTGCCCTTCCCCCAAGGTACGTCACCTTTTCCACCTATCATTCTCCCTGCCTGCACACTAGCTGACTAGAGCGTCGGAGTGTCTTTGCAGGTGGCACCCCCTCTTTCCTTTCACAACGAGAGCTTGGCTACACGGCGAATCCGAACCCAGTACGACCGCAATTGAGGCGTTCTCACCCTCTTCAATAACCACCTGACCTGTCCGGCAACCGACCATCGAACAAGTCTATTAAAAAGCTCTTACTGCGAATTTGGGTTGAAATTTGTAAGTGGGAATTTGCATAAGATTTTTTTATTTTAGATTTAATTTTTATTAAAATAAATTAATACTAATGTATTTTATTTTTAATAATTTTTATATCAAAATAAATTATAATAATTTTAACAGTTACTCCCTAGTAAGGATATATATGGGCCAAATTAAGTCAGTCATATGTAAATCAATCTAAATATAATATATTTATTTTCAAAATTGGAGCTTAATTTTAAATTAAATAGATAAAAATTGGATAAGACAGGATTAATGTGACATAAAACTAACATATATAATTTTGAAAATTATATATAATAAACTAATAAAGTTTTACATTTAAAGATTAAATTTATTATTATATAATATTTATATTAAAATAAGTTATTATGAAGCAAAAATAATATTATATATAAGATATAAAAATATTAATTGAAATATAATAGTATAATAGTATAAGTTAACAAATCTTAGAAATATTTCCTATATTTCAATGGTAATTCATATTGTACTTACTAGCCAATATTATGGGTGAAGAAAAAGTTGTGGTGACTAAGTTTTTTAATTAACATGAAGTTATTATTTTTGTTTTTATTTTTCTTTTCTCACAAATAAAATAAATAGTATTTTTATTAATTAATTTTTCTTTTATCTATGTCCATTATATTTTCATTATAAAACTTATCAGTAATGTAACATGTTCTTCAATAAAAAGAGTAAATAACTATTTCTAAATATATTTGATAACCATAACACATGATCTTTTATTTGATAAAACTGAAAAAAAAATATATAAAACCAACTCTTAATCAGTTAAGAATGGAATAACTTAATTAATTGGGTTAATCACTAAAAACGCCCTTAAATTATTCAAACGCTCATAAAAATGTTTTCAAATTTTACTATCAACAAAAACACCTTTAAATAATTTAAAACGTAACAACAATATCCAACAGTAAATATATATTTTCAAAAAATGCCTTCGAGATTAAATTTTGATATGATTTTTAACAAGAATAATTTAAAAAAATGAGATATTATTATTCTTAAAATTCGGTAAATTTTTTAAGTATATATTTTTTTGTGATTTTTTAAAAGTATTATTAGTTGTTAACAAAAAATTACAAAAAAATATATACTCAACGAAAAATCACCAAATTTTAAGGATACTAATATCTCATTTTTTTAATCATGCTTACAAAAAATTGTATCAAAATTCAATCTCTAATATATTTTTTGAGAAATACATATTTAATGTTAGATAATCTTGCAAAAAAAACTAATATTAAATATGTATTCTCAAAAAATACATTAAAGATTGAATTTTGATGCAATTTTTTGCAAGCATAATTAGAAAAATGAGATATTACTATTCTTAAAATTTGATAATTTTGTATATATTGTTTTATGATTTTTTAAAAGTATTATTGGTTATTAACAAAAACAATTATTAAAAAATTATATACTTAACAAAATATCACCAATTTTTATGTATAATAATATATTATTTTTATAATTATGCTTGCAAAAAATTGCATCAAAATTCAATCTCTAAGGTATTTTTTGAAAATATATATTTACCGTTGGGTATTGTTGTTGTGTTTTTAAATTATTTGAAGGTATTTTTGTCGATAGTAAAATTTGGGTGTACTTTTTGTCAGCGTTTGAATAATTCAGGGGTATTTTTTGTGGTTAACCCTAATTAATTATAATTATATTAATAATTAATTTTAAATTTTTTAAATTCAAAATATAAAAAATTTAAAATTGATTAAGTAAACCTAATTAAAACCTATAAAAACCTTCCTCTTCTTTCTCACATTAACCTACCCACCTCCAACAACCGCACACAGAACTCTCTCTCTCACCATCAGTTCCTCTTCGCCTCTGCCCTCACCCAAGATTCTGCAACTCCTCAGGCTGAAAGTGACGCAGTAATGCATTGAGTTGTTGGTGTTGCGATCCAAAGAGGGACTTGGTTTGTTGAAGGAGAGCCTAGTTTTTAGTGATGAGATCGTAGGAACCCATTTCAAGAACGTCATCGATGGTTGGAATGTGTATGAGAGTTCGGATGCCATGCATGTAAGCTTCTTTAACTCTGTCACAGTCGCAGAATTAAAGGTCCCCATTGAGCCAGATGGGAGACCCCGAATCGAAGGCTTTCCCGGATAGCGAAGAATATGAAGCTTCGCCCATAGGGAAGGTGCATGTCAAAGACATCACGTAGATACCCTTAAAATCGATCTCTGCCTTGCACTTGGTTCAGCTTCAGGAATTGTTTAAGAAAGCAGTGGTGGAGCACAAATTGTCCTTGAACAATTATAGAAATATAAAAAAATATTCATTTAATATGAAAAAAAATATCCTAATGTTTAACAAAATAATTAGATATCTATAAAATTTAAAAAAAAATTATGAAATTCTAAAAGAAATAGAGACATTCACATTTACAATACAAAAAAATTCGAAAAATATGTAAAAAAAACATCCATTCGGTATGAAAAAGAAAAATTCCAATACTTAGCAGAAGAAACATCCATATTAACTTATTTTTATTAAGATGAGTTTTGAGGTCCAGCCCATTAAAAAGTTGACAGAAGTCGGCTGAACCCTCTCTTGGTTCCCTAGCAGAATTCACTAATAAAATATTAATTCCATTAAAATTATGTTTAATAAGAATAGAAAGATTATGTCATTTGAAGGGTTAATACTTAAATTCGTCCCTAAAAGGCCATGCAATCTTCATTTTCGTCCCCGAATGATTTTTTTTTAATCAAATTAGTCCCTGAAAGATAAACTGTAAGTCAAATTAGTCCTTCCGTCAGTTGGATGATGACGTGTCACGTGGCATCACTTGACATGTAAAAAAGTTTTTTATTAGTCAAAATAGTTTTTGAAAGTCCAGACGTAAGTCATTTTCATCCCTCAAATTTTAAAAATTAATCAAACTAGTCCTTATATAATTTATGTGAATTTTTTTTATTTAAATGAGTTTATCAAATTATTGTTGATTATATATTTAAAAATTTAATATTTTAAATTTTACTAAATAATATAGTAATTATTTTAAATTTTAAATCTTTTAAATTTTTTTAAATTATAATTTTTATTATTATTTAATTTATATAGTAAAACTCAATAATTGAAAAACTGGTTTATCACTACCAGTTCATATAGGAATTGAAGCAAAATTTGTGGATCTTCTTGAATTTTGACTCTAAGTATCACTACTATTACATCCTATATGTAAGTAATATCGTAATGGAAAAAAAAGATGTAGTAGAAAAAAAAATAGTGGTATAACTTTGTTTAGGTTAGCATATATAAATTTTGATTTGGAGCATATAACTTTGTTTAGGTTAATAAATACATACATTTCAATTTTGAGTATATCTATATATTCCAGCAAAATGCAATAATGTAAGAAAAATGTTTTAGAATAGAAAAGAATAAGAGAGATTTTGAGAAGAATTAAAGGAGAGAGATAATTTTATTGAAAAAGTTTTTAAAAAGAAAAGATACAATTACTAATATTTTCTTTGTCAATTACATTTCTATTAAAATTAGTAGTATCAAAAAATATTTTAAATTTAATATTATGAAGAAAAAATAAAAAAATTTATATAAGAACTAGTTTGACGAATTTTTAAAATTTGAGAGATGAAAATGAAAATGACTTACGTTTGAAATTTCAAGGACTATTTTGACTAATAATTTTTTTACATGTCAAGCCACGTGTCACTGACCTGCCACGTGGCACTTAATGTGACACGTCTGATAAACCCCGTTTTGACGGTTTATCTTGTATTAATTTTAGGGATTTTATCACCTTTTACCCACATTTATTCAATGAAATAGCATGGTTTTGTATATTCTCCTTTAATTGTGCTTAAGAGTGAAAACATGCTTTTTAGGTCTTAAAATAAATAAATTTAATTCACCTTGATTCCATTAGATGCCTTGATATGTTTGTTAAGTGGCTTAAGGTTTAGGAGGCAAAGATTGGATTAAGGGAATGAAGAAAGAAAGCATGAAAAGTTGGAGAACTCATGAAGAAATGAAAGAACCGGAAAGCTGTCAAGCCGACCTCTTCGCACTTAAACGACCATAACTTGAGCTACAGACGTCCAAATGATGCGGTTCCAGTTGGGTTGGAAAGCTAACATCCGAGGCTTCGAAACAATATAAGATTTGCCATAGTTGCTACACGTATGGTGGCGCGCACGCGCATAGTACGCGCACGCACCGTTGCTGCCACCTGGTTCACTTAAAGCAAAACGTGGCCAGCGAATTCTAAAGCCTTGTGGGTCCAATCCAACTCATTTCTGATGCTATTTAACCCAAAGAGTGAAGAGGGAAACATATGTTAGTTACCATTAGTTTAGTTTAGTAGTTAGAATTAGTTTCTAGAGAGAGAAGCTCTCACTTCTCTCTAGGATTAGAATTAAGATTAGGTTTAGTTCTTAGATCTAGATTTTAATTCATCTTCTTCTACTTCTACATCTCAATTCCTTGTTGTTAGATTCAGTCTTCTTCTATTCTTTTGTTGTAATTTCCTTTATGTTGTTCTTATATTTTGTTGTAGATCTAATATTGTTCCTTCTACATTCTTCCAATTCAATAAGAGGTAATTCATAATAAATTGTTCTTCTTTGCTTTTCCATTGTTGATCTCTTGTTTTTGTAGTTATAGATTCCTTTAATTCTTTGCTAATTGGTTTGGAGTGCACTAAAGCTAGTCTTTCCTTGGGAGTTGGCTAGAACTTGTGGCTCAAGTCAATTCATCCACTTGACTTTCCTTTATTTAGTAAGAGTTAACTAAGTGGTAGCAATGAACAATTCTCATCACAATTGAGAAGGATAACTAGGATAGGACTTCTAATTTTCATACCTTGCCAAGAGCCTTTTATAGTTGTTAGTTTACTTTCTTGCCATTTATCTTTCATGCCTCTTATCAAAACCCCAAAAATAACTCAACCAATAACAAAACACTTCATTACAATTCCTAGGGAGAACGACCCGAGGTTTGAATACTTCGGTTTATAAATTTAGGGGTTTGTTTTAGTGACAAACAACTTTTTGTATGAAAGGATTATTGCTTGGTTTAGAAACTATACTTCGACGAGATTTTATTTGAGAAATTCTAAACCGTCAAAAATCCAATTATCAACGTCATCATCCAATTAACGGAAGGAAGACTAATTTGACGAGGTAAGCATCAAAATGGTCTCTGAAGTTGTCCTCGAGGCTCAAAGTAATCCTTGAACTTAAAAAATTATCTAGATCGTCCCTGAAGTTGATCTCCGGTACTCATAGTGGTCCTTCCGGTGAATTTCGTCCAGCTAGCGCAATCGAAAAGCTCTCCAGGCGTCGTTGGTGACACGTTAGCAGCCCAAAACGCCGTCATTTTTGGTGTGGCGCCAAAAAGACATAAAACATCGTCATTTTATGGGAAAAAATCCCCTCCCTCAACGTTACACTAACGCCTCGTCTCCCACACTCAAACACACAAACACAACACAAAGTAGAGCTCTCTTCTTCTCCGTTACCCTCTTCACTGGCGCCAGTGCTATTGCAATCACCAGAGCATATTTTGGTGGAGAACCTAAACTCCAGAGGATTGCCTTCATCATCTGCATCAGACAGAGAGTTGTGAAGACGGATTTCTCTGATAAAGGTACACAAAAAATATTTAAATGTGTGGTGAAGCTCTATTTTTTGAATTTTTGTTGTTAATATATTCTTCACAAGGGGAAAAAACATTTTGTTCGAGTGTTTTGTGTCGGAATGCATGCTTGTGTTTTGGGGTATTGGCTAGGGTTTGATCAGGAGGAGGTTTCTTAGTGGTTAGGCTAACTAAGGGGGTTTTTGTTAAGACGAAAATTTGTTTTTTTGTCCAAGGGTTTACTGCTGTTACAGTTTTAGTTATGGAGTTAGTAAGTTGGTAATGTGGTTGAAGTTTAGGGAGGCTGATATAAGATAAAAAAATTTTAAATTGCAGATGGGTGATGATTTGATTACCATCCTATTTCACCATGGAGGATCATTCATCACAGATGTTGATGGAGGTGTGACTTACAATGGTGGAGATGTCTTTGAGTTGCCAGGAGTTGATACAGACAAACTGGACATCTTCTTTGTCCGAGACTACCACAAGGATCTTAGATATGACAAGGTCACTCAAACATGGTGGCTGGTTCCTAATAGGTCGTTGCAAAATAGTCTAAGGGCTTTAACAAATGATAAGGAGCTGTTGGAGATGTGCTACCTTGGTAAGCAGAACAAGAGGGTTGTTCATGTTTACTATGAACATGAAGTCTCAGAACCTTTGTACATTAAGAAAGCAGAGGCAGTTTCATATAAAGGGAAGGAGGTCTTCGTGATATAGGATTTGAATCCCACCCCAAACCCCACCACCAATGACAATGCCGAGCCAATTCCCACCACAGCAGCATCTACTCCAACCTGTGCACCAAATAACACCACTATTCCCACCGAAAAACCAGACTCAACTACAAAGCTCCCACCTATTTTAATTACTGTTAGTAAACCAGCAAAAAAATAGAACCCCACCCCACTGCAACTCCTATGTCCAACCCCAATCCACCTCTAAAAACAGTGACTCAACCCATTAAAACCAAGCCGAAAAACCCACCCAAAAAAATGTCGCTACCCACTGAAATGCCTAAACCATGGTCGAAATCAAAAGAGACCAAGAAGTCTGCTGTACCAAGAAGAGGGACTAGGAATGTAAAATCTGAAGCACCAAAACCATATAGAAGGATGCCATTAACAAGAGCAGCTACTAGTGGAATTAGTGTAAGAAGTATTGGTAAGGAAAAACAGCCCCAAATAGAACTTGTGGCATTGTCTAGCTCAGAGGATTCCTCAAATAGTGAAGCCAATGATGGTAGTGAGGAGGATGTAGTGTCTAGTGAGGAAGATGTGGGTGTGGAGAGATTAGCAGGAAAGAAAAAGACAAATGTGAAGGAGAGAACCAGGATAGCTAAGAAAACTTCTAAACAAAAGAGGGCTATAATGGTTGAGGATGATGGTCCTGTGTGTGCTGACTCAGGCTCTGAGGATGATGCACGTTTTTTGGACCAATTCCTAGGTTCGGGTCCATGGGAACATATGATGATGCCCAAGATGAAGGTTATCAGGAATCTGATGGTGGAGACTCATGGCACTCAGAAGAACTGAAGACTCCTCCAAACTCTGAAGATGAATTGGAAGAGGTTGATTCGGATGAGGTTTTCCCTGTGTTCAGAGATGGAGGTAGGTTTGGGGAGCTTAGGCTTGCTGTTGGAATGATATTTACTACAAAGATGGAGTTCAAAGAGGCTGTGCGTGAATATTGTATCCAAGAGGGTCGGAGGATTTGGTTTAAAAAGAATGATAATGTAAGGATGAGAACAGTGTGTAAGGATGAGAACTGTGGATGGCTTGTCTATGCTGCTAACAACACTGAGAACAATTACTGGCAGATCAAGACGTTCAATGATTATCACAGTTGTGCAAGGGAAACCAAAAATAGATGGCTAATAGGAAGTGGCTGGCCGGGAAATTGGTGAAGAAGCTACGAAAATATCCTAACTTAAGACACTGTGAGGCTGCTCAGTATTTTAAGACAAAATGTGACTTGGAACTAAGCAAGTGTTCACTGACTAGGGCCTTTGGAGATGTTAGGACTGTTGTGTATGGTGATGCTGCTGCCCAGTATGAGATGGTAAGGGATTATGGACTAACACTACTTAGGAGTAACCCAGGCTCTACTGTCACAATTGGAGTTATCCCTCAGCCCAACCCTGATGATGAACCAATATTTGAAAATATGTACATCTGGTTGGATGCTTGTAAGAAGGGATTTGTGGCTGGCTGCAGACCGCTCATAGGCTTGGATGGAGCTTTTCTGAAGACCCAGTATTGTGGCCAGATCTTGTCTGCAATTGGACAAGATGCAAACAATCACATATATGTGATTGCATATGCAATTGTCCCTGTTGAAAATACTGAAAACTGGAGGTGGTTCTTGGAATTACTTCATCAAGACTTGGGAGATTATAAGCAAAACAAGCTCTGTTTCATTTCAGATATGCAGAAGATACATTTTATCCATGTTTTTGTTGTTTTGTTGTTGTATAATTTGTATAGGCTGCTTTGATATAATTTGTATAGGCTGCTCTGATATTAGCATGAGCAATTGCATAGTTTGTATAATTTGTATAGGCTGTTCTGATATAATTTGTATAGGCCACTTTGATTTTTATTGTTTTGTTGTTGTATAATTTCGTTTTATATATGCTGAACTGCTGAACTGCTGTGTTTGTAATGAACAACTACTTTGCCTAAATAGATAGACTACTGCTCCATGAACTGGTATATGTATATGGAACTGATATGTAATGCATCGAAGAGGGACTAAACTGATGTCACTTATAAAACTGAAGGGACTAAGTTGATGTCACTTTTAAAACTTAAGGGACTAAATTAACGTCACTTATATAACTAAAGGGATCAGTTTGATGCTCGATAAGTTGTATGTCACTATTTTTTTTAAATTCAGGACCTAATCCAAGCTGTTAAGGAGGTTTTTTCAGGTGTCTATCACAGATTCTGTTTGTGGCACTTATGGAAGAACTTCAACAAGCAGTGGAAAAATCTCCAGCTGAGAGGGTTGCTATAGG
This sequence comes from Arachis duranensis, assembly GCF_000817695.3. NCBI lineage: Eukaryota > Viridiplantae > Streptophyta > Magnoliopsida > Fabales > Fabaceae > Arachis > Arachis duranensis. Next base: position 87,020,586 of record NC_029780.3, read on the forward strand.
AGTGTGCAAGGTGCACCAGCCAAGATGGGTTCCTAGAGAGTATAAAAAAGATTGAGAGAGTTAACAAGGAAGCTTGGGAGTATTTGAACAAGTGGCCTAGAGACTCTTGGAGCTGGGCTTTCTTCAGCAACGCACCTAAAATAGACAATATCTGCAATAATGCTTGTGAAGTCTTCAACTCAAGGATCAAAGAAGCTAGAGCCAAACCTATCATTACACTGTTAGAGAAAGTCAGACTGTATGCAATGAGGTTAATCGCTAGGAACAAAGTGAAGCTTAATTCCAACACTGGTATTCTACCACCTATACAGCGCAGTAGATTGGAAAAAATAAGGAAGGAGTCAAAGAGTTGGCTCCCGATGTGGTCTGGTGACTCTGAATACGAGAAATTCGAGGTTCACGGGTGGCCGACTAACATAGTTGTTGATCTGGGAAAGAGGCTCTGCACATGTGATTTTTGGCAATTGAGTGGTGATATACTTTTACTTGTTTCTTGCTTTGTTATTTTTTTCTTGGCTGTTGGCTTAATATTGGTAATCTTTGGACTTGTGATAATGTTATTTAGGGATGCGTGTGTGCATGCTTGTGCTGCATTGGCAAGGGTTAGTAGAAGACCAGATGAGTTTTGTCACCAGTGGTTGACAATAGAAGTATATAATAACACATATGCCTTCCATATCAACCCAATTCCAGGTCAAGCCCTATGGAAAAAGTCACCACATAACAAACCATAAGCACCTAAATTTAAAAAGAAACTAGGTCCATTTACGAAAAAAAGAAGAAAGGATGCAAATGAGGAGCCAAGTGGGGGTAAAAAGCAGAGGAAGAAGATGAAAAGAATCTATCAAAAAGGTCACTGTCATTATTATGGTGAATCGGGACACACGAAGAAAAACTACGGAAAGAGAGCTGCTGATGAGGTGGCTGTTGCTGCTGCTAAGGCTGCTGCTGCAACTAAGGCTGCTGCTGTCCAACCTCCAGCTACTAATGGTGGTGAAGCCACCCTTGTCCCAGAACCCCCCACCGAAATTCAACTTGAAGCTAGTCAACCACTATTGTCACAAACCGATGACTCTCAAGAGGTTCACAAAATTATATCACATTCAATCTTATTATGCGCATATTCTTCTCCACTTTTAGTAACTATTATACATATCTTCATTAATAGGTCTTGCCTCCTCCTATGAGGCCACCAAAACTGCCTCCCAAAAGGAAGTCATCCAGACAAGAAAAAGCAACTCCAGGAAGCAGCTTTCAAGCAGCAACCACCCCACCTGCTGCCACCCCACCAGCAAGCAGTCAACCCACAACTCTTCCTCCATCTCATCCTATGCAAGGTGCATCATAGGGGATCGTAACAAGACTTTTTAACTTCATGAAGTTTGTTCCGAATCCTGGATTCAAACCACCAAAAAACAAAAAAAGAAGACTAGGTTTATTATGTTTAGGAGAACATTATTTTGTTTCACTATTTTGATGAAGCAGTGTGCTTTCTGCATTTAGAACCCAAGTGTTGGAAATTTTTTTGTTCAAAATTTGTGTTCTCAACATGTTGAGAACTTCGGATATACTTGCAGAATATTGCTCTGGCTCTTCCTTTCCTATTTTGTATATGTTTACTGCATTAATATATGATTATGGATTATGACCTCATTGAACTTGAGCTGTGCCATATTTTCTTTTTGATGTTCTCTGATACGCCATTACGATTAAAAAAATTAGAGGATTCCATTAGTACTGCAGGAACAATTATTTACATATAACCTCTACTTTATTCAGATTCCAAATTACTTTTGGACAATCATGTCAAACAGTTTAATCTGCAGTAGTTTAAACCAAAATGACAAGAGCAATTACATGAACAAAACAACATATGCATATCACATGTCACTTAGTTTTTGGCTAAATACAATTGAGTCTGTGATGAGCGGATAATTTGTATACTTTTTGGCATTGTTTTTAGTATGTTTTTGGTATGATCTAGTTAGTTTTTAGTATATTTTTATTAGTTTTTAGTTAAAATTCACTTTTCTGGACTTTACTATGAGTTTGTGTGTTTTTCTGTGATTTCAGGTATTTTCTGGCTGAAATTGAGGGACCTGAGCAAAAATCTGATTCAGAGACTAAAAAGGACTGCAGATGCTGTTGGATTCTGACCTCCCTGCACTCGAAGTGGATTTTCTGGAGCTACAGAAGCCCAATTGGCGCGCTCTCAACGGCTTTGGAAAGTAGACATCCTGGGCTTTCAAGCAATATTTGATAGTCCATACTTTGCCCAAGATTTGATGGCCCAAACCGGCGTGGCAAATCAGCCTCAGAATTTCCAGCGTTTA